>NC_135531.1:122508615-122816240 GCF_045843805.1 Urocitellus parryii
TATTATCTTTAATAATTTATCTTTAACAAAAGAGTGTGGATTATTTTAAGAGTTAAAATATAATGGAAAAGATTCAATTATTTGCAGATATGATGTGGGGATGAGGGACCTTATAGGTCAGGGTAAAAAGACTTTTTAAAAAAAATTTAGAAAGAAACTATGAGGAAAGCATAAGTTATTTTCTATCATCAAAAATCCAGGTGAGTGTGGCTTACTTCTGATGAGACAGGGAAAATCTAAGTGTAAGGTAGATAAAATAAACTTAGGAATTTGGAAAACAAAAAAGGTCAAATTAAAAAAACTATCCCTAAATATGTTAATAGCTAACATTGCAAGAAAGCTATTGGATAATTGTAAAAAAAAAAAATGGACAGATGTGGAAAGTGCTTTTGAATTTAGAAGTTGACTATTTTATATTTGATCTTTCTAGGACACTCATCACCTCTGAGTCATTGTCTCTCTCATTCCAAGATAATTAAATTCATTCTCTGCTGAATTCAGAACTTGACTGTTTTATACTTGATGATATAGTTAATGTGTATGTGCTTATGTGCTTTTGATATCAAACTATCCTGTAGGTTTGAATTGTCAGAAGTAAAGCCACAGATGAACCATGAGTATTAATCCAGTGAAGGATTATAACTAAAAGTATAATAATTTAGGGTAGATAGGAAGATATGTATAATTTAGTTCTGATATCAAAATTTGGGTGTATATTCTGCATTAAATATGGGTAATTGAAGATTAGCAGAAAGTTTTCTTAAAACCCTGGATTTTATACTTAAAAAAATCACAGTCAAGTAAATCTTTCCAAGAATGATATTTTCTGAGTCTTAACTGATTTAGTTTTACAGAAAAGCAATTATAATGGAGAGGAGCATATGATATATTCTCTGCCTTTGGATGATATGACAGAAATCCTAGGTGGTGAGACCTGGCTGTCACAGTTAAGGATCCACCCATCCACCTACTGTCAGTTTATTCTAACTGCAAGCCAAATTCTTAGAGGAACTAGCTGTGTAAACAAACCCACAAAGTGACAGAAGTATCACACTGAGACAGCCAGCCTCAGATGCATCAACACCACTCAGGAGAAACATATACAAAGCAAAGGGGTGATCTTTTACTTGCTTGATTAGAAAGAAACGTGATTGGCAGTAAATTTTTATGTGATTCATTTAAAATCCCTTTACACATAATGCGACACTTGTTGATTTAATGATGTTTTTGAAAACACTCAAATAGAATAATTTTTTAGGCTTAAGGATTGTAAACACATTATGTTTTAGGAAATATAGAGAATTCTCAACACTTCCCATTTAATAAAGGAGCTACATCTGTCTGGCTTAATTCCCTTTAGGTAAAAATGTTTCTTAACACTACTCAGGGTATAAAATCAACACGCATAAATCAAAGGCATTCCTGTATATCAGCGACAAATCTTCTGAAATGGAAATGAGGACAACCACCCCATTCACAATATCCTCAAAAAAAAAAAAAAACTTGGGAATCAACCTAACAAAAGAGGTGAAAGATCTATACAATGAAAACTACAGAACCCTAAAGAGAGAAATAAAAGAAGATCTTAGATGGAAAAATATACCCTGTTCATGGATAGGCAGAACTAATATCATCAAAATGGCGATATTACCAAAAGTTCTCTATAGGTTTAATGCAATGCCAATCAAAATCCCAATGGCATTTCTTGTAGAAATAGATAAAGTAATCATGAAATTCATATGGAAAAATAAAAGACCCAGAATAGCAAAAGCAATTCTAAGCAGGAAGTGTGAATCAGGTGGTATAACGATAACATATTTCAAACTATACTACAGAGCAATAGTAACAAAAACAGCATGGTACTGGTACCAAAACAGGCGGGTGGACCAATGGTACAGAATAGAGGACACAGAGACCAATCCACCAAATTACAACTATGGTATATTTGATAAAGGGGCTAAAAGAATGCAATGGAGGAAGGATAGCATCTTCAACAAATGGTTCTGGGAAAACTGGAAATCCATATGCAACAAAATGAAACTGAATCCCTTTCTCTTGCCATGCACAAAAGTTAACTCAAAATGGATCAAGGAGCTTGATATCAAATCAGAGACTCTGTGTCTGATAGAAGAAAAAGTTGGCTCCCATCTACATATTGTGGGGTCAGGCTCCAAATTCCTTAGTAGGACACCCATAGCACAAGAATCAACAAATGGGACTTACTTAAACTAAAAAGATTTTTTCTCAGCAAGAGAAACAATAAGAGAGGTAAATAGGGAGCCTACATCCTGGGAACAAATTTTTACTCCTCACACTTCAGATAGAGCCCTAATATCCAGAATGTAGAAAGAACTCAAAAAATTAGACAATAAGAAAACAAATAACCCAATCAACAAATGGGCTAAGGACCTGAACAGACACTTCTCAGAGGAGGACATACAATCAATCAACAAGTACATGAAAAAATGCTCACCATCTCTAGCAGTCAGAGAAATGCAAATCAAAACCACCCTAAGATACCATCTCACTCCAGTAAGATTGGCAGCCATTATGAAGTCAAACAACAACAAGTGCTGGCGAGGATGTGGGGAAAGGGTACACTTGTACATTGCTGGTGGAACTGCAAATTGGTGTGGCCAATTTGGAAAGCAGTATGGAGATTCCTTGGAAAGCTGGGAATGGAACCACCATTTGACCCAGCTATTCCCCTCTTGGACTAAAGACCTTAAAAGAGCATACTATAGGGATACTGCTACATTGATGTTCATAGCAGCACAATTCACAATAGCTAGACTGTGGAACCAACCTAGATGCCCTTCAATAGATGAATGGATAAAAAATGTGGCATTTATACACAATGGAGTATTACTCTGCACAAAATCATGGAATTTGCAGGGAAATAGATGGCATTAGAGCAGATTATGCTAAGTGAAGCTAGCCAATCCCTAAAAAAACAAATGCCAAATTTCTTCTTTGATATAAGGAGAACAACTAAGAACAGAGCAGGGAGGAAGAGCATGAGAAGAAAAAACAGGGATGAGAGGTGGGAGGGAAAGGGGGAGAGAGAAGGGAAATTGCATGGAAATGGAAGGAGACCCTCATGGTTATACAAAATTACATATAAGAGGAAGTGAGGGGAAAGGGAAAAAAACAAGGGGGAGAAATGAATTACAGTAGATGGGGTAGAGAGAGAAGATGGCAGGGGAGGGGAGGGAAGGGGGGATAGTAGAGGATAGGAAAGGCAGCAGAACACATCAGACACTAGTATGGCAGTATGTAAAAATGTGGATGTGTAACCGATGTGATTCTGCAATCTGTTTATGGGGTAAAAATGGGAGTTCATAACCCACTTGAATCAAATGTGTGAAATATGATATGTCAAGAACTATGTAATGTTTTGAAGAAAAAACACTACTTCTGGCCTTGAAGCAGTATTACATATCAGGTTGCTTTGCATTTCCCTTATGGCTAATGAAGTGACAGGGCTAATAATGTGACAGGGATCTTTTCATATGCTTATTGGCCATTTTTATATTTTCTTTGAAGTATCTCTTTAGATCAATGTCTTGTTTAAAAAAACTTAGATTATTTGTCATATGTTTGAGTTGGGAGGGTTCTTTATGTATCCTACATATAGGTCTCTTATCAGATGATTTGCAAATATTTTCTCATATTCTGTGGGTTGCCTTTCCACTTTCTTGAAGGTATCCTTTGAAGCCCAGTTTGTTTTCTTTTGTATTGCTGCCTGTGGTTTGGTCATATACAAGAAGGCTTTGACGAACCCAACAGCATGAAGATTTAGTCCTACATTTTCTTTATAATTTGATAGTGACATTGTTGAGGAAGATCTTACCCTCATTCACTTCAAACTTTTGGGAAGATAACATTATTGGCCAAAAATAATGTAAAGTTTATGCTTGGCCAAACTGTCTGGGGTCATTGAAAAATCCCTTTGAGGCCAAGGGGAGATGATTAATGAATAAACAGAAACTACAGATGAAATCCACAACATGGTTGGAAGCCAATGACAACTCAGAATTCACATCTTCTTCCCAAGTTGCTGTCACATCACTAGGCAGTACAGTAATTACATGGACAATATTGTTGCACATGTTCCCATAGTTATATATATATATATATATATATATTTTTTTTTTTTTTCCCTTGAGCAAAGACTAAAGAAAAGGAAAATGACAGGGATTCTTTAGGATGTAACTTGAAAAGGTTTCAGGTAACCCAGCTCTCTTGTTAATCAAATGTACTTTGGCTTTAACAAGCCACAACAGGTGTTTTCAAATGACTCCAATGAGTCAAAGTTTTTTCTATTTCATGTGAGCCTAAGAGATTTATGAGGTAAAGTCACTCTCCTGAATAAGTGATTAAAATCAACATACCCCTCTGGTGCCATTCTAATTATCTTGGTCTTAATCCTTCTCCAGGGGTCATACATGGGAGAGTTGTGAATATTAACAATTATTAAATAAGTAAAACCTGCAGATGATCATTAAGTAAACTTGAGAGGCTGTGCTAGCACGTATGAACCCTAGAGCATTCTCTTCCCTCTGCCTGCCCCAGCTACCATATTGTCAACATACCTCAAGTCTTCCCCGTAGGCTAGTCTGAGGCCGGGGCTGCACTAGAGACCATACACATTGGTTCTCCACCTCTGCATACAAGGAGAGTTGAATTCAATGAGGCAGAGAAGGATAACACTAGCATAGAACAAGACTCTCTAACATTATCTAGAAGCTGATTCTCCACCTTTTATAAGTCAGCAGCTTACATGATTCACAAGTATCAGCCTGGTTGAGTATCCTAAGAAAATAGATTGAAATGGAAACAGACTGGCCATCAATACATGATTTAAAATATCAAAAAAAGAACACAATAGAGGTTAGAGCAGAGGTTCTAACCAGGGTAATTAGACAAGAAAATGAAATTAAAGGCACTCCGTTTGGAAAAGAAATTAACCACATTTACTTGCAGATGACATATGTATAAAAATCTTAAGAAATCCACTAAAAATTATTAGAAGTAATAAAGCTCAGTGAATTTGCAAGGTACAAGATTAATATACAAATAAATCATCAATTGTTTTTCTATACTTTGGCAATGAAGAACCTAAAAGTAAATTTAACATGACAGTTCAATTTAGAACACTACTAGAAAGAATAAAATAGCAGAAGTGAGTTTAATAAAACAAATATAAACTTCATGCTCTGGAAACCACAAAATATTGTTGAAAGAAATTAAAGAACATCTAAATAAATGAAACATGGTCATGGATTAAAAGACTTAACGTTGTAAAGATGGAAAGGCTCCTCAAATTGGTCTATGTATAGATCACTGCAGTCCCGATCAATATCCCAGTTGTTCTTTATTCAGAAATTGACAAGTTGAACCTAAATTGATATGGAGATTAAAGGACACAAAATTACAAAAACAATCTAAAAAATGATCAAGTAAGAGAATGCACACTTTCTAATTTCAACATGTATTTCAAAACTATCTTAATCAAGACTGTTGTGCTTAAGGACAGACATATAGTAGAATAAAATTGAGAGTATGGAAATAAATTATCACATTTATTATAGTTGATTGATTTTTGACAAGAGATACTAAGATAATTCAATGGGGGAAACTGGTCTTTTCACCAAATAGTATGGGAACAATTTGATGTTCACATGCAAAAGAATAAAGTTGGAGCCCTTACCTCAACCATATACAAAAATTAATTAGAAATGGATCATGGGTGTAAATGTATGGGGTCAAACTATAAACTCTTAGAAGAAAGCATGAATCCTAATGATTGGCTTCTTGGACATGACACCTAAAAACAGGAGGTCAGAGCCCTTATGATTGAATCACTTCCCAAGAGGATTACCTCTGAACATTGCTGCACTGGGGACAAGTCTTCATTCAACACATGAGTCTTTGGGGGCCATGCCAGGTCCTAACCTTAACATTCCTTAGGTAGCTTATGAAAATGAGAGAACTATCTTCAGTTAACCCTCATCAGTTGTTTTTAATGGAAGAGGCTGCACTGGACATGGGCATGTGGAGATGGATAGGCGATAGCCATGCAATTGGAACATCACCCTCTAACAAAGGAGGCAGGCATGTGAGCAAGTGTTTACAATACCATAATTACAAAGGTAGAAAAAACTCCGCACAGGAGGTTAGAGGTGCCAAAATTTCCCCAAAAGGTTTATATTGGGGAAACCTGTTTAGGAAAAGAGGAAATCAATTTCAGTTTTGGAGCCCAGAAAGGAAAGTTCAAGTAGAGTGCCAACCCAGAGAAGGCAGGGAGACACGAGACAGTATGTGATGTCTGGGGGACCAATGTGACTGCAGGTCCTCTAGTCATAAAGCACTATAGCATTTGTGGGTGAAAGGTGAGTAGGTAGGGGTTAGATTGTGAAAGACTTTGTGACTCCTCTAAATGAATAAATGTATTTAGAAGCAACTTTTCTGTTAGATTTATTGGCTTTGTATTGGGTGGTAGAGTTTTATCTTCTAAAAAATCAAGTTATTATTTAAGAAAATTCAAAGGTTCTGATTTTGGTCGTCTAATGGTGAAACAGAGAATTGGGTGGGACTCAGCTTTGGGTGGCATCCTCCAGCTGGGTGGGTGGTTTTTCTTGACTTTCTCTTCCACTGGAGCTCATGCTCATGTTCCCATTCCCTTTTGCTGCAGCTTCACTGATTCTCCTTATCTGTTGTGTCAGTTACAGTGGTTCACTATCACTTTAGGCTGCCAGGGTGAAGAGGTGCCCAAAACACTGAATTCCTGTTAGAAAAAGCCCTGGCTTTGGAAGAAATAGTTGGGGGAAAAAAAGGTACTCATTCAACACTGAGCACTCAGAAAAGGACCATGACTTGGAAAAGAGAAATCGTTTGTTCTATAAAGAGAAAGAAAATGAAGTAGAGGAAAAATCAGTGTTGGACAGAAGCTTACTGAAGCCTGGTCCATGATGTCACCCAAATCTTCAAGTGGGAATTGACTGAACCCCCACAGCTTGGTGAATTGATTGTATATGGGCATGTAAATAAATCGTTAAAGAAGTCCAGGGTCACACAGGAGCCAGGGTTAGAAAAGAGGAGGGTTCAGTCAGTCCCTAGGAGGCAGATAAGGACAGAAAGATAGAAATTATTTGAATATTAGCAGAAATCTTCAGGAAATATTACCTTTCTCTGGGCTCTATTAAAGTTAATTCTATCCAGGTTTAAGAAGAGCTGGGATTCGAGGATCAAAGTTAGCATTTAGCATCAAAGTTGCAGTTGCATTTTAACATGGATTGCCTGGAAGCCATAAGTCCAAAAAAAAAAAAAAAGGAAAACTGTAACATTCTCAATTTTGGGTCACTTTCTAAGGAGATGCATTGCGGGCAGACAGGCTTTCAAAACTCCTCAGTTTAAAACTTGACTTATATTGATGGAAAGAAAAGATTTCCACACATTAAGGCCAACCCACAGCAAAAAAGCTTGACTAACTTTGCTCCTGGAGGATTTTGTGTCCTTGGGTAACATGGTAACATTATCTCTGCACTCTACAAGAAACCTGCTAAGGTGGCCTGTGTTGCCTCAAATGGTGTGACCTTGAACCTCTGCCTTCCCAGGGCAGGTACTTCACAAGTCAGGGGAAAACTATCTGATCAGGTATCCCCTTCTCTGCCCCCTCTCACCTCCTGCAGGGAAAGTGATCAAGCAACAGTAGGTGCCAGCCACAGTTAACTGCGCCTGGGAGGAACTCTGAAAAGGCTATTTCTTCGAGAATGAAGAAATTCTCATTTCATCCCTATCCACACAGGACTCCCTGAAGAAGGAGGTAGGGAAGCTAATATACTCCTATTTGGATTCTTTGTTATTCCCAACTGTTTTCAAATGATGAATTCTGAAACTAGAGAGCAAATAGAAAATAACTGAGACTCATGGTCTGATAAATGAATACGCACACACACACACACACACACACACACACACACATATACACACACATCTATATACACACAAAAACTTGCCCTCTGGTTAGAGAATCATGCTGGTTGACTTATAACTTGCAGAAGAGATATCTTTTAGGCTTTTCTGATGGGATTTCCCAGGTTTTCTTGAACTTATATATGTACTTATGTTATGGCAAGTAGAAGGGTTTAAATTTAAATTGTGTGAAAATGAAGAAGTAGAGAGATCACTATTATAAAGATGATAGTTGCTACAAATACAGTTTATAAACTCATAATTTTCACATTATTGTCATATTATATAAGTAAGTGAACCATTATTGATTTTTTTTAAAAATTATCAAAAATGTTCATGGTGTTTTTTTTTTTTATCATAACGAGATTTAGCCTCTTCAAGAACAGAGATCAGGACAATAAATTGCCAGAGTTTATAATCAACTTCAATATGATGCCTTAAGTTTATTATTTAAAATTTATGAATAAATGGATGATATTGGATCCTGTGTTCTCAGAGTTTTCATCTGAGTTATGGAGAGGATGTAGAGTGTAACCAAAGATGTGGTATCTGATCTGAATGGCATCCCATTACAGAAGCATCAGTGAAGGCCAAGATTATTGTAGGAGGGGGATGTGAGCAGATGTAAATGGTTTGGAAAGGATGTTTCACATTTTGAAAGATATGGAATGAGATAATTAGAGAGTTTGTAGGCTAAGAGCAGCCAGCCATCCTCAAGTGGAGGGTATGTGTGTCTGTGGAGTAGAAGGTGGGGAGGTACCAGGTTTATATGGACCCAGTACAACAGATTTGATGTGGTAGAATGTTGGTGTCTTTCCAGGTTGGGTTTTTTTTTTTTTTTTTGCACAAAAATTTAATCAAATTGGTGAACTGCATTCCCTCTCATGTGCCTAATGACCTCTACTGATGTTTAATAATGCTGACAATAGACTATCATATATTCAGAGAATCCAGTCTCTGGTGCTACTAAAAACTTTTCCATGTTGGTGGAGTCAGGAAATCACAGAGTTTATGCAATTCCTTACCGGAAACTCTAATACACACTCCTGGAGCTGATCCACCGAGGCCAAGGTGTTTGTTTCTTTCTACACAGAATTACTAGATAACAAAGAGTAGGTCTTAGTTTGCTAACCTCTCTTGCATGCAAAGAGGTGAATGAGCCAATTCCAGGGATCTTGGAGAAAATTTGGTCTGGACCTGAGACTAGAGGAGTTTTACTTTTTAGAAATTAAATGTTTAGAATTAGAAATATCAGACCTGATTACCTAGGCTAACAATCTTATTGACTTAGGTTGTTTAGATTTCAAAAAACAGGAGCTTTCTTAAGTCTGAAAGGTCATGTTGTCCCCTGTTTCCAAACCTGGAACACAGAGTGACGTTCCTCAGTGTTTATTTTTCCAGTTTGTCCCGTCTTCATAGCCACGGCCTCTGTGGTGGTGAGTCCCCACGGAATAGCTTCACTGAGAGTCAAGGCCTCAGAGGGTTGCCTCCTCCTGCCTCTTTCAGTCTGCATGCCCTTCTTCATTTTCCACTTGAGCTGCAGAAGGAAAATGTGGGTTTGGGTTTAGTTTAACAGTTGAAATTTCCCTTCTGAGTCCTACTGAGTTTGAAGCAGGAGACTAACCTCTCTTTTTTCCTTCACATTATCAAAGAGATCCCAGTTTTTCAGCTCAAGTTTATTGCAATACCTTTGTCAGCCCCATGAATCTCTAATCTACCTGCAGTTTGTTCAGGCAATGAATATTGTCCCGAACTGGATATGTGACTATTTGTTTCTTAAAGTGGCATTCCTGGAGGTGGGGGGAGCACTTTCCTTTTTTAGCAGAATCTTTTGTCTTGTGAGAGGGGACCCATGATGATCTTGCTGAGACACCTGTTTTTTAAAAAATTTCACTTTTTTTCCCTGTTACAAAGGTGAGTTACCAAGCCCATGATTTTCAGCTTTGAATAGCATATTGAGTTTTTTATCAAAAGGAAGATCCATATCATTAGCTTATGGGGATTCATCTGGCCTTGGAATCATTCAGGAGTAATTTACTCAATTAGCAACCCTGACAGTTAGTTGCCTATTTGTTGAAATCTGAGAAAGAAAATTTGAACTCACTAGCAATTTGATGTCTTGGGAGAACAAAGAAATTATATACATTTAACTTTAATGGTGTTATTATTGTTAGATTATGAATATTCTTAGTCTAAGTAGTTGAAGGACCATGTAGAATGCTAAATAATAGCATTTCATGCATTTATTTGGATATAGATATTGCTACTACAGACAGAGCTAAGAAATATTACATTCAGTCATAGAGATAAATGTACTAAAATGGCTATCTGTTGACTAGATGACTCCTAAAGAATTCTTATTAAATATAATTACAGCAGTGGGCAGCCTTTAGAATCGGAGTTCATTGGCTTTGAAAAGACTTTATCACAATATGTGTATGTGTGTATCTCTGTATTTGTAGTAGCCTTACAAAACAGAAATCTCATTAAGATCAACAAAATTAAATTTGGCTCACTAGATTCATTTTTACCTTTCCATTACATTCCAACTGTTTTTAGTGGGATTTTCTTTTTAGTGAACTTAGGGGTCATGAAAAAATTCTGGATTGATTTCAGGAGTTTTGGATTACACGATGATCCCTGCCTTGAATGAGGCGTGGGATTTTTGCATGGACCATTTTCCTTTTCTTTTTTTTTTTTTTTAATATTTATTTATTTTTAGTTCTCGGCGGACACAACATCTTTGTTTGTTTGTGGTGCTGAGGACCGAACCCGGGCCGCACGCATGCCAGGCGAGCGCGCTACCGCTTGAGCCACATCCCCAGCCCCATTTTCCTTTTCTAAGTCCCACTTCTGTCACCTACAGAATCCAGTCATTCCACTGATGGCTGGGGGTAAAACAGGAAAGAAGACAAGGTCTCTGTTCTCAAGGAGACAGTGTCTCTGGAGGTTGAGACAGACAAGGCCCTGAGCAGAATGATTTTAGATGGGTAATGAAATCATCAGATGATAATGAGTACTATGAACATCGTAAAAAACAGTACTGCATCACACAGTGACTAAGGATATTGGTCCACAGGGAAGGCTTCTGTGGCACAGTGATACTGAGCTGAGACCCCAGTGACTAGGAGGAGCAAGCCTGCAAAGAGCTGGGGAAGGAATGTAACAGGACAGCCAGTGAGAATCCCTTCAGCCCCAGCAAATGGGGCTTGTTCAGAAACAGATAAATGTGGATGGTATGCAGTGGGGAAGAGACGGGGAGGGGGGGAGAAAACTCACAAGTCCGAGAGGGAACAGTGGCTGATTCTGCAGGAGCTTGAAGGCTCTGATAAGAGGTGTAGATTTTATTCTCAGTGCGGTGGGGAACCAGTAGAAGGTTGTGAGTAGATGAACCGTGGTTGATTCTACTTTATAAAAAATCCTCTGCCTAGTTAATCAGAGAAAGGACCACAAAAGGGCAAGATTGGACACAGGGTGGCTGCTGAGAAGAGTATATCCAGATTTCAGGGGGAAGTGACAGAGTTGACCTCTGATCAGAATTCCTTTATTTTTTAAAATTAATTAATTTATTCTAATTAGGTTTATAAGACAGCAGAATGCATTCTGATTCATTGTACACAATTGCAGCACAACTTTTCATTTCTTGGGTTCTACACCATATAGAGTCACACCATACATGCAGTCATACATAAATGATGTCTGTCTCATTCCACACCTTTCCTGCTCCTATGCTGCTTGCCCTCCTTTCTCTCCTCTTTGCCCAATCACAGTTCCTCTATTTTTCCTATGACCTACCCCCCGCTTATAGATCAGCATCCTTTTATCAGAGAGAACATTTGGCCTTTGGATTTTTCTGGTTGGCTAACTTTGCATGATATTCTCCAACTCCATCCTTGTACATGAAAATGCCATAATTTTATTCTCTTTTATTTTTTAAATTATTTTTTTTTATTTATATATGACAGCAAAATGCATTACAATTCTTATTACACATATAGAGCACAATTTTTAATATCTCTGGTTGTATACAAAGTATATTCACACCAATTCATGTCTTTATAAATGTACTTCAGATAATAATGTCCATCACATTCCACCATCATTTCTAACCCCCTATCCCCTTCCTTCCACTCCCACCCCTCTTCCCTCTCTAGAGTTTGTCTATTCCTCCCATGCTCTCCCTCCCTGCCCCACTATGAATCAGCCTCCTTATATCAAAGAAAACATTTGGCATTTGTTATTGTGGAGGGGGGATTGACTAACTTTACTTAGCATTATCTTCTCTAACTCCATCCATTTACCTGCAAGTGCCATGATTTTTTCTCTTTTATTGCTGAGTAATATTCCATTGAGTATATATATGCACATTTTTTTTTATCCATTCATCTATTGAAGGGCATCTAGGTTGGTTCCAAGTTTAGCTATTGTGAATTGTGCTGCTATAAATATTGATGTGGCTATGTTCCTATAGTATGCTGATTTTAAGTCCTTTGGGTATAGTCAGAGGAGAGGGATAGCTGGGTCAAATGGTGGTTCAATTCCCAATTTTCCAAGAAATCTCCATACTGCTTTCCATATTGGCTGCACTGATTTGCAGTTCCACCAGCAGTGTTTGAGTGTACATTTCCCCCACATCTTTGCCAACATTTATTGTTGTTTTGTATGCATAATAGTGGCCATTCTAACTGGAGTGAGATGAAATCTTAGAGTGGTATTGATTTGCATTTCTCTAATTGCTAGTGATAATGAACATTTTTTCATGTATTTGTTGATTGATTGTATATCATCTTCTGAGAAGTGTCTGTTCAGGTCCTTGGCCCATTTATTGGTTGGGTTATATGTTAATTTTATTCCCTTTTAATTCATTGTGTATACATACCACAGTTTCTTTAATCATTCATGTATTGAAGGGCATCTAGGTTGCATCCACTGTTTAGCTATTGTGGATTGAGCTGCTATAAACATTGATATAGCTGCATCACTATACTATGCTGATTTAAAATCCATTGGGTATGGGCCAAGGGGTGAGATAGCAGGGTCAAATGGTGGTTCCATTCCAAGTTTTCTAAGGAATCTCCATATTGCTTTCCAGATTAGTTACACCAATTTGCAGTCCCATTAGCAATGTATGAGTATGCGTTTCCCCCCACATATTCCTTTATTTTTGAGGGTGCAGATTCTCACCCAGGAAAAACCCTCAAATCCACGTGTACAGCATTATGAATTCTCAAGGCATTCTCATAGATCTTGAAGTCTATCCAAGGATTACTGCCAATTAAGAATGGAAAACTCTATTACCTCAGATACTGTGTTTAAATAGTTTTATAAAAGAAAGCTATTTGTATTTTCTTCTCATATTCAGATAACCATGAAAATCAGAGAAAACAACACAGAAAACAGGTTTGTGAACAGTTCTTTTGGTCTGTAACTTGATCCTTCTGTTAACACAGAGACCACTATTTTTTATATGTAATATTATGGTAATGTTATGTTTTAAGATACAAAGCATGTTATCAGCAATTTCATTTCTTTTTTAAAATTTTTTAATTTGTTTTAATTATTTATATATGACAGTAGGATGCATTTTTGCACTTTGATATATTACACATAGATGGGATATAATTCCTCATTTTTCTGAATGTACATGTTGCAGAATCATATTGGTCATGCAGTCACATATATACATTAATAATGTCTGTTTCATTCTATCTTTCCTATCCCCACATCCATTCCCTTCCCCTCCCATCACTTCCCTCTACCTAATCTAAGGTAACACTAGTGCCCCCTGCCTTATTGTGAATTAGCATCCACATATTAGAGAAAACATTTGGCCTTTGGTTTTGTGGGATTGGCTTATTTCACTTAGCATGATGTTCTCCAACTCCAACCATTTACTGGCAAATGCCATAATTTTACTCTTTTTTTTAAAGCTGAATAATATTCCATTGAGTATGTATATATACCACATTTTCTTTATCCATTCATCTATTAAGGGACACCTAGGCTGGTTTCATAGTCTAGCTATTGTGAATTGAGCTGCTGTAAACATTGATATGGCTGCATCACTATAGTATGGTGATTTTAAGTCCTTTGGGTATAAACCAATGAGTGGGATAGCTGGGTCAAATGGGGGTTCCATTCCTAGTTTTCTGATGAATCTCCATACTACTTTCCATAATGGTTGCACCAATTTGTGCAATGTGTGAGTGTACCTTTTTCCCCACATCCCCACCAACATTTATTATTGCCTGTAGTCTTGATGATTGCCATTCTGACAGGAGTGACATGATATCTTAGAATAGTTTTGATATGCATTTCTCTAATTGCTAGAGATATTGAACACTTTTTCATATATTTGTTGATAAGTTGTATTCTTTTGTGAAGTGTCTGTTCAGTTCCTTAGCCCATTTTTAGATTGGGTTACTTGGGGGGGTTTGGTGTTTTTTTTTGGTGTTAAGTTATTTGAGTTATTTATATATCCTAGATATTAATGCTTTTTTTGGAAGTGGATGTGGTAAAGATTTTCTCCCAATCTGTAGGCTCTCTCCTCATGTTATTGTTTCCTTTGCTGAGAAAAAGCCTTTTAATTTGAGTACATCCCATTTATTAATTCTTGAATTTACCTATTGAGCTTTAGGAGTCTTGTTAAGGATGTCAGATCCTAGGCCAACATGGTAAAGATTTGAGCCTATTTTTTCTTCTATTAGGTGCAGGGTCTCTGTTCGAGTGCCTAAATCTTTAATTTCATTTTGCTACATATGGATTTGCAGTTTTGCCAGCACCATTTATTAAACAGACTGTTTTTTTTTCTGCAGTGAATGTTTTTGGCAACCATATTTATGTGGATTTGTCTCTGTGTCCTCTATTCTGTACCATTGGTCTACATGTCTATTTTGGTGTCAAAACCATGATGTTTTTATTACTATAGCTTTGTAGTATAGAATAAGGTCTGGTATAGTGATGCCTCCTGCTTCACTTTTCTTGCTAAGGATGCTTTAGCTATTCTGCATCTCTTATTTTTCCAAATAAATTTCATAATTGCTTTTTCCAATTCTATGAAGAATGTCATTGGGATTTTAATAGGAATTGATTAAATCTGTGTAATGCTTTTGGTAGTATGGCCATTTTGACAATATTAATTTTGCCTATCCAGGAGCATGGGAGATCTTTCCATCTTTTGAGGTTTTCTTCAATTTCTCTCTTTAGTGTTCTGTAGTTTTCATTGTAGAGATCTTTCACCTTTTTGTTAGATTGATTTCCAAGTATTTTATTTATTTGTTTTTTTCAGGCTATTGTGAATGGAGTAATTTTCCTAATTTCTCTTTCAGTGGATTCTTCACTGATATATAGAAATGCCTTTGATTTATGGGTGTTGATTTTATATCCTGCTACTTTGCTGGATTCATTTATTAGTCCTAGAAGTTTTCTGGTGGAATTTTTTGGGTCTTCTGAATATAGAATCATGTCATCAGCAAATAGTGATAGTTTGAGTTCTTCTTTACCTATTTGTGTCTCTTTAATTTCTTTCTCCTGTCTAATTGCTCTGGCTAGAGTTTCAAGGATGATATTGAATAGAAGTGGTGAAAGAGGACATCCTTCTCTTGTTCCAGTTTTTAGTGGGAATGTTGTCAATTTTTTTCCATTCATAATAATGCAGGCCTTGGGTTTAGCACATATAGTTTTTACAATGTTGTGGTATGTTCATATTATCCCTAGTTTTTCTAGTGTTTTGAACATGAAGTTGTGCTGTATTTTGTCAAATGCTTTTTCGACATCTATTGAGATGATCTTATGATTTTTGTTCTTAAGCCTATTAATATATGTATTACATTTATTGATTTCCATATGTTGAACCAACCCTGCATCCCTGGGATGAATCCCACTTGATCGTGGTGCACTGTCTTTTTAATATGTTTTTGTATGTGATTTGCTAGAATTTTATTGAACTTTTGCCTCTATGTTCATCAGGGATATTGGTCTGAAGTTTTCTTTCCTTGATGGGTCTTTGTCTGGTTTTGGTATCAGGGTGATATTAGTCTCATAGAATGAGTTTGGAAGAGTTCCCTCCTTTCCTAGTTCATGGAATACTTTGAGGAGTATGGTGATAATTCTTCTTTGAAGGTCTTGTAGAACTTGGTTGAGATTCCATCTGGTCCTGGATTTTTCTTGGTTGATAGGCTTTTGATGGCGTTTTGCATTTCTTTACTTGAATTTGATCTATTTAAATCGTGTATGTCCTCATTTACTTTGGGTAGGTCATATGTCTCTAGAATTTGTTTATGTCTTTGATATTTTCTATTTTATCAGAGTAAAAATTTTCAAAAATAGTTTCTAATTATCTTCTGTATTTCAGATGTATCATTATGATATTTTCTTCTCCATCTTGTATTTTAGTAATTTGAGTTTTCTCTCTTTTTCTCTTTGTTAGCATGGCTAAGGTCTGTCAATTTTATTTATTTTTTCAAAAAATCAAGTTTTTGTTCTGTCAAATTTTTTCATTTTTTCTTTTGTTTCAATTTCATTGATTTCAACTCTGATTTTAATTATTTCCTGTCTTCTGCTTTTGGTGTTGATTTGTTCTTCTTTTTCTAGGGCTTTGAGATATAATGTTAAGTCATTTATTTGTTGACTTTTCCTCTTTTAATGAATGTACTCAATGCAATAAACTTTCCTCTTAGTACTGTCTTCATAGTGTCCCAGAAATTTTGATATGTTGTATCAGTGTTCTCATTTACATCTTAAGATTTTTTTTATTTCATCCGTGATTTATTCTACTATCCATTCATCATTCAATTGTGTATTATTTAGTCTCTATTTGTTACAGTAGCTTCTATTTTTTATTTTATTTCTGATTTCTAATTTCATTTCATTGTGATCTGATAGAATGCAAGACATTTTCTCTGCTTTTTTGTATCTACTAAGAGTTGCTTTGTGGCATAAGATATGGTCTATTTTAGAGAAGGAGCCGTGTGCTGCTGAGAAGAAAGTATATTTGCTTTTTAATGGGTAAAATATTCTATATGTGTCTGTTAAGTCTAAATTATTGGTTGTATTATTTTGTTCTATAGTTTCCTTATTTAGTTTTTGTTTGGAAGATCTGTCCAGTAGTGAGAGAGGTGTGTTAAAGTCACCCAGCATTATTGTGTTGTAATCTATTTGACTCTTGGAATTGAGAAGGGTTTGTTTGATGTATATAGATGCTCCATTTTGGGGGGCATACATATTTATAATTGTTTTGTCCTGCTTATATATTTCTCTTAAAAAGTAAGAAATGTCCTTCTTTGTCTCTTCTGATTAACTTTGGTTTGAAATCTACTTTATCTGAAATGAGAATGGAACCCCTCCTCGTTTACACAATCCATATGAGCATTAAGTTTTTTCCCCAACCTTTCACCTTCAGTCTGTGGATGTCTTTGCCCATGAGGTGATACAGCATATTGTTGGGTCTTTCTTTCTAATCCAATCTGCTAGTCTGTGTCTTTTGATTGATGAGTTTAGACTGTTAACATTCACGGTTATTATTCAGATATGATTTGTATTCCCTGTCATTTTCATTTATTTCTGGTTTTTGATTTGTCTTAATTTCTCATTTGGTTGAATGTACCTTTAGTGAAGATCCTACCTTTGCTGGTTTTCACTTTTTTTTCCACTTCATCCTCATGAAATATTCTTTTGAGAATTCTCTGTAGTGTAGGCTCTCTAGTTGTGAGTTTTTTTTTTTAAATTTTTGTTTATCATGGAATGTTTTAATTTCATTTTCAAATCAGGAACTTAATTTTGCTGGATATAAAATTTTTGGTTGGCATCTGTCTTCTATCAGAGCTTGAAATATATTATTCCAGGACCTCCTAACTTTGAGGGTATGGGGTGAGAAATCAGTTGAGATACAAATTGGTTTCCCCATATATGTTTAATTTGATATTTTTCTCTCACAGCCTTTAATATTTTATCTTTATTCTGTATGTTAATCATTCTCATTATAATATGTCTTGGTGTGGGACTGTGGTAATTTTGTACTTTTGAGGTCCTGTAAGCCTCTTATATTTTATTTTCCATTCCATTCTTTAAGTTTGGAAAATTTTCTGCTATTATATCATTGAAAAGATTTTGCATTCCTTTGGTTGTATCTCTGCTTCTTCATCTATTCCAGTAACTCTTAAATTTGGCCCTTTAATGTTATTTCATAATTCTTGGATATTCTGTTCATGGTTTCTTATCTTCTCCACATGTTCAACTCTACTTTCAAGGTTATATGTTTTGTCTTCATTACCTGAGGTCTGTCTTCTAAGTGGTCTAATTTGTTGGTGATGCTTTCTATTGAATTTATAATTTGGTTTACTGATTCCTTCATTTTGAGAATTTCTGCTTATTTTTTTCATGATCTCTAACTCTATATTGAAATGGTCTTTCACTCCCTCTATTTTTATTTTTCTTATTTATTTTTTACACATGACAATAGTGGAATGCATTACACCCAATATTACCCATTTACAGCACAAATTTTCATAACTCTGTATATAAAGTATGTTCACACCAAATTATGCCATTATACATGTACTTTTTTGCATTACAATTCTTAATACACATATATACCACAATTTATCATATACCTCTTTGTATATAAGGTATGTTGACACCAAATTCACATCTTCATATATGTATTTTGTATAAGGATGACCATCACCTTCCACCATCCTTGCTATTCCCCTTCTCCCTCCTTTTCCCTCCCACCCCTGTTTCCTATATAGAAATAATCTTCCTTCCATGCTCTCCCTCCCTACCCCACTTTGAGTCACCCTCCTTATATCAGAGAAAACATTCGGCATTTGTTTTTTGGGGAATAGCTAACTTCACTTAGCATAATCTTCTCTAATGCCATTCATTTACCTGCAAATGCCATGATCTTGTTCTTTCTTAGTGCTGAGTAATATTCCATTGTGTATAAATGCCACATTTTTTTTTATCCATTAATCCACTGAAGGGCATCTAGTTTGGCTCCACAGTTTAGTTATTGTGAATTGTGCTATAAACATTGATGTGGCTGTGTCCCTGTAATATGCTGTTTTTAGGTCCTTTGGGTATAGTCTGAGATGAGGAATACCTGGGTCAAATGGTGGTTCCATTCCCAGATTTCCAAGGAATCTCCATACTACTTTCCAAATTGGCTGTACCAATTTGCAGTCCCACCAGCAATGTATAAGTACCTTTTCCCCCACATCCTTGCCAACACTTGTTGTTTGTCTTCATAATAGCTGCCATTCTAACTGGAGTGAGAAGGTATCTTAGAGTATTTTGATTTGCATTTCCCTGCTTGCTAGAGATGATGAGCATTTTTTTCGTATATTTGTTGATTGATTGTATATCCTCTACTGAGAAGTGTCTGTTCATGTCCTTGGCATATTTGTTTATAGAGTTATTTGTGTTTTTTAATTTAACTTTTTGAGTTCTTTATATACCCTGGAGATTCGAGCTCTATCTGATGTGTGAGGGGTAAAAATTAGCTCCCAGGATGTAGGCTCCCTGTTCACCTCACAGATTATTTCTTTTCTTTTTTTTTTTTAAGAGAGGGGGGGAATTTTAATATTTAGTTTTTAGTTTTCAGTGGACACAACATCTTTGTATGTGGTGCTGAGGATCGAACCTGGGCCGCACGCATGCCAGGCGAGCGCACTACCTCTTGAGCCACATCCCCAGCCCAATTATTTCTTTTGCTGAGAAAAAAAATTTTTAGTTTGAATCCATCTCATTTGTTGATTCTTGGTTTTAATTCTTGTGCTATAGGTGTCTTATTAAGGAAGTTGGGGCCTAGCCCCACGTGATGAAGATTAGGGCCTACTTTTTCTTCTATTTGTTTATTCTATACTTGATCCATTTTGTAACTTCCTGTATTTCTCTTTGATTTTACTCCTTATACTATCTTTTACTTCACATATCAGTTTAACTGTATACAACCTGAACTCCTTCTTGGACATTTCTTCTACTGTGTTATCAGTGGCTTCTGTTGTTGAAACATTTTGGTTTGTTTGGGGTGCTTTATTTCCTTGTTTGCTCATGTTGTTAGTGTGTTTTCCCACCTAAAAGTATGGATCTAAGTCAGGATAAATTCTACCCTGTGGATCTACAGTGTCCCTGAAGGTTTCCAGTGCTTTGCCTTTACTGGTAAGACCAATATCAACAGCACCCAGTTTAAACAATATATAGCCTTAATCCTAATAACTTCCTACTGCTTTCTTGCATTGAACCAAAATGATGAGTTCAATAACTATCTACAGTACAAACAGAATATTTGTTGAAACAATTTACAATTTAAAATGGTGGATGAAAGAACAGAGATAGTGTAGTATGCAATATTTGCGAGGGAGGAAGAGAGAAGTTAAAAGTAAAATAAAATCACAGGAAGAGTGGAAGAGTAGCTGACAGAGATTGACTGTTGGTTGGAGAAAAGTTGGAAAGAAAATAGACAAAAGAGGAACAATACAAAAATTAAAGACTTAAGAATACAAAAATGTAACATACTGACCATATATCATTGTCCTCCTGATGTACAAAAAAAATATTCAAAAAACCTTTGTTCCAAATGTGGTAGAGAGATTAGTGAATCAAAAAATAACACAAAATAAGTCTTGCTGGAAAGTCGAACTCTGTCAGTGTTCAACAGTTTCTCAGCCCTGTCTCTGACATCTCTGGGGATCATCAAACCCAGATCAGCCTTTTCAAACCCAGTCTCTATTCCACTGACCTAGGAGCAATTTCATTTCTGATATGCAAACCTTTTACAATCTAGTTTGATAACTGCCCCATTTTGAAATAGAAAATATCAAAAAGTCAGAAAAGATTTAAGATTATTATGATGAAACAATTTTTTTTTTTTTTTTTTTTGGTACTGGGGATTGAACTCAAAGACATACAACCACTGAGCCACATCCCCAGCTCTATTTTGTATTTTATTCAGAGACAGGGTCTCACTGAGTTGCTTAGTGCCTCACTGTTGCTGAGGCTGACTTTGAACTTGTGATTCTTCTGTCTCAGCCTCCTGAGCTGCTGGGATTACAGGTGTGCACCACTGTGCCTGGTGAAAAGTTGTTCTTTCTTATGTTTAACAATAAAATGACTAACAAAGAGAACAAGTTGACTCAAAAAAAAAATAAAGCAAAACAAAAAAAAATATTTTTAAGAAAATCCATGTTGAGGAAAAAGAAATAAACATACCCTCAGAACTAAACTATAAAAATGATCTGCTAAACAGAATGGTATGTGGACTAAGGGAAAGATGATTGGACCAAGACTACATAAGGCCTTCAAAATCAGGGGTCAGGTGACCAGCACTCTCTGTCAGGGATTTAAAGCTGTATGGAATTCATAGGGTGAATTATATAGAGAACTTCTATAGCTCAGATCCAGGCAAATTTTGCCATGTCGAAAATTGCCATTGAGGATTGCCAGATCATCTGATGTTTTTAAAAAGAAACTGGAAAGATAGATTTTATATGAAGTATTCCTATCTTTCAAAACTGTGTGGGCCAAACAAATTATATCTGCCAGCTGGATTCCATCTGTGGGCTGCCAGTTTCAGATCACAGCTCAAAAAGTGTCATAATTCTTAAAGGCCCATCTAAGGATTCGTTGATTGGATGGATGAGATCTAGGAGGGGGAGAGAAGTGTGTCTGGAGATGCTTAATTCCACATTATAGCAAGGTCAGGGAGGTAGAATTGTTGATGGTAGCCTACTGGGCAAGGGGATTGCATTAGGTAAATAGCCTGGGATAGAGCAGTACTATTGATTGACAGTTTGGGGGTTTTAAAGGGCTCCTATAGTGTGAACTGAAGGGAGTGGGGATGCAGGGGCAGGAGATATTACTCTTGGTGTATCCAAATTAGTTGAGTGTTGGAGACAAACCCAAATTGAAGCTGTAACTGCTCCAGTTCATTCTCCTTTCCTTGTCTTTCCCTAATCTTGAGCTATAGTTGGACTGTGGGGAACTGCTACAGAGATCATGATTAACCCGAAGGCAAGCAGCACAGTATCCAGGTGGAGAGGTAGCAAACTTGAGTGGGTGTGTGCAGACCAAAAACCAAGGAAGAGAAGTAACAGAGTATTGACCTTAGACAGTTACCCTTGAAAGTAAGAGTACAGACAATTTCTTCTCCATTATCTGAAATAAATTAAAGAGGACAAATAGTCTTCAAAACAAGGCCTGGAAAAGAAATAGAAATCATTTAAGAAAAATATAGAGAAAGGATGTGAGGCAACCCATTTTCTTCAAAAATTGAAGATTCACCTTTCTGCCTGCGGTGCCCATTTTGAGCCTACGGGTCTGTTTTTCCCCATTGAAACTACTCTTTACCTTCTCCCAAAGCTCGGTCCATTGCTACATCCACTTTCTTCAAATCTCTCTCTCCCTTCTTTTCTTTCCCCTTATGTAGCGTAGATATCACAGGCTGTTTTTCAGAAATCTGTCTTTGGGGAGGGATTAACTTGACTTTCCTTATTTGTCCTTTGGATATCAACCCCCACCTTCCTTCTTAATTAAAAAACAAAAAACAAAACTTTCTCTGCCTCGGTATTCAACCTCTTCCTCTCAATAGTTTTCATCTTGAAAAATACCCAGGTTTCTTTCATTAAAACTCCCGTTACTGGGGCTGGGGATGTGGCTCAAGCGGTAATGCGCTCCCCTGGCATGCGTGGGGCGCTGGGTTCGATCCTCAGCACCACATAAAAATAAAATAAAGATGTTGTGTCCACTGAAAACTAAAAAATAAATATTAAAAAATTTTCTCTTTCTCTCTTCTGTTTGGATCCCATTCCTTGCTCCCTGGGTGGTAGTAACAGCAGGAACCCCTTCAGTCATCCCATGTAAATTGGTGCTCTTTGATCCCACATTACCACCTTGCCTCATTTCCACTGTATGTCTCATTCTGGGTGATGCAGGTTTGTCCCAGAACTGTCCCTTTACACACATTTTCCTTCCGTCTAGGATAGTGCTCTTCAAGATTATCTGTGATCAAAGACCAGTTGTTTATCAAACTTCTAATCCATCACCGACTGATACTTTTATAAGTATAATAAAAATGAAATATAAGAGAAGTAAAATGAGTAAAAGAAACATAAAATACAAGCCTCACCTTTTATTAGATTCAAGATATATAAAATCGCTTGGTCAAATTGTTCTAAAATCTTCTAAATGCTTGTTCTCAATTATTGTCCTATGTTGCTACAGAATGGGAATAAATAGTCCAAAGACTGAAATGGGTCTCAGGACCCCAGTTTGAATAAAACTCCTGTTCCATTTGCCTCATTTTCCTATCAGATCTCAATTCAAAAAAAATCTCAATTTTAGAAAAGCTTTTCCTTGACTAGGCTCACACAGTTAGGTAAACAGAGGTAATCAATAAGTTAGTCAAAAGATTTTGAGCAAATTGACTACTGAAAAAGAATTCCAGATGCAGATGGAAGGAAAAAACATTTTACATGAAGATATTGGGTTCCATAGAAGCACAGATGCTCAAAAGCTCAGAACTTATTTGGAAAAGGATATTTTGGGGTGCCTAAAGCATGAAGTATGTTAGGATGGGGACAGGGCTGTGCTATGGGATTGTGGAGATAAAGATAAAAAGTATGACTGTGTGAGTCCTTGGCTGACAAACTAGGAGTTTAGATTTTCACCACCTCTAGGCAGAAAGTAATTCTTTTCCACCTAATGATAATAAACCATTAAATACATTTTAGCAATTAAATGACGTGAGAGCTAGGGATGTAGCTCAGTGATAGAACACCCGCCATCATGCGTGAGGCCTGGATTTGATTGCCAGCATTAAAAAAAGAAAATGACAAGATTAGACTTGATTTTTTCCAAGGTAACTGGTGGCAATGTAGAGGCAAGATCTAAATGATCAATATGGGAAGTTATTGCATCATTGTGCTTCACGAGTACCTGAATGGCTGTGGACATGGAGAAGGGAGCTGGATGGTGAGGTATCTAGGCGATAGCAATTCTAGGATGGGGCTCCCATGTCTTAGAGGTCTAAGCATGAGGAAGGGACATGCTGATTCAGAGCCCCTGGATAGCAGCATTGTCAGCTTCTGCTTTATGGCTCTGCACGCTGACCAAGCAGTACCTCCCCAAGGGGTAGAAGGGAGTTCTTTCAGTTAGTTTTTTTCTGAAGTCGTAATTCTAACAGATAACCTTACCCTGTCTGATTGCAAATGGTGATAATAACAGTTGCACTTCACTCTCATAATGTGATTCACATCTTTATTAAAGATCATTTCCTCTAGATAACAATAAGACTTAACAGTCTCTTACCCCTGGATGATAATCATGTACTTTTACATTGACCTAAGGTTCCATGACCTCTAAAGCATCAGTATTTTATTTGTGATATTGAACTTCTCAATCTTTTTTTTTTTGTGAAGTTGTCCTTTGTCCCCCCAAATCACAGGGTTGCTTGATCATTATTCTGTGACTTTCGCTAGCCAGTAATGGCTGCCCTGACACTGAACAAGGAAAAAAGAACCAGAATATCATGTAGCAGCGGAGGCTGGAAGGAAGCCTATTGGGGTGGGAATCAATACACACTGAAAGCAGCTTTCTTGATTTCTAACATGTGATTAATAATGCCCCGCTCCAGCCCTCTGTTCCTAGATAACTTATCACCACCTTTCAATTTCCTGTTTCAGTTGCCCGTATTATATGTATCCTTTATTAAAAATTGCTTTACACTCTGTTCAGAATTTTGTGAAGTGCACTTTATACATAAGTATCTTCACCGTCCCACTTTTCATAGATATTCTGTAAATAACACTGTGTGTTGGCATCATCTATTGTACTGAAAGAATTGGTATTATTCTTACTCCCGTGTTTCACACCATTCCTGAGAACTGGCAGAAAGGGACTGCAATAAAGACTGAGACATTTCCTTCTTTGAAAGGAAATTGTTGTGGCAAATTGTGACAGAAACAGATGAGCCGTTTCA
The DNA here is from genome assembly GCF_045843805.1 of Urocitellus parryii. NCBI lineage: Eukaryota > Metazoa > Chordata > Mammalia > Rodentia > Sciuridae > Urocitellus > Urocitellus parryii. Next base: position 122,533,568 of record NC_135531.1, read on the forward strand.
TCTTGCTGTGGCAGCAAGGAGTTTACTACGCCTTGCCAAAGTGATGCTCACTGCTGTCTTAGGTAGGTCTGCCTGAGTGGAATTCAACCTGAATTTGTATCCCTAAACAGGAACTTGGAGACAATAAAGCAGGGAGCTGAAGTTGCAGGGAGTGAGGGGCAGAGCCGAGTAGTCCCTAGGGAAGAGTCAAATCTCTTACTGGTTCTCATTTTTACCTCCCAGATTTCTGCCGGCTGCGGAGGGAGCTTACACTGTGGGATTCTTCTTGCTTTTGCCCCAGTGAAACTTTAGTTCTTTTTCAGATTTGTTCTCCAGCCATATGATGCCTTTGCTTTGACTTTATACTGCTTCCAACAGGAGGCCCGTCTTGAAAAGTAAACAAAGCTGCTCCTCTAGCCTTGGGAGACAGCAGAGTTTTCCTTCACTTGTCTTCACAGCAGAGAATGAGCAGACGAGCACTGGTGGCTTGGTTGTAGACACCAAGTCGTGTCTGGGGAAAACCTGGTGGAGGGTAGGGGCTGTATTCTTACTTCTCTCCCCACTTTGCTTTAGCACCAGTTGCACTGAGCAATGGATGAGTCTATGTTAGCTGGGGTGGAGGATTCTGGAAGTGGAGGAAGTATACATAAAGTACATATAGAAGAGGTCACAGTGACATTCCTGTATGTACAAAGAATTTTCCTCATTCAACTCATCAGGGTTCAATGTTGTTATTAAAGCAGTACTTCATACTCAGGTTTAGATAAGAAACATCTGGGAGAATCCAGACTCAACAGCAACAACAACCAAAGACCTTTTGATTTTGGGATAGTTTATCAGAGGCAAACAATATGAAACTATCAGGAAAGGCTGAAAGTTGAGTTGTTCTTCTGCAGACATCCTCCCTCAGGACCAGGCAGAAAACAATGTAGGCATCAATAATCCCTTCTCTGTGGTCCCATGACACTTGGCCATTGCTGTTCATAGGTACGAATCACATTGTGTTATTCTGTCTTCTTCAGCCTCAGCCCTTTGAAGGCAAGGGATGATTCCTGCTCATCTTTATGTCCTCAGGCCTTTGCAGGGTACAAGGGCCAGAATTTATGTTCTATAACTGTTTATAGTATTAGTTTAATGACACAATTGCTCTTGATAGTCCCAAGAGGAATCTCAAGACCACCTGTGATGGTAAGAACTCTGTGGCCTCTTTGTGGGAAGAATCCTTCAGTCATTATTTGGAAGTAGAGTCACCTTATCCCTGAAGACTCATTCCAAATTAAAACTAGCCATGTTTAAGTGACGTGCTTATTCTGAAAAATCTACCAGGCTCTCTCCTATCCACTTAGATTCCATGTTGCTATCCAAATAAACCTGCATTGATAGGCCTAGAAATAATGAATCTACTGAAGTTTTTGTCTAGTCTAACTGACTTCCTGGCAATGGAACCCAGAAATTATATAGCACAAGTAATAGTTGCCCATTGCTTTTTGCATTAGCAGGTAATGTGACCAACTATCATGCATGACCATGTTGGTCTTCATTCGTCAGATCATTTGTGTGATTATTTTATTAATGTTAGTTTCCCTCAATAGTGTATAAACCCCATGGGAGTAGCAGCTATGTCATTCATTTCTCACTAGTGTTTCCCAGTGCTTTGCACAATGCTTGCAGATAGCGGTCACTCAACACCTATTTTCAGAGAAAAAGAAGGAAGGGAGGAAGGATATATGATAGTCTACTTTGGCTCAAATCTTTGTTTCCATTCATCCATTACCTCTTTTCTAAATCCAACCACTTACATGCCCCCTTGTCTGAGAATTCCATGAGTCTTATTTGTGCTTAAGGAGGGATTTCCTCTTATAATTCTCTGTCCACCCCACCCCCATCTGCAGTTTTGATTTCCATGGTTTCAGTTACCTGCTGGTTAACACAGTCTAAAAATATTAAATGGGAAATTCCAGAAATTAACAGTCATAAGCTTCAAATAATTCTTACAGCATATTGTTAAAATTATTCTATAATTAGTTATGATTATCTTTTCTTATATTTTTAGATTGAGTTTTAGCATCGGTATGTATGTATCAGAAAAAAATAGAGATAGTGTTCAGCTCTATGCTCAGTTTCAGGTATGCACCAAGGAGTCTGGAACATATCCCCCTACTACTGTACTATCCTTGATCCCTTGAAATGGTACAGAGTCCAGTTGAGTTACAGCATTTCCCCTTTATTAAAAATGAGGAGGAGACCATGACTTTCCAACAGAGAGAGTTGATTTGGTCATTCAAGGCAAGGGGACAACAGGTTTAGAGGCTGGAGTCTCTGAGAGACAGCGGAGAAGCTGTTTAATGAAGTATCTGAAGTATCGTGCAATTGGGATGCTCTGAGCATTGCATCAGTTAGGAAACCTCTCCACTGTATAAGACATATCTATGGCAAATTGCAGGATACTTAACATCACTGACTGCTGTTTATTAAGTGCCTCTCCATTGTGACCACTAAAGAAATTTTCTCATGTATTTCTAATTGTGCCTTAGAAAGATCATGGTACTGTCCTGGGCTGAGAGCCACTAAGGGAATCCGTTATACAGGAGATAGGTTTTTGCTTACTGTGGATGAATTCCATCTTTAGTGTTGCCTTTTGGAAACTGCATTTCTCTTCACTAACATGTGACTCACAGCCATTAACTAAAAGCCAGACTGTAGGGCAGTGAGTTCTCTCTCTGGATTTAAATACTGAATACTATGATTCCTTCCCAATAAAGCAAGCTCCTTAGTTTTCCGATTTAGGATTTACAAGCATTACTTATAGAGATTTATGATGGTACATTTGCCGTATTTGTCTTTCTGGCCACAATCTAACTTTAATTTCTGTTAAATTCATATAAGTGGCTAGGACTAATGGTGGTAATCTATAAAACTGATTTCAGTTGCAGCATTGAGTGCTTCTCTCACCTGAGCAAAACTGCAGCTTCTTCCCTATTCAAGGAGGAAAAGATGTATGTTATTGAGGTTGGTTGGTGGAGGAAAGAAAAAGAAGTAGTAGAAAACATGGGCAGAAGATTAATCATTTTCTCTGACATTCATAGTTGACCAAAAACAAGAAGGAGAGGGGTTTGTTCCCAGAGGTGGTGCTGGTATTCTACAGTAAGGTTTTGCTTGGACCCTTTCAGAGGCCAACTGATCTGGTGAGCATGGTAAGACTGGTCAGATTCCCACCTCCTGGGGCTCTCTGAATGTCTTAATTATGCCTGCACATGGATTTTGGTTTCAGAAAGGGAGGGAAGAAACAGTACTTTTCAGAGATGGAGAATTGTTTCCCTAGCCATATTCATTACTTCCTAATTGATCATAATTTTTGAGTCTCTTGAAATTAAAATTAGAAAAAGTTTTAATGTGCTATTTTTGAAAGAAAAATTTTAATATTACTTTTAATTTTTATAGGCATAAAGGACACCCAATAAAATTTGAACAATACTAGTGTTATTACTAGACAATTATAATTTTAAAATTACAATGGGGGAAAAAATCTAACTCCAGGCTCAAAATTTCCCATCTTAGAGGCTGTACTGAAAATGGTTTCTTTCCCTTTCGGCACATTCTCTGCATGCTTAAGCATTTGTGCATGTGATGGTCCCTGGCAAGTATTACAGTGTAATGACAGAAAAAAGGTTTTGGGTTACACCCATCAGATTGCTGGGGTTCATGCATGGCTTTACCAGATAATCAATGTGGGATCATAAATAAATCAGTCTGCCTTCCTGGCCTCCGTTTCCCCCCTTTTTAAAATGGGAGTAAGAACATCTATATCATAGGGCTTTTGTGATTATCAGTGAATGTGAAGTTTTCAGAACATAATTAATCTTATAGAATGTACAGTACAAATGTTATTTTTTATTTAAAATCTTTTCAACACTTTTATAGAATGAATCAAACTTTATTTAAAGCTCCTCTTTTAACTGCCTTAACTATCACATTATTTCCTTTAATGTGTTTTTATCATGATCATAACCATCATGATGACAACATGTTAATTTAAAAACTCCTGAGAAGGTAACATTTGGGAGAATGTGGTCATAATGGGTGCTTCTGCCTGTTTCTCACTCCTCCTATCCCCTTTTTCCTTCCCTCCCATTAATGTCCTTCAGAGCACCGGAAATTGGAGGGGCGTGCCTGTGCCTACATCTCTGTCTATTGGCTACCTGAGATGCATTCATCTTTCTGGCCCTCGGGAATATACCAGACTGCAGACCTTTAACCTTTCTCAGTTGTGCCTCAGAGTGTGGAACCCCCATCTCGGCCACTCACCCTGGGCTGGGCAGTTAATGGATGGCGACAGCTCCCCATGTTCCATATCCTAGGATCTTTGCATTCTGTTCTTGAATCCTAGGAGAGTCATACCATAAGTGAATGAAATTAATCCCTGTGATAGAATTCCAGGCATTGTGTCATGGCAGCTGTGAAGATTATTTTTGGGCAGGGCCCCTTTTCGCATCCCACAAAATGTACCCTGTAGGCAGCTGCATAGCCTACTCATCTTCACTTTACGTGCTACATGGCGAATGAGGCAAAAAGAAGATCTGGCTGCTTTAGGCAAAGGTGATAAGACTGTTAAATAAATATTTAGCTTTTCTCTTCTGGATATGGCTACTTTCAGCCTCAGAGTTTAGTTAGAGAGTTGATAAGAAGGATGCTTGCTTACCCCTTGGGAAGGAGTAGAGATGAGGAATGAAACAGAACAGATTTCAAAATTTAATTTATAATTGACTAGCCAGAGAATCATTTTTTCCCATACAGGAATGTAATATTAACCCAGAATATGTTGTTCTAGTCTCCTCCTAAAAATAATTAATCTTAAACACTGAGTGGGTATAATTAGTTAGGTGCTCATTTCCTTTGCTCCAAATGTAACCCTACAGAGCTTCATAATGCTTTTCCTTTATTTTTCTAAAGAATTAGAGTGTTGTGGATATAAAGGAGAAAGTTTAAAATTTGTTTAGACAGAGCCCTCTTTGACAGAAATGGTATGCACTTTTCTGATTACTACCAAATGATGCTGTATACTATGTATACAACCAGAGATTTGAAAAATTGAGTTCTATATATGTAATAAGAATTGTAGTGCATTCTGCTATTATATATATATATATATATATATATGAATGAGAAGCATGAAGCTTTGGATGTTGTGGAAGATAGTCTCCCAGTATAGCCGTTGATAACCTTCCTGTCTCTGTATATGCATGCCTCTTCTCTATTCAGGAAGTGAAATCTGGGCTGGTCTTGTCACTTGACCAATAGAACACATCACAAGTGATGTTTTGGGGATTCTCAGCAGAAGCTTTAAGAGAACTAGAAACTACCACTAACTTTCTCTTGTTGCACGTTTACTATGCTGTAAAGAAGTTCAGACTACACCATGAAAAGACGAAAGGCCACTGGTGTGAGGGACCGTCATAAGGGAAAAGGGCTATGCTAAATGTCCCAGTCCCAGGTGAAACCCCAGTTGACTATCCACGCGAATGACCTCAGCTACATAACATGAAGCAGAATTGCATAGCCCAGACCAGCCACCCCACAACACCAGGAGCACTACTCCTTCCTTGTTTCACATCCCTGAGTACAGTGACAGCTTACTACAAGAGGTGCCGCTCTTCCCTGAATCTGCAGTTTTCACTTTGTCCCTTGCTATTCACCCCAGGGAGAGGGTAAGACCTAGGCGTGAACAGGAACCAGTTGAAAAGTAACCTATAAAGCTAATGGTGACCCAGGGGTCCTTTAGGAAAGGGCCACCATGGAGGTAACCTTTAAGCAAGCCACAGTGGATCTGAAGGATGTGGAAAAGGATCTGCTCTCTGATATGGTCTGTACAAATCAGTGAGCTCCAGTTAGGGATGAGTGCTGCAACCTCCTGATTTCTGGTTATGTTTGGCAGCTTACCAATAATTATAATAATTCATACATGGTAGCTAATGAATTGACCCATTCACATGTGACTGTGGAAGGGGGTTCTTCATTTTTCTTTTCCTTACGTCCTGTCATCAGCGTTTGGGAGTAGTAAATGAGAGCGAAGTCACCTTCACATATCTTCAATCTTAGGGCAGAATTTTCCACAATAAGCCCTTCTGAATGGACAAATCTGTGATATTAGATACTAGTAGCTGGTATGTGGAAAGGAAAGATTATGTACATTTAAGTTTCATACATAAAGTTTTAAAATTTTCAAAAGGATTTTTTTGTGTGACTTATTATAATTATTCTTTTTTGTTGAGTTTTTTTTTTTTTTTTTTTGCAGAGCCTTTATATCAGCATACCTTGTGACTCTCCAGGAGGAGTTTTTTAATTTTTTCTTTTTAAATTATATTTCACATTGCAAACTCACTCCCACCCCACTTCCCCACACTCCCTTAAAGAAAAAGCATCTCTAGGGACTAGAATTTCACAGAAGTTTCCTTGGGCACTCTGTTTGTAACAAGAGAGTGTTGTTGCAGTGTGGAGACATACTGTTGGAAACTCAGTCGCAAATTTGCATGAGGGAAGTACAGATGTGTTGATCAATTATCTCTTGAACCAAGACAACAGTAAAATTGATAGCCTGCCAGAATTTCTGAGGGACACCTTTTATGGAAATCAGTTCTTTCTCCATATGGAGAGGGGGAGAGCAAGGAATCCTTCAACACATGCTTCTTCCTCACTCTCTTTTTTGAAAATCCTGCTGTACAGCAAAATGTCAAGAAAACGTTTTCACAGTCTCTCTTCCCACTGAGAATATTTGTGTCCCTCAACGGTGATAAACATTCTGACCTTTGGCTCAGGATTCTCCTCTCAGACTTCTTTCTAGTGTAAGAAACAAAATTTCCTGATGATGGTCTCTATTTCCGATCCCAATTCTCCCTGAATGCTTTTTCTGGTCACCTGAAAGTGTTTTGCATTGACTAAAACCTCATGATCTTGCAATAGTGGGACAGATGTTTTATTCTACAGTTAGTTGATTTTGGCTGTTGCCTGACTTCTGACCCTTAATTGTAGTAAACTGATACCGATTTCTGTCTTGTGGTGAATTCTGGGCTCTGACCCAAACTAATAGCAATCTCATTATGTTCCCAGATTTGCTCGAATGGGATATTGTAGGCTGCTAGGAAAGGCTGATTGTATGCAGTTACAGGCTGTAGCACCTGGAAGAAGAGTCTAACTCAATACTAATGGAAATCTGGCATTGAGGTTTTGGCAAGTGCTACTTCTCCAGGACAATCAAATTTGGTAAAATCCCCAAAATGCATTCTCCAGGGATATTTCCCAGTGCAAAGTGGGATAAATCTGGCAGTGTGGGCTGCATAAGCCTTCCTCCTTACCTCAGATTTATAGGGCATGGTTTCAAGTTCATGATCCTAGATTGAGGTTGGGAGGTGTTAACTTTATTAGGGCTGTGGAGAGGCAGAATCCCACTTTTCGGGTTCTCTCTGATGACAGGATCTCTAGACAAATGGAAAACAAGTATAACTCAAGTGCAAGGATGTCTGGTAAAACGTCTGGAGATAAGGCTAAGGATTGAGGGTTAATTGGATTGCCCCTTTTCCTCCACTGAATTGAAGACAATCAGGGCTGCATTATGGGTCTGAAATTAGTCACTCAGCTTCATTGATGAGGACCATGGATGGGTCTGCTTTACTTAGGAAGGCAGGAGGAGAGAAAATGGTCAAAGTCATCCCATGTCCTACAGGAAAATGTGATCCTCTGAATAATCATATTAGTGTCTTTTGCCTTTGGGAAAGGATTGAGTAAGATAGAAAAAAGAATGTACACCACAACATTCCTACTCTGGAGAGGGGACTTAAGCTAAAAGGCAGTAGAAAAATGAGGCCAAGAAGAATAAACATCTCCTGTTCAACACAAATATTTTTAAAAAATAAAAATATATTCAAACCACAAAAATATCAACCTGTCAGTTAGAAATATCATGTTGCCTGGTAAGGAGAAACAAATACAAAGTTTAGCAATTTTACAGCAATCTGACAAAAACTATAAGGCCACTTATGGCTAGGAAAGATGTCCTTGCTCATGGTTCATAATCACTTCTCCTCAAAACCTTGACCCTTCTTGACCTCATCTCCATGAACCTCATCCCCATTGTGACTCAGTAATGTCTGGTTAACTTGTCCTTTGTGAGGTGGCTGTCACCTGATCTGCTTGTGAATGGCTGTCCTTCATCTCAACCCAAAAGATGGCCTTTCAGACACATCAGAATTTAAAGAGAAGCCAAGAAATGCAAAAGCTCAAATACCTTGACGCTTCAGAGTACGTGATGAGGACAACAAACAGCCTGTTGAGAAGTTGTGGAAGGAGGTGGAAGAAATGAAACCAAAGTATATTGAGTAACGAGTGTATGGAGAACAGAATGAAACCCGACAAAGATAAATCGGAAAGTATTTTCCAGACTATGGAATAGTGGAAGAACCAGTGAAAGGCACTTTCTGTTAATGCCTTGTGCCCATGTGATATCCTCTACATTTCTCTGCATATGGACCACACACAACTCCAGGAAGAGAGAGGTTTCACCTTATTCCTTTTGCAGAGGTTGGTCATTCGGAAAGCCGTAACTCTGTTGTAGAGCTTCTGTGTCTTAAGCCCATTGCTCTTTCCCCTCTATCATACCTACCTCAGTTTTTCCATGTGGTCAGTTTGCCACCATGTCCCTTTGGATCCAACCAGATGCACTTCCCCCTGTTCTCACTTTTAACTGAGGCCAGAGCAAACAGAGAATTGGAGTCAACTGAGGTCAGGAACAGGTTTACAGAAAAGTCTAGCACAAATTGAATACAGAGCCCCGGGCTACTTTGTGTCTATATGAAAGCTCTTCATTTGGTCCTGTCCTGACAGCAACAATAGCATAGGAGTCTTCCACTCAGCAGTGACATAGCAGCTGGAGAACTATTTCTAGAGTCTATTTCTAATATGTGAGAGTAAGCCATTTCTGAAATGGAAATGAACAGAAAGCTAACTGAAACGCAATGAAAAATTCCAATGTTTCTGGTAGTTTCTGATAAAACTAAGCTAAAAGGGCAAAAGGAAGAGTGCAAATAAACTCTTCCAGTTTTATGTCCACAGTGGAAGGCCTGTCACACAGAAGTTCCCCCAAGTGTAAAGTTTATCTTATTTATTATCTTTTCTATGATTTGGGATCTGTGAGAGGTGAGCAGAACCACTTATAATTTGTTTTTCAAGGAACATCAGACTTCAATACAGATACAGAGGGCAGAATATTTTTCCTGCAGCTTTGATTTCAAATCCTGTAATATTCAAGAAATACTAAAACAAGCTCTCCACATTTTGCATGATTTTCTCCAATGAAATTGAAAGGCTAGCTGCAAATATCATATTCTGCCTTGGCAGGGAGCAGAATGAGAAGTCTACTGTGGAAGACAGCACTTTATAGCATTTTTCAAGAGGTGTTGATAGTTATGTGGGTTGCACTGTCCTCTTGGTGGATCACATCCCAGTCCCACAGAACCCACATTGGTTTTCTAAAAGTAAGAAACATTTGAAACAAAAAGCTAAAGAGAAAAACAATGAACAATGTATTTATTGTCCACCCTTCTCAAATTATATCATTTTACTATATTTGTTTCAGTGTAATTTAAAACTAATGAAACATCACATGTACAGAGAAAGCCCTTGGTACTCACCCCTTACGGTACCCACTTCCGTTTTCCTCAACATAACTAGAATTTGATACTCATTTTCCAGTGATTGATGTTTTGGCAAACTTTTTACTTGAATCACACTTAGAGAATTGAGGAAATCATAAATAAAAATAACATCTAATGATACATATAACATGTATATCATAATGAACGTGTTCATCTCAATGGTTGTTTACAAAGTGTACACACTTCCATAACTGCATCAAGACAGATTTTGCCAGGACTCTAGAAGTGTCCCTTGAGTACCCTCATAATTATCCCTTCTGAAATTAATGTCAACTCTCATTTCTATGGTAATTGATAAGTTTTGCTTGTTTCTGATATTTTAATGAATGAAATCATCTACTACTTAGTGACACGTTTCTTCAACATTACATTTGTGAGATTGATACATATTGTTGCTCTTTATTAGTTCATTCTTCCCACTGCTATGTAGTAAATCCTTAAGTATTACATAATTTACTCATGTGTTCTGCAGTTGATGGATATTTGGGCATTTGGATTCTCATGAACACTGGCAGGAGCAACCTGGAGCTTGGATGAGACAAGAGGTGCCTGGGAAGCAGAATCTAAGGAAGCACCCAATGCCACAATGATGGCCAGTATAGGTGTGACCTGAGATTGAGTGCTCCTTAAATATTGAGCCCTAGTACTTAAATATTGAGCCCTAGTCCTGGTACTGGACAAGAACACCCTTGCCTCTATGCCTCAGTATTTCTTTTAGTATATGTCTTGAAGTAGAATTGACAGATCATAGGGCCTGTGACTATTCAGCTGCTAAAGGTACTGCCCAACAGTTCTCTAAAGTGATTAAACCAATTTTATATTCGACAGTATTCCAGATGTCAGGGATTTATGTTGTTGTGTATTTGAATGTTATCCATTTTGAGGAGCCTATTTAAGCCCTCCCCCAATCCCTGCCATTTTAAGTGGGTTATCTGGCTTTCTTTTCCTTGCTGACTTGTGGAAATTATTGAATGTGAATGTTTTCTTTCTTCTATGGCTTAATTCTCCTTTTTTTCATGGATTATTTTGATGAATTAAAGTTTTGTTATTTTTTAATGATTACAATTTTTCAGTCTTTTTCTCCTTTAAAAAAATGAATCGTTTACTCCAATAAAATAGAAGATAGTGAAGGCATAGATAAATTCCTTGAGTCCTATGATCTGCCCAGATTGAGCCAGGAGGATAAAGACAACCTAAACAGACCAATAACAATAGAGGAAATAGAAGAAACCATCAAAAGACTACCAACTAAGAAAAGCCCAGGACCGGATGGGTATACAGCGGAGTTTTACAAAACCTTTAAAGAGGAACTAACACCAATACTTTTCAAGCTATTTCAGGAAATAGAAAAAGAGGGAGAACTTCCAAATTCATTCTACGAGGCCAACATCACCCTGATTCCGAAACCAGACAAAGACACTTCAAAGAAGGAAAACTACAGACCAATATCTCTAATGAACCTTGACGCAAAAATCCTCAATAAAATTCTGGCGAATCGGATTCAAATACATATCAAAAAAATTATACATCATGATCAAGTAGGATTCATCCCTGGGATGCAAGGCTGGTTTAATATACGGAAATCAATAAATGTTATTCACCACATCAATAGACTTAAAAATAAGAACCATATGATCATCTCAATAGATGCAGAAAAAGCATTCGACAAAGTACAGCATCCCTTTATGTTCAAAACGCTAGAAAAATTAGGGATAACAGGATCATACCTCAACATTGTAAAAGCAATCTATGATAAGCCACAGGCCAGCATCATTCTGAATGGAGAAAAATTGAAAGCATTCCCTCTAAGATCTGGTACAAGACAGGGATGCCCTCTCTCACCACTTCTGTTCAACATAGTCCTCGAAACACTGGCCAGAGCAATTAGACAGACAAAAGAAATTAAAGGCATAAAAATAGGAAAAGAAGAACTTAAATTATCACTATTTGCAGATGATATGATTCTATACCTAGCAGAACCAAAAGGGTCTACAAAGAAGCTATTAGAGCTAATAAATGAATTCAGCAAAGTGGCAGGATATAAGATCAACACGCATAAATCAAAGGCATTCCTGTATATCAGCGACAAATCTTCTGAAACGGAAATGAGGACAACTACTCCATTCACAATATCCCCCAAAAAAATAAAATACTTGGGAATCAACCTAACAAAAGAGGTGAAAGATTTATACAATGAAAATTACAGAACCCTAAAGAAAGACATAGAAGAAGACCTTAGAAGATGGAAAAATATACCCTGCTCATGGATAGGCAGAACTAACATCATCAAAATGGCGATATTACCAAAAGTTCTCTATAAGTTCAATGCAATGCCAATCAAAATCCCAACAGCATATCTTGTAGAAATAGATAAAAGAATCATGAAATTCATATGGAATAATAAAAGACCCAGAATAGCAAAAACAATACTAAGCAGGAACTGTGAATCAGGCGGTATAGCGATACCAGACTTCAAACTATACTACAGAGCAATAGTAACAAAAACAGCATGGTACTGGTATCAAAACAGGCGGGTGGACCAATGGTACAGAATAGAGGACACAGTAACCAATCCACAAAACTACAACTATCTTATATTTGATAAAGGGGCTAAAAGCATGCAATAGAGGAAAGATAGCATCTGCAACAAATGGTGCTGGGAAAACTGGAAATCCATTTGCACCAAAATGAATCTGAATCCCTATCTCTCGCCGTGCACACAAGTTAACTCAAAATGGATCAAGGAGCTTGATATTAAATCAGAGACACTGCATCTGATAGAAGAAAAAGTTGGTTATGATCTACACGCTGTGGGATCGGGCTCCAAATTCCTCAATAGGACACCCATAGCGCTAGAGTTAACAAATAGAATCAACAAATGGGACTTACTCAAACTAAAAAGTTTTTTCTCAGCAAAAGAAACAATAAGAGAGATAAACAGGGAGCCTACATCCTGGGAACAAATCTTTACTCCACACACTTCAGATAGAGCCCTAATAACCAGAATATACAAAGAACTCAAAAAATTAGACAATAAGATAACAAATAACCCAATCAATAAATGGGCCAAGGACCTGAACAGACACTTCTCAGAGAAGGACATACAATCAATCAACAAGTACATGAAAAAATGCTCACCATCGCTAGCAGTCAGAGAAATGCAAATCAAAACTACCCTAAGATACCATCTCACTCCAGTAAGACTGGCAGCCATTAGGAAGTCAAACAACAATAAGTGCTGGCGAGGATGTGGGGAAAAGGGCACTCTTGTTCATTGCTGGTGGGACTGCAAATTGGTGCAGCCAATTTGGAAAGCAGTATGGAGATTTCTCGGAAAGCTGGGAATGGAACCACCATTTGACCCAGCTATTCCCCTTCTGGGTCTATTCCCTAAAGCCCTAACAAGAGCATGCTACAGGGACACTGCTACATTGATGTTCATAGCAGCTCAATTCATGATAGCAAGACTGTGGAACCAGTCTAGATGCCCTTCAATATATGAATGGATAAAAAAAAATGTGGCATTTATACACTATGGAGTATTACTCTGCATTAAAAAATGACAAAATCATAGAATTTGGAGGGAAATGGATGGCATTAGAGCAGATTATGCTAAGTGAAGCTAGTCAATCTTTAAAAAACAAATACCAAATGACTCCTTTGATATAAGGGGAGTAAACAAGGACAGGGTAGGGACAAAGAGCTTGAGAAGAATATTTACATTAAACAGGGATGAGAGGTGGGAGGGAAAGGGAGTGAGAAGGGAAATTGCATGGAAATGGAAGGCGATCCTCAGGGTTATACAAAATGTCATATAAGAGGAAAGGAGGGGTAAGACAAGATAATACAAATGGAAGAAATGATTTATAGTAGAAGGGGTAGAGAGAAAAAAGGGGAGGGGAGGGGAGGGGAGGGGGGATAGTAGAGAATAGGACAGACAGCAGAATACATCAGACACTAGAAAGGCAATATGTCAATCAATGGAAGGGTAACTGATGTGATACAGCAATTTGTATACGGGGTAAAAGCGGGAGTTCATAATCCACCTGAATCAAACGGTGTAATATGATGTATTAAGAACTATGTAATGTTATGAACGACCAATAAAAAAAAATGAATCTTTGCCTAACTCAAGACCATGAGTATATTTTGTTCTATGTTACCTTTTAAAAGCTTTGTTCTTTTATTATTAACATTTATATTTAGAATCATATGAAGCTGACCTTTGTATATGATATGAGGAAGGGATCAAAGCCAAATTCTTTGTCCAGCTGATTTAGCACAATTTATCAAAGAGAATATTGCTCTTTCTCCACTGCATTTCAGTCATAACATTTTTATAAACTAGGATTTGTTTTTAGATGCTGTATTCACTCCAATTTCTCTATATCAAGTAAAATAAAATTTATTTTTTTTTCTGTCCATTTTTTTATGCCTTGTTCTTTTACCTAACTGGAGAGGGCCTTCAGTACACTGTCAAATAGAAGTGATAAGAATGGATGTCCTGGTCTTACTCTGATTTTAGAGAAAGATGTTCAATATTTCAAAGTCAATATATTATTAGCTAGGGGTTTTCCATATTGAGAAATTTGCTTCTTAATTTTTTGGTGTTAAGTTTTTTGAGTTCTTTAGTTGAGAAATTTTCTTCTTATTTAACAAAAATGGATGGTAAATTGTGTCAGTATTTTTCTGCATCTATTAAAACGAATGTGCATTTATTTTCCTTTAATCTGTTACTCTAGATTTGAATCCATAAGTTAAGTCAACTTTACATTGTTAAGATACACTCCACTAGTTATACACACATCTTTTATGTATTTCTATATTCCATGTCTTTATATTATTAATTATTATCTATGCTCATGAAGGATACTAGCCTCTAATATTCTTTTCTTATAATGTGCTTTTGTGGTCTTTTTTTTAACTTTACTGTTTTAATCTTTTATTTTTATTTTTTTAATTTGTTCTAATTAGTTACACATGACAGTAGAACGCATTTTGACACACTGCACACAAATGAATCACAATTTCTCATTCCTCTGGCTATACATGGTTCAGAATCACCCAAGTAGTATAATCATGTGTTTACATAGGGTAATAATGTCCTTCTCATTCCACTGTCCTTCCAATTCCCTCACCCTCTCCCCTTCCCTCACTTCCCATTGCCCAATCCAAAATTCTTTCATTCTTCCCTACTTCCCTCTCTCATTATGAATCGGCATTTGCTTATCAGAGAACATATTTGGCCTTCATTTTGGGGGGTTTGGTTTATTTCATTTAGCATGAAATTCTCCAGTTCCATCCACTTACCTGCAAATGCCATTTCATTTTTCTTTAAGGTGAGTAATATTCCATTGTGTATATTTACCACATTTTCTTTATCCAGTCATCTGTTGAAGGGCATCTAGGTTGGTTCCATAGTTTAGCTATTGTGAGTTGAGTTATTATAAACATTGATGTGGCTGTGTATATTGATTTTAAGTCCTTTGGGTGGGATAGATGGGTCAAAGGATGGTTCCATTCCAAGTTTTCTGAGGAATCTCCATACTTATTTCCATAGTGGTTGCACTAATTTGCAGTCCCACCAGCTATGTACGAGTGTACATTTTTCCCCACATCCTTGTCAACATTTACTGTTACTTGTATTCTTGATAATTGCTGTTCTGACTAGAGTGAGATGAAATCTTAGAGTAGTTTTGATTTGCATTTCTCTAATTGCTAGAGATGATGAACATTTTTCATATGTTTGTTGATTTGATTGTACTTCTCTTTTGTGAAGTGTCTGTTCAGCTCCTTAGCCATTTATTGATTGGGTTGTTTGGTTTTTTTTGGTGTTAAGTTTTTTTGAGTTCTTTATATATCCTGGAGATTAGTGCTCTATCTGATGTGCATGTGGTAAGATTTTCTCTCATTCTGTAGGCTCTCTCTTTATGTTATTGATTATTTCCTTTGCTGAGAAGAAACTTTTTAGTTTGAATTCATCCCCTTTATTGATTCTGGATTTTACTTCTTGTGCTTTAGGAGTCTTGTTAAGGAAGTCAGGTCCTAAGCTGACATGATGAAGATTTTGGCCTGCTTTTTCTTCTATTAGGTGCAGGGTCTCTGTTATAGTTCCGAAGTCTTTGATCCACTTTGAGTTGATTTTTGTGCATGGTGAGAGAGGTTTAATTTCATTTTGCTACATATGGATTTCCAGTTTTTCCCAGCACCATTTGTTGAATAGGTAGGTTATCTTTTCTCCAATGTATGTTTTTGGTGCCTTTGTCTAGTATGAGGTAAATGTATTTATGTGGGTTTGTCTCTGTGTCTTATATTCTGTACCATTGGTCTCCACATCTATTTTGGTGTTAATACATTTTGTTTTGTTACTATTGCTCTGTAGTATAGTTTAAGTTCTGGTATTGTGATGCCTTCTTATTTAACATAAATGGATGGTAAATTGTTTTTATTTAACATAAATGGATGGCTTCACTCTTCTTGCTAAGGACTGCTTTGGCTATTTTGGGACTCAAATGAATTTCATGATTGCTTTTTCTAGTTCTATGAAGAATATATTGGGATTTCAATAGAAATTACATTGTTCCTACTATTTATTTTCCACCTAATGTATATAGTACAAATAGTGATACCCTTATTTATTTTTTATAGTTTGTTATATATTTGTTATATTCAGAATTTGTGTTTTCTCTATTCAATTTATATTTTTTTATCAAATTTGCTAGAAGTTGTTTAAATTTATTACTGGTCTTTCAAAAAAATCTTTAAATTTTTTTTCTACTTGTTTTCTATTGATCTTTACTATTTTGGTTTTTTTCCCCTTTTCTGTCCATTTTGCACTTTTTTTCTAAAATTCCTTAAATTAGAAGCACAGATAATGTACTCTTATTTACTAAAATGGTCCTTTAAGTTTTAAATTTTCTTAAAAGTGTACTACATTATCTGCATCTCAAAAATTTTGAGATGCTGTTATTCATGTAGTTTAGTTTAAAATATCTTTTAATGTTTCTCTTGTTTAACTCCTGAGTTACTTGTAAGTATTGTGTTTACTTTCTAAATATTTTGCAAGTTTTCTAAACATCTTTTAATTGTTGGTTTCTAATTTAATACTTTCACTATCACATAATACACCTTTCTTATACGTAGTGTTTACATGCTGTCATGGTTTAGACATGAGGTGTCCCCCAGAAGCTCATTTGTGAGACCATGCAAGGAAGTTCATAGTGATGAGTGGGTTAGGACAGCCTTAACCAAATCAGTGCATTAATCACTTGAATGAATTAACTGGATGCTAACTATTGGTAGGTAGGTTTTAGTAAAAGGGGGTATAGGTCACTAGGGGCATGCCATTGGGGTTTATATTTTGTTCCTGATGAGTGGCGCACTCTTTTTCTGCTTCCTGGTGGCCATGTTCTGAGCTACTTCCTCTACCACACTCTTCTGCCATGATGTTTGTTTTTTTTTTTTTTTCCCACATGGAGAGCATGTGAAAAAACTCTAGAGCAATGGAGTTGGCAGTCTAGGAACTGGGACCATTCTCTGAAACCATGAATAAACCTCCTCCTCTCAAATTGTTCTTAAAAGCTAACTAAAACCCAAACTATATCTTTTAAATCCATTATTTATTAATTGGTAATTGTTTTTCAGTGTGTCACTTTTTTTGGACCAAAATAGCAACATATGCTTTATATCAGAGTTTTAGTTTCATATTTAATAAACTATTGACATATTTGTGTTTAAGTCTTCTATTGTGGTGATCATGGCATTAAATTTATATTCCTTTAGCTTTTTTTTCCTTTATGCTTTCCTGTCTTTTGATTATTTTAATTTTTTATTTTCTCTATTGACTTTAAAATTTTTTTTTCCCTCTTTTTTTTCCCCACCAGTGGTGGTTCCAGAAGAAATATAATGTGTCCAGTAGAAATATAATATGAGTCCTAAGTGTGAGCCATGTGTAATTTATTTTATTTATTATTATTTGGGGCAATGGGGTCTCATTGTGTTGCTCAGGCTGGCCTCAACTCATGATCATCCTGCCTCAGCCTCTCAAATAGCTGTGATTACCAGCACATACCACCATACCCAGCTTCCACTTAGAATTTTAAATATTCCAATAGCCATATTAAAAAAGTAAAACTAAACAGTACCAGTCTTGGTTTAATATGCTTTCCTTTTCCATCACCACTTATGTCCAAGTTTGACTTACGTACTTATATTTTCCTCTACTTTTAGCCCATCTTTCACTAGCAGATTCTAATACCTCTCATTATTATATATTTCTCTCTCTCTCTCTCTCTCTCTCTCTCTCTCTCTCTCTCTCTCTCTCTCTGTGTGTGTGTGTGTGTGTGTGTGTGTGTGTGAAATAAGAGACTTAAGAGTGTGTAAACACTGGTAGAGGGGTCAAAAGTATATGTTACATTGTCTCTTCCAGTCTGAGAATGTCCATCCTCAGAGGAGTCTTCTTTGGCAAGTAATAGCCTGCATACCCACACTTGTGAATGTAGTAGAAGTTAAGCCATGAACTTTGTAGGGGTGATTTTTCCTTGCTGTAAAGTTCTAAATATATATATATATATATAAATATTTTTTTGAGTTGTTTTATTTTTCTGAGTGCACTGACTTTTCACTTATCTCACGGACCTTGACTTTTCACTTTTATGGCTTAAAGTTTGTTTCCACAATCAACCTTTTACCAGAATTTCTTTTCATGGTACCTTTCAGAGTCTGTTCAGTACAATCCATAGCTAAGCTATTTGCATAAAAGCCCCTTGAGTAACTCAAGAGCTGTCGCTAATTACGTCAATTAATCCTCCAGCAGAGAATGCCATAGATTTGACCTGGGGAGTTCAGAGAACTACTATACAAAACTGTTAGCCAATGAATATGCTTCAGGTCTGGGAATATTACTGACTTCAGTACAGGTGAGTTGTTGAGAAATAACTGTTAAGAAGAATAAATGAATTCACTACTGTGATTAAGACTGTGTCTTCTATAACCAAAGGAGACTACATCATTAGATCATACCAAGTGCCTCAAGAGACCTAAATTTTGCTTTAATGAAAAATTTGTTGAGGCTCTTCCCCAAGTTGTTGTCAATAGTTGTGAATCTGGTTGTATCCAGAATGCCTTGCTTATGATGTAGTGGGCCAAGCATGGAGGATAGTGGTGAACGGATCATATTGATCTGGGGTATAAACTGAGGAGTGGTATAGCTGGGTCAAATGGTGGTTCCATTCCAAGTTTTCTAAGGAATCTCCATACTGCTTTTCAGAGTAGTTATGCCAATTTGCAGTCCCACCAGCAATGTATGAGTGTACCTTTCCCCCCATATCCTTGCCAATGTTTACTGTTACTTATATTCTTGATAATTGCCATTATGACTGGAATGAGATGGAATCTCAGTGTAGTTTTAATTTGCATTTCTCTAAATGCTAAAGATGTTGAGCATTTTTTATATATTTTTGATCATTCGTGTTTCTACTTCTGTGAAGTGCTTGTTCAGTTTCTTTGCCCATTTATTGATTTTTTTTTCATGTTAAGTCTTTTGAGTTCTTTTTATAACCACAAAATTAATGCTCTACCTGAGGTGCAGGTGGCAAAGATTCTCTCCCATAGTCTCTCTTCATGTTCTTGATTATTTTCTTTGCTGTGAAGAAACTTCTTAGTTTGATACCATCCCATTTATTGATTCTTGATTTTACTTCTTGCACTTTAGGCATCTTATTGAGGAAGTCTGTTCCTAAGCCTACATGATGAAGAGGCAGACCCACTTTTTCTTTTAGTAATCACAGGGTCTCTGGTCTAATGCCTAGGTCTTTGATCCACTTTAAGCTGAGATTTGGGCAGGGTGAGAGATAGGGTTTCAAATTCATTCTGCTACATTTGGATTCCCATTTTCCCAGTACCATTTATTGAAGAGGCTATCTTTTCTCCAATGTATGTTTATGGTGCCTTTGTCTAATATGAAATAACTGTATTTATGTGGGTTTTTCTCTGTGTCTTCTATTGTGTTCCATTGGACTTCATGTCTATTTTGGTACCAATACCATGCTGTTTCTGTTATATGGCTCTGTAGTCTAATTTAAGGTCTGGTATTATGATGCCTCTTGCACTGTTTTTCTTGTTGGGGATTGCTTTGGCTCTTCTGGACCTCATATTTTTCTAAATAAATTTCATGACTGCTTTTTCTATTTCTATGAAGAACGTCATTGGAATTTTAAAAAGAATTGCATTAATTCTGTTTAGCACTTTGGGTAGTAGGGCCATTTTGATATTTAATTCTGCCTATCCAAGAACATGGAGATCTTTCCATTTTCTGAGGTGGTCTTCATTTTCTTTCTTCAGTGTTCTGTAGTTTTCATTGTAGAGGTCTTTTACCTCTTTTGTTAGATTTATTCCCAAATGTTTTCCCTTTTTTTGAGATTATAGTAAAAATAGGGTAGTTTTTCTGATTTCTCTTCAGCTGATTCATCACTAGTATGTAGGAAAGCAATTGACTTACGAGTATTTATTTTATACCCTCCTATTTTGCTGAATTAATTTATGAGTTATAGAAGCTTTCTGGTGGAGTTTTTGGGTCTTTTGCATTGACAAATTAGGACAGTTTGAACTCTTCTTATTTGTATCCCTTTAATTTCTTTCTTTTGTTCAATTGCTTTCTCTAGCTAAGGTTTCAATACCTGTGTTGAATAGGAGTGGTCAGTAATGAAAGAGGGCATCCCTGTCTTGCTTCAGTTTTTAGAGGGAATTCTTTCAGTTTTTCTCTATTTAGAATGATATTGGCCTTGGGTTTAGTATATATAGCTTTTACAGTGTTGAGGTATGTTCCTAGTATCTCTTACTACTGGGGGTTGAACCCAAGCGTGCTTAACCACTGAGCCACATCCTTATGCTTCCCACTTTTGTACGTTGTTTTGGAGACAGGGTCTCACTGAGTTGCTCAGGGCCTTGCTAAGTTGCTGAGAATGGCTTTGAACTTGCAATCCTTCTGCCTCTGCCCCAAAGTGAGGGAGTAGCCAGCACCCTGACAGAGCAGATTCCTGCTTGGCGGGTATGAACCACCTGGGGAAAAAAAAAAAAAAAACATCTGAAATGATCAGTAAAGAAATAGGGCAAAGCCACAGGTTAGATTTAAAAAGCAGAGCACCTGATGGATCTTCTAGTCCTGATAGGAACTGGAACTGAACAACTGAAAAATACACCAATTCTTCATTTAAGGGGGAGTACATCAAAGGCAGGGATGAGGTTTCACTGGGAGGAGTCTTTGTTCATTGCTTGCTTCTCTGTATGGCTGGGGTCTTGTGATAAACAGGTTGATTGGTGTTTGGCAGGCTACACCCATCTCCAGAAGGCTGTTTGACCCTAAGGTTGTGAACTAAGACGGGGGCAACATGATCCATTCTTGAACTGGCAGATTTCAACCCAGGTGTTCCTAGAGGAGTGGCCTCCCTGCCTTAATGACTTGAACAAATATACATATGTGTGTATGTATGTGTGTATATGTATGTGTGTGTGTGTGTATATATATATTATATATATATTATATATATATATATAATATAATATATATATCCTCCAATACCCAAGCCATTGAGATTACAGGCATGTACCACCATACCTGGCAGCAGTTGTATTTTGAGATCTTTATATATTGTGGATATTAATACTGTCAGAGAGTAACTGGCAAAGATGTCCTCCCATTCTGTCAATTTTCTCCTCACTCACTCTCTTGTTTTCTTTGCTCTGCATAAGATTTTAATTTGATGCTGTCTCATTGACTGGTTCTTATTCTTATTTCTTGAGCTATATGGGGTCTTCTTCAGGATGAAGAGGCCTGTATGTTGAAGTACCCCCCCCTTTTATTTTCTAATAACTGCAAAATTTTTGTGCCTATGTGTTGAAGTATCCCCTTTTATTTTCTAATGATTTGCAAAACTTTTGGTCTTAGACTTGAATCTCTGATGCATTTTAAGTTGATTTTGCATAGGATGGAAAATAGGGATCTTGTTTCATTCATTTCCATATGGATATTCAGTTCCCCTAGAATCATTTGTTAAAGAGGCTCTCTTTTCTCCAACATGTATTCTTGATACCTTTGTCACAAATCACATAAATGTAGCTTGTTCTCTGTGTCTTCTATTTTGTTTGATTAGTCTACATGTCTATTAGTATTCCAGAACCATGCTAGCTTTGCTACTATGACTCTGTATTGTTATTTGAAATTGGGTATTGTGATGCCTTCAGCTTTGCTCTTTTAACTCAGGATTGCTTTGGCTATCTGGATCTTTTGTCCTTCCATATGAATTTTTGTATTTTACTTTTCTAGTTATGTAAAGAATATCTTTGGCATTTTGATGGGAATTGCATTGGATCTGTAGATCACTTTTGGGTATATGATAATGTTAACAAAATTAATTTTGCCTATCCAAGAACATGAGAGGTCATTCCATCTTCTAGCATCTTCTTTAGTTTCTTTCTTTACTGTTTTGTCACACAGAACAGTAAACAGAGCAGCTCGAACCCTCTACCACTGAGTTACATCCCCCAGATCTTTTTTATTTCTTGTTTTGAGACAAGGTCTTGCTAGGTTTCCCAGGCTGGCCTGAAACTTGGGATCCTGCTGCCTCAATCGCCTGAGTAGCTGGAGTTACAGGCATATGCCCCTGTGTCTAGCCTCTGTGTTTAGCCTCTGTGTTTCTTTATATTTGCCTTCATGGCCATTTTAATGTATACTTACCCTTAGGAAGGGGAGGGCCAAAAAATTAATAGAGTTGTTTTCAGGAAGAGGTAAAATGGGTATAATTTAGTATAGGAACAGAAGGATTTGCTGTGGTGAGGTGGGTAGAATGGGACAAAGGAAAATATTCCTTTAAAAGAGAATAATTGGGAGATGTTCATAGTGAGGAAAAGAGAACAGAGCTATCTAATGTCTTTTTTCTCAGTGAAAGTTTGTATCATCTAAGTGTGAGGGAAGTTTCAGAATGATCAAGAGTCTAGGGCTGGGGTCGGAGCTCAGTGGTAAAATGCATGCTTGGTGCATGCAGGAGGCCCTGGATTCAATCATCTGCACCAGAAAAAGAAAAGTATCTTAAAAAAGGCAAATATTTGAATTGTTTACAAGGTATTGTTTAAAAGATATTAAGAATTAATATTGAGATGGATAAATCTCAATTTGTAAGTAAGTATTCTATAATGCTAAACATGTTATCTAACTTGTTACAATGGAGATACTTTTTACTTGGTTGGATTTTTGTAAAAGAGATTTTTTTTTGTTCCCACTGAGACCATATATGTAAATTGAAAATTTTATATTGAATCTTCCTTTCTTTTTCTGTGTGATAATTTCTTATTATCTTTTATCTTTCTGATCTTTAATTGACAGTGACTCCTAACATACTAACTTTTATTTTTCCTTTTTATGACCCCATCCCACATTTGTGTCAAATATTTATTTGTAACTAAGTAATATAGAAGACTAGGGGAATTCTTTACATGCTTGATGACCTATTTGATTTATAAGTTGAGCTTCTGTGTTTCCTGTTTTATTAAGTGGGTTTATCTAGAGCTTGGTCCCTAAAGCTGCTTTGCTTATTAATGAATCTAATGTGAAGGATCACATTGAGAAATGCACATTTTGAAACGTTGTTATGAATGACAACAGTGTATTTGAAGAGGAAGAAAAGAAAGAAAACATGTTATTGTCAGTTTTCTGTAAAGAATTTTCTCTCTGAATCTGATGAGCAGAGACCAATAAAACACGTGGACTTTTTAGTTTTATATTTTTTTAAAGAATCATGGTCTTCAAGGAACTTAACTATGGCCCTCATGCTTCTCCCACTGGATCAGAAACATTGTTTTGGTAGAGGAAAAAGTCTTGCTCATTCAACCAAACTGAAACTTTAAGAAGTGGGAAACATAGTAGCATGATTTCTGATCATGTTTCCATTGCATGCTCTGCAAATTCAGAGGGAAGGCTTGCATGTCCTGCTTGCATACTAACACCAATAGACTCTCAAATTACTTAGTTTCCACCCTTCCCTTTCTCTGTGATCTCTTGTGAAATATATTTCCTCAACAAAGAAATCAGTAGATCAACATATTGAGATTTAGCTGAATTAGATATTCACTCCAAAATTTCTATAGTTCTTCAGAGCATTTCAAAATTGTTTAATTTTGACTGATGAGTTCCTATTGAAGTTTGTCCTTTGTTTTGTGCCCATTTAAATTTAATTCTAAAACCCTGTCATTCATAAGTTTTTGGAAACAGAATCCCAAATCATGAGGTTGTTGCACAATCCAAAGACAATTTATTTCTGTGTATTTTTGGTACAGGGATATTCTTGGAACAAGGCAAGGGTACACACTTTTGAGCTGGGATATGAATTATTTGCCATAAATTATTGCACATAATGGACTCTGAAAGAACCAGATGTTCAGTGCACTTTCTATTTTGGGCATCCTAAAAATGAACTTTTGGAAAAAGCTATTGTTGCAAGAACAGTCTAAAAAGCTTTCACCTTGACCACTGAATTCATTTTTAAAATTTTCTCAGTTATATCCTTTGAAATATAAAATATTCTGCATAAACAATTTATATATTTTTTATTTTTAAAACATATTCATTTTAATAATTATATTTCTGGCTAACTCCTTTATGCTTATGTCTTACATATGTGGTTAAAAATGTTTACAAGCACTAAATAGTCTTATACATGTTTTTTAAAATTTTTTTACTTATACATATTTTAAATGGAGAATTCATAATGTATTTTTATCTGAAAGGCAACAAGGTCAACCATATATACAAATATAAATGATAGTTGCTGTCTCCTGTGTTTCATGTCCTTCATTCCCCCTTTGGATATGAAAAGGACAGTACATTCTAGAAAGCATGAGAGAATCCTGTTCATTTGTGTTCTATAGAAGTTTCTGGTTCATTGAAGAACCCCAGGCTTAAAACTTTTGAGGCTCTATAGGATGAAAATCAGGAAAATCAGTGTAGGAAGGTGTATATGGTAGGAAGAATACCAAAATGTTTCCCAAGAGTCCCACCTTCTTACGTATGCTCTTGTAAAAGTCTGTGCTATTGATTATGGGCAAAATTGTGACTACAATGAATTTCACTTATTACATTTTATGACAAAGGTGAAGGAATTTTGCAGATGCAAGTGGTGTCCCTTGGTAAAGTGGCCTTCTACACCTTGTGGTCATGCATTGAGGGAAATAGCACTTTTAAAACAGTACCTTGGATATATACCAAGGAGTGGGATAAGTGGGTCAAATAATGGCTCCATTCCTAGTTTTTTCAGGAATCTCCACACTGCTTTCCAGTTTGCAGTCCTACCAGCAATGTACAAATGTACATTTTTGTGGGTATTTATGTGGGTTTGGCTCCATGTCTTCTATTCCATTGGCCTTCATGCCTGTTTTGGTTCCAACACAGTGACACAGCCACATCAATATTTATAGCAGCACAGTTCACAAACCCTAAGCTATGGAGCCAACCTAGAAGCCCTTCAACAGATAAATGGATAAAGAAAATGTGGTATATATACACAATGGAGTATTACCCCACCATAAATAAGGATGATTTTATAATATTTTCTGGTAAATAGATTATTCTGGAGAGTATCATGCTAAGTGAAATAAGCCAATCCCAAAAAAACAAAGGTTGAATGTTTTATCTGATATGTGGAAGCTAACCTACAATAATTGTGGGGGCAGACAGCAGAAATTCTGTGAATTAGGCAAAGGAGAATAAAGGAAAGGGAGGAGGGAGAGGAAAAGGACAGGCAGTGGAATGAATCTAACGCAACTTTCCAATGTACATATATGAATATACCACAGTGAATCTCACCATCTTGTACATCCATGAGGAATTAATTTAAAAAAATAACTGTGGGTAGATGGCAGAAAGAATAAAGGGAAGGGAGCAGGGGGTGGGGAAGGGGAAGGAGGGATACTGGGGTTAGAAACAGAATAAGATATATTCCATGCTTGTATGATTTTGTCAAAATGAAATCTACTGTCACATGTAACTAAAAAAATAAAACAGTATCTATAATTAAAGACATTTAAAAATGAAAATGAAAAATATCCTTCTAGAATTTAGAGAGATCCTTGAGGAACTGTATTATACATGGATTCTTTTTTAAAAATATATTTTTAGTTGTAGATGAACACAATACCTTTATTTTATTTATTTTTATGTGGTGCTGAGGATCGAACCCAGTGTTTCACATGTGCTAGGCAAGTGCTTTACCACTGAGCTACAACCCCAGCCCCTACAGTGCATTCTTTGAATAAAGAGGAAGTAATACTACAGTGGAACCTGAATAAGAGTGGAAGGTCTCAAATGGTTGACTTGGAGTAAATCAAAAGGAAATTAGGGTTGATTTAAAATGGGAATTGACCTAATCAACTGAAACCTTAACCAAGACTAGGACATTTGGAAGAAAGACATATGAAGCACAAGAACTTTTCTGCTGGCCTAGAACAAAACAGACAACCATACTGAGATCTGCCTATAAGGGCCACATGGTAAAGAACATTGGATAGCCACTGGGAGGTTACAACCCCCTTCACTTGGCCAACAGCTAGCAAGCAATGGGAATCTCAGTCTCCCAAATGTGCAAGGACCTGGATTCTGCCAATAGAATGAATGAGTTTGGAAGAGGACTCCACACCTCAGATGGAGTTACATCTTTGACACCTTGGTTTCAACGTTTTGAGGCCTTGAACAAAAGAGGTAGCAAAGCCATGCTTGGACTTCTAACCTACCACATCTGTGAGATAATGTATGGGTGTTGCTTAAATATTTAAGTTTGTGATAATTCTTACATAGCAATGGAAAACTAACACTACCTAAAACTCAAGCATTTTATTTCATATTTAAATTATGTTAGTATGGAATGGGTCTAAGGAATTTTGTTTTATACAGCAAAATCCACAGATGGGATGTAAAATGTCAAGTGTAGAAAGGATCTTCTGAAGGTAGACGTAGGTATTGGTAGAGTGGAAAGTAATTGTGGGGTGGAGTTTGGGCAGTTCAAAGAAAACAGAGGTGAAGGAAGAAATGTATTATGGAAGGTAACTGGAGAAAACCTTGATTACTTAAACATACTTGCCCTATGCCTCTTGGTAGAGTTGAGTGTGTGAAAGCCAGTTTACAACTGCAAGTTCATTAACAAAATTCAGCATTCCTAACAAAAGTAGTAGTTAGCTCCAGGATTATATACAGAACCCAGAGTATGAACACACTCCAAGAAAACATAATATCTTGATACCGATTTTGATCTTTAGATGAAGTGGTTACATCAGGGTTGAAAGTTCCTGTTCTATAGTACATCATTCTGAATTTAAGACAAAAATATTGTTATTGTACTAATTTATTTTTCATTTGATTCTCATCCTCCATTCTTCAACTTCATATTATAAACTAAGAGAGTAAACAACTTAAATTTCCTCCAGAATTAAATTCTTTGCAGCTAGAATTATTTAGGACGCTTTGGATCAATATACTTCATTTAATTTTGATCATGATTTGGCCAACTCTGAACTTCATAATGTTCTTATATTATAAAATTTTCTCATATCATAAAATTTACATAACACTGTAGGATTTATCCTGTATTGTTGGATCACACAGGCAGGAATTGGCAGATCCAAGCTTCCAATCTTAGTCTGGCTCTACTGCCATAGTACTCCCTTTTTATTCAAGGAATATGTTGTATAATACATCTCCTTTAGGATCACTATGAAATTCTGGAAGGATCTTTATTTTTAATTTTTTTTTAAATTAAAGATCCATTTTGACAGTAATTTTCTATTGAATAGAGTTAGAAGACACACATCCATGTGGGTGTGATGGAATGCCCACTATAGTTAGAGGAAGACCACTCTGTGTAGGATCCCTTATTTAGATCACTAGCCAGGCCAAAGCAGTAATTATTCTCAAACTTTTAAAAATTTTTAGACAATAGCCCTTTGGATGGTTCAGAATCTCCACCTATTATATCTATTCCCTCTATCTAGTAAAAATTTTAAGATGTATTTCAAGTCCATTTGAAGGATAATATACTACACTTTGGGAATCATTGCTTTAAGAGAAATCATTTAATCTTGTTAGAAAGAGAATACAGTACCAATGACAATCCTTAGAACTAGGAAAACAATCAGTCCTAAAATTCACTTGGAAGAATGAAAAAACCAGAAAACTAAAGCATTTGTAAGCCAAAAAAGCAATGCTGGAGGCATCACAATAACTGACTCCAAATTATACTACAGAGCTACATAGAGTACCAGAAACTGCATGGTACTGGCTTAAAAACAGACACATACACCAGTGGTACAGATTCGAAGGCACAGAAAAACTCATCTACAGTCATTTGATTCCTGATAAAGGTACAAAAACACACTGAGGAAAAGACAGCCTTTTTAACAAATGGTGCTGGAACAAACTGGCTATTCATATTTAGAAGAATGCAACTATACCCTTGGCTCTCACTCTGCACAAAAATTGAATTCAAAATGGATCAGAAACCTAAGAATTAGACCAGAAACTATGCAACTCCTAGAAGAAAATGTAGGGAAAACACTCCAACATAGAGGCAGGTCAATGACTTCCTCAATGGGACCTTCCTCCCGAAATAATGCCAAGAGTTAATAAATGGGACAGCACCAAATTAAGAAGCTTCTGTATAGGAAAGGAAACGAGAATGTGAAGAGAGAACCCATAGAATGGGAGAAAATGTTTTCTAGCTACTTTTCTGACAGAGGATTAATATCTAATTCTCTATAGAACTCAAAAAACTTAATGCCAAAAAAACCCCAATTAATAAATGAGCAAATGAATTAGACAACTTCTCAAAAGAGGAAATATAAAGTCCCAACAAGTATATGGAAAAAAATGTTCATCATTGTTAGCAATTAGGGAAATGTAAATCAAAACTACACTGAGATTTCATCTCATACCAGTCACAATGGCCATCATCAAGAATACAACAAGGATAAATGCTGGAGAATAGGTGAGAGAAAAGGAAACACTGTTATACCATTATGGAAATCAATATGGAGGTTTCTCAAAAGACTAGGCATGAAACTACCATATGACAGTTCTAACACTCCTCAGTATTTATCCTAAAGAATTAAAGTCATCATAATACAATGATTCATGCATATCCATATTTATAGCAGCATGATTCATAATACCTAAACCATGTTACCAACCTAGGTGTCCATCAATGGATGGATGGATAAAGAAAATGTGCTATGTATACACAGTGGAGTTTTATTCAGCCATACAGAAAAATGAAGTGATGCAATTTGTAAGAAAATGGATGGAATTGGAGAACATTATGTTCTCAGAATGACAACAAACTCAGAATGACAAGGATTGTATGTTTTCTCTTATAAGTGAATGCTAGAGAGGAAAAAGGAAAAGAAAGGAGTGGGGGAGGGGAATCTCTTGAAAAGCATTGGGAGTTCCATAAAACAGAGGAAAGAGACCAGGGGAGTGGGAAGTGCTGGGGAGTGATATTAGTCTAATTATCCAAATTATATTGATGTATTGTGTGCCTGTATGAATATGTAACAACAAATCCCACCATCACTTACAACTCTAATGAACCAATAAAAAACCCGGAAAACAAAATGGTAAGGATAATATAGTGGGTAGCATGCTAAGTCAATGCTGAATCAAAGGACATATGTAAGATGGTCTAAAATGCCATAGAAATCATGTACAAGATTAAGAAAACTAGCCAAAAGTTAGGGTTCTGTACTATCATAGGACTTCTTAATACCTGCATAATTATTTGCCCAGCCTTGAGGTTGACCGAGTCATCTAATTTTGTCATTTTTTTTTATTGGTTGTTCAAAACCTTACAAAGCTCTTGACATATCATATTTCAAACATTAGTTTCAAGTGAGTTATGAACTCCCATTTTTACCCCAAATACAGATTGCAGAATCACATCGGTTACACATTCACCTTTTTACATAATGCCATACTAGTAACTGTTGTATTCTGCTACCTTTCCTATCCTCTACTATCCCCCTCCCCTGCCCCATCTTCTCTTTCTATCCCATCTACTGTAATTCATTTCTCTCCTTGTTTTTCCTTCCAATTCCCCTCACAACCTCTTTTATGTAGTTTTTTATAACAATGAGAGTCTCTTTCCATTTCCATGCAATTCTGCTTTTCTCTCTCTTTCCCTCCCATCTCGTATCTCTGTTTAATATCAATCTTTTCTTCCTGCTCTTCCTCCCTGCTCTATTCTTAGTTGCTCTCATTATATCAAAGAAGACATTTGGTATTTGTTTTTTAGGGATTGGCTGGCTTCACTAAGCATAATCTGCTCTAGTGCCATCCATTTCCCTGCAAATTCCATGATTTTGTCATTTTTTAGTGCTGCGTGATACTCCATGGTGTATAACTGCCACATTTTTTAATCCATTCATCCATTGAAGGGCATCTGGGTTGGTTCCATAGTCTAGCTATTGTGAATTGTGCTGCTGTGAACATCAATGTGGCAGTATCCCTGTAGTATGCTCTCTTAAGGTCTTCAGGGAATAGACCAAGAAGGGCAATAACTGGGTCAAATGGTAGTTCCATTCCCAGCTTTCCCAGGAATCTCCATACTGCTTTCCAAATTGGCTGAACCAATTTGCAGTCCCACCAGCAATGTACAAGAGTACCCTTTTCCCCACATCCTCTCCAGCACTTGTTATTTTTTGACTTCATAATGGCTGCCAATCTTACTGGAGTGAGATGGTATCTTAGGGTGGTTTTGATTTGCATTTCTCTGACTGCTAGAGATGGTGAGCATTTTTTCATGTACTTGTTGATTGATTGTATGTCCTCCTCTGAGAAGTGTCTGTTCAGGTCCTTGGCCCATTTGTTGATTGGGTTATTTGTTTTTTATTGTCTAATTTTTTGAGTTCTTTGTATCCTCTGGATATTAAGGCTCTGTCTGAAGTGTGAGGAGTAAAAATTTGTTCCCAGGATGTAGGCTCCCGATTTACTTCTCTTATTGTTTCTCTTGCTGTGAACAAACTTTTTAGTTTAAGTAAGTCCCATTTGTTGATTCTTGCTGTTAACTCTTGTGCTATAGGTGTCCTGTTAAGGAATTTGGAGCCTGATCCCACAATATGTAGATCATAGCCAACTTTTTCTTCTATCATAAGCAGAGTCTCTGATTTGATATCAAGGTCCTTGATCCATTTTGAGCTCACTTTTGTGCATGGTGAGAGGAGGGGATTCAGTTTCATTTTGTTGCATATGGATTTCCAGTTTTCCCAACACCATTTGTTGAAGATGCTATCCTTCCTCCATTGCATGCTTTTAGCCCCTTTATCAAATATAAGATAGTTGTAACTTTGTGGATTAGTCTCTGTATCCTCTATTCTGTACAATTGGTCCACCCGCCTGTTTTGGTACCAGTACCATGCTGTTTTTGCTACTATTGCTCTGTAGTATAGTTTGAAATCTGGTATTGCTATACCACCTGATTCACACTTCCTGCTCGGAATTGCTTTTGCTATTCTGGGTCTTTTATTTTTCCATATGAATTTCATGATTGCTTTATCTATTTCTACAAGCAATACCATTGGGATTTTGATTGGCATTGCATTAAACCTATAGAGGACTTTTGGTAATATCGCCATTTTGATGATGTTAGTTCTGCCTATCCATGAACAGGGTATATCTTTCCATCTTCTAAGATCTTCTTCTACTTCTCTTTTTAGGGTTCTGTAGTTGTCATTGTATAAATCTTTCACCTCTTTTGTTAGGTTGATTCCCAAGTATTTTATTTTTTTTGAGGATATTGTGAATGGAGTGTTTTTCCTCATTTCCGTTTCAGAAGTTTTGTCACTGATATACAGAAATGCCTTTGATTTGTGCGTGTTGATTTTATATCCTGCCACTTTGCCGAATTCATTTATTAGTTCTAGTAGTTTTTTTGTAGACCCTTTTGGGTCTTCTATGTATAGAATCATGTCATCTGAAAATAGTGATAATTTAAGTTCTTCTTTTCCAATTTTTATGCCTTTAATTTCTTTCGTTTGTCTAATTGCTCTGGCCAGTGTTTCGAGAACTATATTGAATAGAAGTGGTGATAAAGGGCATCCCTGTCTTGTTCCAGATTTTAGAGGGAATGCCTCCAATTTTTCTCCATTCAGAATGATGCTAGCCTGGGGCTTAGCGTAGATAGCTTTTACAATATCAAGGTAAGTTCCTGTTATCCCTAGTTTTTCTAATGTTTTGAACATGACGGGATGCTGTACTTTGACGAATGCTTTTTCTGCGTCTATCGAGATGATCATATGGTTCTTATCTTTAAGTCTATTGATATGGTGAATAACATTTCACTTTTGCAACTGGGTGTTGAACTAAAAAGTTCTTGTATTAAATTGGAGAGGTGATATGGCTTGAACATTGCTAAATACTATTCTCCTATGCCTTGTTCCTCAGTCATCTCTTATATAATTTCTAAGCAATGGAGTCCATCTAGGAGATCACAGCTCTGTGGCTCATAGACCATAATACTACTCCCACTTGGTTTCTGATATATCAAAGGCCATCTAGGAAAATCAACCCATGACTGCCTTTTCTCGATATCTGCTTTGAACTGTTAGACCTGAAACACTTTTAATTGCTAGAACTTTTTGATCAATTACCAAGACCTAGGAATTATGTTTTCAGTACACTATCTAATTTTACCACAATTCTATTAGGGAGATATTATAATTACACTTTCCTGATAAGGAAATAAGATAAGGACATTTGTTGAAAATTACACTGCCAGAGAGAAGTGGAGCCAGAATTTTAAACCGAATCAGTCTCCATTACCCTGGACCTTACAAAGTATGCTGAATTGCTTCTCATTCTGGTAAATGTAGTGTTTCTCCATAGTAAGTTATTAATAGACCCTTTTAAAGGAGAAAGCAAGTCCCCTAAACTCCCAAGGTGTACTTAAATTATTTTTAGAATACTATTACTTAAACCAAACATAAAACTAGGAGTGAACTCTAGTTTATAGTACTTTTGCAGTTATCAAGCCAAATATGAAATTGATTTAAAAAATAACTCTAAAAAAATACAATTCAATAAGCAGTCTTAATTTAGTGTTAGAGAAAAAGTTGTCAATGCTGGGGATAATAGAAGAATATATATTTCTATTTGTTTTATTTGTATCCAAGTATACTTTTATTATTTTGAAAACAATATATTGTTATAATTAATTCTGTTGATATTTTTTTCTTCTAAATTATTAAGCTTCAGCCTTTGATACATTGTTTTAAAATGCCAGAGTACATTCTAAAAACACCCTTTGCTGAGTTATTTCCCATTATCTCTATACTACTGTATTTTCTGATAATGACTTGTGGCGAGTGGCAGTAGTGAAGATGAGATCCATGT
The DNA here is from genome assembly GCF_045843805.1 of Urocitellus parryii. Classification (NCBI taxonomy): domain Eukaryota; kingdom Metazoa; phylum Chordata; class Mammalia; order Rodentia; family Sciuridae; genus Urocitellus; species Urocitellus parryii. Next base: position 122,566,670 of record NC_135531.1, read on the forward strand.
AACACGTCCCCTTGGGAGTGTGTGTACTCTGTTGACTGTGAAAGGTGAGCTCTGCATGCCCTTATCTGCTGAGTACTCAATTTCTTGGTCGTTTTCTTTCAGAACAGCTAAGGCCCCTCTTTAAAATTACTTGCTGTGATGTCACTGTCCTTTTCTTGTACCACTCTAATAGTGAACCCAGATGCAAATTCAGGAACTAAAACCAAACCTTTGATGTCAGCTCTATTACTTAAAATAATAATTCTAGATCAACACATGATGGCTCAGATTATGATCTAGTACTCTTGCTCAGTGTCAATTCTCCCATGACAAAAAGTTTCTTTGGGTTTAATAAGTCATTGCACAGGGCTTTGAGGTCTATCATTTAGCAGTGATGCTGAACACTTGAAAATAATGTACAGGGTTATTACCATACCTTGGGAAATAATAAAACACACACACACACACACACACACACACACACACCAGATCAACTTTACCTAGAGAGGATGTATGGAGGCTCCTTTGTCTGTTTTGAGGGATATAAGAAGAGCTTCTACCCCTCAAAAAGCTCCCCTCCCATTGCCTTGCAGATTCACCTTCTATAAGGTCAGAATCCTCTCTTCTTGTTATATCTATCCCTAGCCTGGTGGGTTTTATTTTAAAAGCAAATGCTCTTGGGCAGAAGAGAGGTACCTCAGCCGTAGTGCTACAGTGCAAAAGATTTTATGTTACAATTTGCCTCTTGTGGTGGAATCACAAGAAAACAAAAAAAAAAAGAATGTTAGTTTTCTGCGTAGAAAAGCCCCCCTTACCCACCCTCCAAAAAAAGAACAAGAGGAAACCATCTGGCAAAATTTTGTCCATTGGGCTATGTTTTTACTATTTTGCAGCCCATGCTGCAATCAAATGTGATCTTTGAGTGTCTGATAGTCTTGATTTTATTGAGATTTTAGTTATTCCCAGTAGCACTATAAAAACGGGAAGGAAGTAAAATCTCTAGTTTGAACAAGGTTATAAGACTATCCAAAATTTTTAGAGTTGCTTCCTGAAACTCATGACTGCTGTTGGTCTTTGGGCTCTTTTATGACAGTCCCATTTGTTGACAAGGAAAAGAGACAGAGGCTACTCTCTATTTCTTTGTGTTTCTACCCAGCACTCAGAACATTTGGGGGAGCTCCCGAGTACCAGCACTTGCTCCCTGTGATTCAGAGAAGATGAAGTTGGAAGGTAACAATTACTGCAGGGCCCCTTCTATGAACCCGGCTTCGGTCTGCTCCTCAGCCATTTACTGCAGGGCAGGAAACCTATCCTGTGTCCTGGGATTGAGTAACCCAGAAGCCTCCAAGTCATATTTTCTAGATCACACCCTATCTTTACCATTTCTTCACTAGCATCTCAATCCTGATTCCTATGTAAGTGAAATAATCCAGAAACAGAAAAACTATTGAGATTTAGTCATCCCAATGGTGGCTTTCTAAACACACTGCCCATTAGTTCCTGCCTTATGGTTTCATGAAACTGATCTGGTTCCTGTCCTTAATGAGACTTTTCCCCTAATTTCTGTAAATGATTCTGTACTCTTCCAATCACTAATTTTTTTTTAAAAAAAACTTTCTCCATAACATCTCCTTATTATACTTTTTCAAGAAACTTTCAGTAAATAAATTCTTGCTTTTTCAGGGTTTGGAAAGTGACTTACATTTCTTTGGAAAGTTGCTTCTGTGCTAGAATGGATCTGAAAGTGGGAGCAGATAGAAATAATTTAATTTGGACTACATTTCTTACTGTGAGTTGTTCTTTCTACTGGCACAAAGGTGGTTAGGAGGAAGAGTACCTTGGAGAGAGGTTAGAGTGGGGAAGATTCTCTTAATACATGCTGTACCTCTGCCCAGGACATTGCATTCTACTGAAAATTGTAAACATGCTCCTACCTCATCTCAAATTATATTTGGTGTTAGGAATATTTCAGTTTTACTCATGTTGCATAGATTCAGCTGCCAACACAGGCCTAGGCAATTGTATCTTCATGCTCAAGGCTTCAGCCACTCTGTCTTGCAGTCACTTGGGGAACTCAAGGATACCAGCACCCCAGGAGGGACACACAGCAGCTTCCATTGACAATACATTTCACTGTGAATTTAGTTAATCAGATTAATGTTCTTCTTCACAATTTAGGGATCATAGAGGAGAGTGTTTTGGAATTTGGAGCATTGGATAGCAGTATAAGGTCTCTGAGCATCTGGAGACATGGAGAGTGTGGTATTAGGAGACCCAGAGGATTCCCCTGGAGAACTAGCCCTGTGAAAGTTCCTTTTACATCATTGGCCTTGAATAGCAATGAGCCACAAAAGAGCTACATTTCTTTCAGTAAGTCTGCAAAGGGCAACCAGTGATTTCATTCGTTAGTGATGGTTTTCAGAAATGTGCATCTTGTAGTGATTAGCACCTGAAATGATTAAACTCACTCATTCTTGTTGGCTAAACTTAGAAGTGGAAAAAAGAAACATACTCTTAAAATTTTTAAGGCTCAGAAAAGCTTCCTGAGAAGGCCATTTTCCATTTTAGTGAGGGGAAAAATTACAAAGGATGCCAGTTAAAAAATTCATAAAGTCTGCATTATTCTCAGTGGAAAAATTCCTCTGAAAAAGGGAAGAGGTTGGTATTCAAAAGTATGGTCACCAACATTTTTATAGAACCTTTCCAAGAAATGAGACCAGGCCTCTCCCAGAGTGGAAAATGTTTTGAAGAAACAAAAGGTTATTGGTTTTTATGATGTATATATAAGAATATGGGTACCATTAGGATCAAAAGTAGGGGTGTTTTAGGTAAAAGGATGTGTTGTACCACTTACTTATATTGGTTATTTGAGAGCCTTCCACAGACATGATGAGAAATCCAATCTGTATGGGCAGTCATCCATTTAAGTGGTCTTGAGAACAGTCAAGACATAACTTCCTGACCTTGGTATCTCGAGAATTGTGCAGAAATGATTATAATACTCTTTGGTTGTACATTATATCATGTGAAAAATAGCCACAATTATGGCTATTTGGTGTCATAAACTCAAGTTGAAATAGGGTAATAATTCCCCATGTAAACAGATCAAGACAGGTAAGACTGAGGGATTAACTCTTTCTTGCTTGAAGTCTTTCATTGAAAAATAACCATAGTACTTTCTGACATTCCCCTACCCCATATCAGTAGATAAGCCCTTTTCAGACCTTACTTGGCATGAGATTCAGTGTCTCAGATTTTATTGGAGTATTTTATTAGTTATTACCTTATAAGGTCTTAGTGAAAATAAGTAAATATCTACCAAATCTAAGATCTGGACATATCTTCAGCAATAATTTGTGACATTGCCCTCTCTGTGATTATAAAAGATTTAAGACTCAGGGAGAGAAAAAGGCATACCCAAGGTCACATGATGCTAAATGGTAGAATTGGAGACTTGGGCTAGATCTTTATAGATTTTTTTTTTTTTGCCATTTTGTCCTATGCATTGAATCTTAAACTATTTAATGCCACTTTTTACATGGAATCTGAAATTGATTTCAAGTATGATGCAAAATTGGAATTGAAGGGCACTCTGACATGGTCTTTTGCTGACTGATTATCATCTATCAAACAAGAAGAGCTATATAATAGCTAATGACTCTTATCTTTGGAGAGCTTCATCCAGTGGAATATTACCAGTAACATCATGATTTTGTGATTACATGTTCCAAAGTAGCCCCTCCCAGTGCTGTTGTAAAACAACAGGCCCTCTTGAGGGCCCTATCTAGAAAGTAATTCTGAAGGGGCTCCCTTTTTACAACTTGCATTTTAAAATGTTACAGTGAGAGTAGAACTATTTTCCCTTCCTTTTATCCTAAGTCAAATATACTTATGGAGAAGTTAATTACATTAGCTTCAGAATGCATTAATATTTTTTCTTTTATAAACAAGCTCAGATCTACATGGAAAAATATTTGCTCCTTGTGAAAAATATAACAGTGTTGAGAAATGGATATAAACTAGGAATATCTTTTTTACTCCTAGCTTTCTTTTTTTTTTTCTAAGATACAATCCCATCTAATCCTGACAGGCACTTGAGTGCTTTGACATGAACAGAATTATCATTCTTAGAGGTTTCTCTAGAGAGAGATTTGCAGAGGTTTCTTTAATGCTAACTTCTAATTCCTCCCCTTGTATATCTACTCTATTGATTTATTCATGTCAGGGGTCAAATAGGCGGATAGTTGCTTCTCCATCTGTTGCACCCACTCTTGTAACATCTTGGGAGAATGGGTTATGCCAAACGTTGGAGACAGACTAGGGAACAAAGCCAAGTGAGGTTTTTACTGTCCAAGACTTTATGTTCTATTATGACATCATAAATAATCAGGGACATTTTAAATTTTAAATTTTAAATGATATGAGACCAGAGAAAATAGGGGCTTCTGTGAAACATTGCCACTGAGGCCAGAATGAAAAGAAGATGATGACCAAATTACAGTTATTGAAAAAGCTGCTGAGCACAGGGGAGTGTATCATAAGACAAGGATAAGTCAGGTCACACTAGGTGTAGACCATGGTAACAATTTTTAAAATATATTCTGAGAGCAGAGAGGCTGTTGGGAGGGTTCAGCAAAGTGGGCATTTTGGCATGTTAGAAAGTGAAGGCATGTGTTCCTTAGACACACCGGGAGGGTGGTTCTGCTTTCTCCCTTGGTACTTGAGTTTTACTTTGTGGAACTGGGTTCAAGAACTGGGTAAGTTTGATGTCTGTCTATATTACTGTAAATAAAAATGTAAATAGTCCATAAGTTAGGCTGAAAAATAACACCCATAAAGATATCAGGTCTTAATTCCTTGTAAGTTTTAAATATTACCTTATTTGGTAAAGGGATCTTTGCAAATGGATTAACTATCTGAAGAAAGGAGAGATGATCCTGGATTATCTGGATGGTATCTAAATGCCCTCCCAAGTGTCCTTATAAGAGAGGTTCAGAGATATTTGACATGTGCTGAGAAAAAGGCAGTGGGAAGATGGAGCAGAGTGGAAGATGCTGGCCTTGGAGATAACAATGCAGCCACAAGCAAAAGGATGCTGGCAGCCACCAGGAGCTGCAAGAGACAAGGAACACATTTTCCCTAGAGACCTCAGAGAATTTAGATATGCTGATGTGCTAATTCCAGTTCATTGATACTCACTCTGGCTATCTGGCTTCAAGAATCATGAGAGCATAAATTGTTGTTGTTCCAAGCCATTGCAGTTTGTGTTAACTTATTACAGTAGCCACAGGAAACTGATACAGATCATGTAAATATTTCTGGAATGGCAACTTAAGACCAAAGTATACATTGAGCTTTTCTGCTTTATACAAACAGGACATGTGGTAGCTGTATGCAATTATCCTGTTGGGGATTCTGGAGACCAAAGAAAATCAATATAAGCAGGAAGCAATTCTCTCTGCCCTTCGGACACCTAAATTCCAATATGATTCTGCATTCTCTTCTACCTCTGATACACTAGACACACGAGGTATTGTTTCAAGTAAAGCATCTGACCCATGCATTTAAAAAAAGATCCCACTGATTGCTGTGTAGAAGGTTTTAAAAGAGAACAATAATGGAAGTACTTAAAAGGTTATATTGGGTTTTCCAGTGAGAAATACTGATGGCTTGGACCAAGGAGTGGCACTGAAGGGAGAGAGGAATAGGTGGACTTAGCATCATGTTTCTCATATTAACAGGTATTTGACTAGCAAGTTCTGAAATCTCATGAGGGCTCTGGTTCTTTTTTTCTACCTGTCTCCATATACACTCCTTACTTTCAGGAATTCAGATAATGTCAAATATTCATTTCTTATAAACAAAGGTTACTGATCTCAGAGAGCTTTTTAACTAATATATGGGGCTCACATGTTAATATTCAGAATCAAACCTGAAAAGAAAATGTATTAACCGGAAACAAGTAAAGTCTTTATGTTCTGAAGTTAAAGGAACAAACTCTACGCCCTTCAGAGTTTAGGGAAGACATAGTGTCTATAGGCTGAAACACTAGGAAAAATTTCCCAGAGAAACAAACTTGATTTTGGAACGAGAAGAGTTGGAATATATCCAATCCCTTACAACAAGATTAGCGTGATTATTGACACTATTTTCAGCAGGGTTTTGATGATATTGCTTCAATTAGAAGTTAATCCCTCAAGTTCCATTTCAGGAAATTAATTTTTCCTAAATGCTTTCAAATATAATAAACTTCTTTTGAGCATCAAGTGTGTAGAGAAAGAATTAACCTATTTTTACAAAGGCATCTTAAGATTTAAATTAGAATAATAATTAACATGACTTAAATTGACAAAGCTATGATGTATAGGAGGAATTTTTAAATTGTAGAAGGTGATATAATGAGTGAGGAAAAACTTGTGTTCGTTCATGAATGATTGTATTTATGCATTTGAGGACCATATGAGAACATATGAATGTTTACCACAGAAAACAGGCATGAAATAATAAGATACAGGATGGATCAGGTTGAAACTGAAGTGAAATATATGAAATTGGAGATTTTTGAATTATACATGAATACATACGTGTGTGTGTGTGTGTGTGTGTGTATGATGCACTAATTAAATAATAATAATGGAAGGAAGAGCAGTAAGGTAGAGGAAATAGATTAGAGAAAAGAAGAAGAGTTTGAAAGGGAAGGTACTGGGGAAGGAGATTGAGAAAATTATGTGCATGTAGAAATATGTCATAATGAATCCCACTATTATGTATAATTATACTGAACCAATAAAAATTTTTTAAAAAGCAATTTGCTCCAAACCTAAAGACAGACAAGAAAACATAAACCCAAAGAACAATGTAATAAAGTTTTGTTTTATTTCGGAACAAAAAGAAATATTTCAAAGGCATCAGCACAGGCTACCAAAGTCTTATGGAGAAACAGGAAAAAGCAAAGTGGACAGTTGTGTACACTCATGAAAACCAAAACAAGGTGAGTCAAGGACACCGTTGTAGTTTAAGCCAATGAAGGCTGAACCTCTCCTATTTGTCCATGAACTAGGCCTCTCTTTTCATGAGAGTGACAATAAGAAAATTCACATGGAAATAAAGTAAACTATAATGAGAGGCAAAGCCTCCTTCTTGGTGAAAATTCCAGGGTGGCTATTTGGGGGAGATTGGGGTTACAAAGTTATCTTTTGGGTTGAGATGGTCTGTGTAGGGGATATACCTTTTATTTCCCCCGCAGATGTTGCTCAAAGTCTTTGTAAATGATACATGTCTCCATTGTCTCACCTCTTCTGTCTGGTCTTTCTTTATCTTACCTCTAACTTATCTTTTCCCCACTATCTGGGAGGAGTTTTGGATTGGGAATTATAACCTGAGAGTATTAGGGTACACCCAGAGACAGGAGTGAATATAGGATAGGACAGGGAGCCAGAGTAATGATTATTACATTTATAACAAAAGGAAATTAGCCTGTCAATGGCCAAACTTCAGAGACTTGTTATTTTTCAGATCTGTCTTTCCAAACTTCTATGTTTCTCATGTCACCAGTGTTTCTCTGGTTCCAGAAGGATCAGGAAAATAAAACTTCAACGTCGAATAGCACAGTCACATATTTCAAACTTGAAAGTGATCATCTTTATATCTGCAGGCATCCTATAGGTTAGCAGGTTGTTAACCTGATTGCTTTGTGTTTCTTCCTGATTTTTTTTTCCCAAAAGGAAAAGTTTAAACAAGGAGATCCTCAATCTCGACTAAAATTTAGCATTTCCGCACAGTTAAGAAAAGCAGAGAAATTCAGTCTTCTCAATATCCATTGGAAATCAAATTATTCGACTGAATTAATATTCCAGATCCTTGAGATCCATTATCTGTGATAGACCTCATCTCAGTCTTTGAAGTCCTTTTAGGATGTCCATAGTGGGATTAATAGAAAGTCAGACTCTAAGGTTTACAAGTAAAAATTATATAAACCCAGCATGAATTCCTAAAACAAGTATTTATGTAAATACATACTGGGATTAAATAGGAAAAAAGGCAATTTAGCACAATTTAAATACCCAGGAAAACACACGCTTACAGTATAGGTCAGTATAGCCAGACAACTGAGAAGTGCAACCATTCATGAAAGTCATCAGCACAGAATGGACTGTGGATAAAGACTAGCCCTTTGGTGCTTATCTATGGTCCCCAAGCTAACAGTGGTTTTTACATTTTAAGTGGTTGAAAGAAACAAAAAGAATACTATTTTGTGACACATTATAAATGATTTGAAATTCAAATTTCAGTGCCCACAAGTTTATTGGAACCCATCCACACTCTTTCATTTACGTATTGTCTGTGGCTGCTTTCACACCACAATGACAGAGTTGAGTGGTGGTGATAGAGACCATCTGTCCCCCCAACCAAAAATACTTACTTTCTGGCCCTTTACTGAAAATAAGCCTTCTCATCGCATATCAAAGAGAAAGATAATAAACTGAAAAACACAACCTGAAGCAGAATTATTGGAACATACAGAACATGAATTTAAAATGGCTATAAGAAGTATCTGTTTAAGGAGATAAGGGAAGCTGTAAGCAATATGAAAAAGAACAATGAGTTATATTTTGAAATAATTAGAAATCTTCAGGATGGAATACATAATAGTTGAAATAAAGAGCATTAACACATGGTACTGTGGCACAGGTAGACAGAGCTTGAGAATCAATAAGTGAAGCTCACAATTTGGTTAACCAAGATAAGTATTTCTTTCATTTACTAATTTTAGAAAGAATACAATGATTTCCAATTATCAACTGAATGTGACCAATTTGTTTATTTTAATAAGCATTTTGAACACATGAATTTAAAGGTATCAGTGTTTTTTAATCCATCACAATTATCATTCATATTAAAGTTCAAATTTTCTCATCCTTTCCCAGTAGAAGCTCCTATATTTTGGCTTCCAAGTCTTTCAACATGACTCATATTATCTCTGGGTGCTTTCTCACTATCTTGTATGGCAAGATGTTTCAGGATCATCTCTGCCCATTTCCTGCTCTTGGCTTGGTATCGACTGTTTCCCAGGAAGTTCTGATTTCTCCTTGTGGGAACTATGATGTCAGGACTGTGATATGGGTACTAGGAATATTCAGTGCTATTGGGTTAGTCATTTTTTCTATGCTTTCTCAGGAGTCAGAACTATAATGTTTTTTTTGTGTGTGTGTTCACATATAAAACAACTCATAAAGTGATATTTGATTCTCCCAATTCAAATTTAAGACTGTAGGATTCTGGTCTAATATCCTTTATGTTCCATGTGGATCTATTTGTTCTTCACTGAAAATATCCCGGAAATGCTCAATTGTTTATCCCATATATACTGAGCTATCTCAGAATAACAATTATTACAACAATCAATATGACTAATGAAGATATATACACACACATTCTCTCTCTCTCTCTCTCTCTCTCTCTGTCTCTCTCTCTCTCTCTCTCTCTCTCTCCTGGTTTTATTATATTTTATACAATTGTACTATATCTTCACTCTCAGAGAACATAGGTATTATATTACATACTTTCAAGATGGTATTTTTAGAGCAGTTTTAGGTTCATAGCAAAATTGAGAGGAAGGTATAGAGACCTCCCATATAATTTCTACTCTCACACATATAATATATTCTCCTTCATTGTCAACATTCGCCCAAAGTGGAGCATTTGTTACAATTGATGAAGCTATTTTGACACATAATAATTACCCAAATCCCATAGTTTAACTGAAGGTTTATTCTTGGTTTGGGGAATTATATGGGTTTAGACAAATGTATAATGGCATATGTCCATCATTATGGTTTTACATGAAATATTTTCATTGCCTTAACTATCTTCTATGCTCAGCTTATTCATCTTTTTCTTCATATCTAACCCCTGATAACCTCTGATCATTTTCCTCTCCATTGTTTTACCTTTTCCATGACGTCTTCTAGTTGGAATCATATAGTACACACCTTTTAAGATTGGCTTCATTCACTTTCCAATATTCCTTCTAGGTCCCTCCATGCATTCCCAACCAGCAATGGATGAGAGTCCCCATTCACTTTTTCCCAGGTTTTGGGGGATGTCAGGAGTCCAGATTTTGGCTGTTCCACTACTGTGCAGTGGTACTGTGTTGTTTTAATTTGCATTTCTCTGATGACATACAATATGAAACATCTTTTTATATGCTTATTTGCCCCTTATATAACTTTTCTGAGGAGGTGTCTGTTAAAAAGACTTTTCCATTTTTAGATTTGGTAGGTAGAGTTTTTATTGTCGAACTTTGATAATTCTTTGTATATTCTGGGTAACAATCCCTTTTCAGTCGTATATTTTTCAAGTCTGGGTTTGTCATCTCAATCTCTTGACATTAAGATTCACAGAACGGAAATTTTTAATTTTGGTAAATTCCAGCTTATCAATTATTTTTTCAGGGATCATGTTCTTTTTGTCATATCTAAAAGTCATCACCATACCCCAGGCCCCCTAGGTTTTATCCTTTGTTACGTCCTAGGAGTTTTATAATTTTTCATTTTAAATTTAGGTCTATAATTCTATTGAGTTAATTTTTGTGACATGTTCAAGGTCTGTTTAGATTCATTTTTGCATGTGTTGTAGGAAAGGCCCAAAATGGTTATAGTTAGGCTCCCTTGCCAAGACTTCTGGCAGGCTGTGTTTTTAGCATGTAGTCAAGGTGATAAACACTCCGATTAAGTGTATGTAATCAAGGTCATAAACATTCTACTGATGTAACCTGTTGGCACTGCTCCTTATTTTGTCTGGCCTGCATATGAAAAAGGCCTATGGAAGGACTCAGGGGGAAAAACTAGAACTGGTTGGGGGCTAAAGCTGGAGTTGGGGGCTGGCTAGAAGATGCCGCTACCTCTGAATAAAGCATGACTACTATCCCTACTTCGTCTCACAGTTTCTTCCACCTGCAGAGATCCCGAATCTGTTTCCCAGAGTCTGAGCCTCCACCCTGACATTTCTCTACTTGTTCTGGCATCATTAATTAAAAGGACTAACTTTGCTCTGTTGTATTGCTTTTGTTCCTCTGTTAAAAATCAGTTGACTCTATTTAAGGGGTCCTGTTTCTGGCCTTCTTTACTTTGTTCCATTGATTTGTTTTTTCCTACAATGTCATACTGTCTTGATTACTGCAGCTTTATAGTATGTCTTGGCATTGGGTAATGTTGGTCATCTAACTTTGCTCTTCTTTCTCAATATTACCTTGGTTCTTTTGGGTCTTTTGCCTCTTCGTATAAACTGTGTGTCATAGTTTAGATCTGAAATATTCTCCCAAAACTCACATGTTGAAGGCTTTTTTCTCAAGACAACAATGTTCACAGGGAGAGACTTTGGAAGGAGATCATCCATTCTAACTTTAGCAATAGATTAATCCATTGAGGCACTTATAATTTAGTGGACTATTTGGATGTGGTGGAAATTTAGAAGGTGAGGTCTAGTTAGAGGAAGTAAGTCCTTGGGGACATGACCTTGAAGGTACTTGCTTATGCTTCTTCTGTCTCCCCTCCCTCCCCTCTTTCTCCTTCTCCCCCTTCCTTCCTGGACACAATGAGGCTTTTCTCTGCCATGTCCTTCTATGTGTTTGTTCTTCCTTATTATAGATCCAGGTGACAATGGACTGGAACCCCTGAAAATATGAGCAAAAAATAAAATTTTCTTCCTTCTAAGTTATTTTCTCAGGTATTTTGTCACAGCAATAGAAATCTGACTAATACACCTTAAAATCAGTTTGTTGATATCCACAGAATAACTTGCTAGGATATTGATTGAGATTGCATTGAATTTATATATCACATTGAGGAGAATTGACACCATGAATAGTATTCAGTCTTCTTATCTATAATCATGACTATCTCTATTTTTTTTATTAGATTTGTGATTTTCCTCATTGATCTTGTACATATTTTGTTAGATTTATGCTATTTTTCACCCTCATTTATGATTAGTAATACATTTGATACTTACCTCCAGACTTTTTGTTCATATGTCTCTAGATACTTAGATTATGCACACTTCTTTCTATAGTCAATTCCTCAGGAAGGATTATTACAGAAATAGTATCATCTTAATGGGAATAGTACTACCTGGGTTCATGATGTTGATAAAGGATTACTATCAAATTCTGATGCTCATAAAAATTTCATTTTCATTTGAATCTCCTTGTTCTTTTAACCCAGTTAACAAAAGATTTTTAAAATCTTTTATTTGTTCTTATTAGTTATACATGATTGTAGAATGTATTTTGACTTGCATATATGGAATATAACTTCTCCTTCTTCTGATTGTACATGATGTAGAATTGCATTGGTTGTGTAATCATATATGCACATTGGAAAGATAATAGAACAAAAGATTTTGTAAATACTTTTTCTTTAAATTCCATAGTTTTACAGTTAAATGTTTATCATTTTGAGTCTTTTGTTCTTTTGACTACCAAACTCATGTGTACACATATTTCAGAAAGTTTTCCCTTGAAATAAATTTTTATTTACTTAAAACCTTTTTTAATTCACACATACTTTTATATATGTATGGGATACAATGTGCTGCATGTATGTGTGTGTGTGTGTGTGTGTGTGTGTGTAGTAGTAGTAGTAGTAGTAGTAGTAGTGATCCAATTGCTACGTAATTATTGATCTAATCACCTCAATTATTGTTCCTTTGTGGTGAACAGTTTCCAAATTCTTATAGATATTTTATAATATACAGCACATTTGTGTCATCTTATTTTGTCATAGAACACCAGAACTTATTCCTGCTAATAGTACCTTCAAACCTGTCCTCCTCCTCCCTCCCTAGCCTCTGGTAACCATCATTCTACTCTCAATGTCTATGAAAACAACTCTTTTGGATTCTACACATGAGTAGGATCCTGTGGTATTCGTCTTTCTGTGCCTGGCTTATTTCAGTTATCATACTGTCTTCCAGGTTCACCCACATTGTCACAAAAATACAGGCTCTTTTTCCTTTGTAAAAATGATTGAATAGAATATAAATACTGTGTAGATCATTTTGTGTAGGTGCAATATTTTCTTTATGCATTCATCTGTCAATAGGTTGGTTTTGCATCTTGGCTATTGTGTATAGGACTGCTGTAAACATGGTAGTGCCGGTGTCAATTTAACACTGTTTTCCTTTCCTCTGTGTGTATTCACTATGAGATTGCTGGATCATATGGTTGTTCTGTTGTTTCCATAATAGCTGTACTAATTTGCATTCCCACTAATGGGGTATAAAGGTTCTTATTGCTTCACATCCTTGGCAACACTTATTTTTTTCCTCTTTGATAATTACCAATAAATTAAACTTTTTAGTATTCTGTTCCTTCACTTTTGTTTTCTCCTCCTTCTGTTATCCAGATTTTGTATCTTCTTTACCTGTCTTTTGATATTTTCATTTTCTCTCAAATTCTTTTCCTTATTTATTATTTTATACTTTACACTGTTTTCCTCATCTCTTACCTATCTTAAAACTTACCTATTATTTTAAATTTGCTGTTCTATTCATTCTAGTTTATGCTTTATTTCTAAAATGGACTTTGCTTTTATTTTTTTTCCTGTATTCTGTCATCTCAATTCTGAGTTTTACAAAATCAAATATATGTCCCATTTCATCTTTTGTCATTGTCCTAATTTTAAAATAGTATGCTGGAATTTTATTTTTGCAAATGTTTTTGATGTGTATTTCAGTTGTAAGAATGCTACTGTGGTCTTTATTTCCTCCTCCTATGACCTACCCTGAAATTTATCTTAAGCTTCTCTTATTGTTTTTCTAAAATTTTCTCCTTATTTCCTCCCATTTTGTGACTATTGGTAGTAACCCCCATCCATTTGTATTTGTAGATTACTAGGGATACTGCATCTCTTAGTTTTGTTGTAAAAATTTTTCACCAGTTTAACAATTTCATATTTGAACTTAATCTAACTTTAGAAGATATGAAAAAAAATAGTAAAATAAAACACAAAGTAATCAATAAAAAGAAAGCATGAATTACAGAAAAAAAGCCAAAAATATTAGGTAGATATAGCAAACCAATATTCTATTCTTTGGAAAAACCAATGAAGTGTTTTTTTTTTTTTAATGTCACAAACACAGCATGATGAATTGGCTGGGCAACAACAGCATATTTAATTTGAAAGCCTAAGCAAAAGAGTATTTTCTGGTGAATATAAAACATAAAACCTATCTTGAAAACAGAAAACTAAATAGACCAATGTGCAGAAAAGGATTAACAAAGGAGATCTGAAGCTTCCATCTTTAGAAGGATCTGTTTACAGCCTGGCTCTTGGCCAGTGTCTGAGATCTTGGCCCTTGACCCATTCATTCCCTGCACTGACATGAAACTTTTCTTTACTGATCAGGGTGGTTCACTATGCTTTACACTGTTAATGCAATCACTCTGATTTATGCTGGACACCTGCTCTCCTCCTGGGAATCTGGAATTTTGGAATGTGCTAGGGACAGGCACCAGGAATGTGATCAGGCCCCAGTAGAAACCTTGGGTGCTGAGCCTATAATGAGCTTCTTAGGAAGAAACACTGCACACTTGTCACTGCATATTTAATTTCTTAGTGCCCTTACAAGACACAGGAAAGCATGTGTGTGGATGTCTCCTGACTATCCCATGTCTTTTCCCCTTGCTGATGATCATTTGTTGTAATGAGCCTTAGCTATGGCCACAATTGTCCTTTGAGTTCTCTGAGTGAATTACACCATCAATAAGCTTAAAATACATTAAAAATATGTCAAATTTTTATACTGTTAATAATGTATCTCAAGCAGATAGTTTCAAGAGTATGCTCTGCCAAGTCTTTAAAATACCAGGCTTATAAATTTTCTCATTGAAATCCTGTTGTCTTATTGTTTTGTTTCTTGATAGATGGATTTTTCAACAGTATGTAGATTTGTCATATTGTTCTATGCTTTTATTTGTTTTTTCTCTACTTCTGATTGTTGTTAAGCACAGGAGATTCATGATTCATAATTGGTATATCTTTTTATATATTTTTTTCCTCTCACAGTACTGGGTATTGAACCCAGGGTCTTGCACATGTTAGGCAAGTACTCTGCCACTGAGCTACATTCTCAACCCATTTGAGCTACATCATCAGTTCATTCTGGGGACTCACAATATCTCTTTATATAATGCATGTGTCCAAATTAGGTTTTCCAGATTTGTATTTTCACATTTATAGTCTTGTGCAAATATTACTCAAATTTTTGAGTTTCAGTTATTTCATGTGCAAGTATTAAAATATGATAGAGTATTCCCAGGTAATACGATAGAGTATATAATATACTAAGAATCATCTATAAGGATGATATGATGATTAAATTAAATAATGCACTTAAACTATACTGTCACCATGACTGGTATGTGGAATTCACACGAATGTTAGATAAAGCTATACAGTGCATATTTTAATCCAGTAGCAGTTATTTTGATGTCTGATATTTGGAATAATTTTGACCTTTTAAGAGTTACTCTGAAATTAATTCATTCAGGGCTGGGATTGTGTTTAGTGGTAGAGCACTTGCCTTGCACACATGAGGCCCTGGGTTCAATCCTCAGCATCACATAAAAATAAATAAATAAAAATAAAGATATTGTGTCCATCTACAATTAAAAGAATTTTACAGAAGAAATCGATTTATTCAGATAAATGCAAACCAAAACTTCACTGATATTTCATCTCCAGATAGAATGACAATCATCAAGAATACAAATAATAATAAATGCTCATGAGGATACAAGGAAAAGAAACACTTATACATTTTTTGTGGAAATTTAAATTAGAACAACAACTATGGAAATCAGTTTGGAGGAGTCCATTCCTCAGAAGTCTAGGCATGGACCCACCATATGACCCAGTTATTCCTCTTGTTGATATTTATCCCAAAAGTGCTAAAATCAGCATTCTATAGCTATACATGCATATCAATGCTTATATCCATATAAGTCACAATAACCAAGTTATGGGCTAGCCAATGTATCCATAACAGATGAATGGATAAAGAAAATGTGATACACACACACACACACACACACACTAGAGTTTTACTCAGTCATTTAAAAGAGAGTAAAATTATGTCATTTTCTGGTAAATGAATGGAACTGAAGAACTTCATGCTAAGTGAAATAAGCCAAACTCAGAAAATCAAGTATTAAAAGTTTTCTTTCATATGTGGAAGCTAGAGAGAAATAAGGAATAAAAAAAAAAGGAATCTTACAGAAATAGAAGGGAGACTAGTAGAATAGAAGAGGATCTAGGATGAGGGAAAAACCAAGATACTAGGGAATGAAATTGACCAAATTATGCTATGTGCATGTTCAAAATGAATACCAATTTATGTATAATTATAACATACTAATTTAAAAAAAATAGTAGACCAGTAGAGTAGGGAAACGGGGAGGGAGGAGGGCAGAGAAAGGGGAGGTATTGGGTAATTAAATGACCAAATTATATGTTTTTATGAATATGTCACAGTGAATACAACTGTTATATATGATTGTAGTCACAATTGAAAATATTCTAAAAAGGAGTTTCTCTGAAATTAACTTACTCATTCATTAATTCATATTGATTATCCATTTTAATCATTATAAATGCCACCGCCTCTTCTGGCCCACAAGTCTATAAAAAATTAGACAGGTGTGATTTAACTCTTGCAAAATGTGTCTTCTAGTAGTATTAAAGCACACATTAATAAACTTATATTTTTCTGGCAACACCTAAAATATTTCTTTACTTCAGCCAAGTCAAGACTTTCTCTTTTCCTTCTCTCCCTTGCTCCTTTCTCTCTATTGTGGTACTGGGGATTGAACCCAGGAGATGCCCTACCATTAGGTACACCCTCAGCCCATATTTTGTATTTATATTTTGAGACAAAGCCTAACTAAGTTGCCCAGATTGGCTTTGAGCTTGTGATCCTCCTGACTCAGCCTCCCCGGTTGCTGAAATTACAGGTATGCACTACCCTACCGCACCTGGTAGCAGTTTTTGGTTTTGTTTTAACATCTCTCCACTCATCTTTACCTTGTTCCCTCAGCTTTGGCTCATTTTCCATGTTAACATACTTTGGAAATTTTGTTTCAGAGTGTGATTCTTCTTGTTTATAAATAAACTTTTTAGACTTAGCAGTACTGTAGCTTTTTTAAAGACATGTTCATCTTTTTTTAATATTTATTTTTAAGTTTTATGTGGACACAATATCTTTATTTTACATTTATATGGTGCTGAGGATCGAACCCAGCGCCTGGTGCATGCTAGGCGAGCGCTCTACCACTGAGCCACAACCCCAGCCCCCATGTCCATCTTTAAACTCATTTTTTTTCTTGTAGTGATTGAATTGGGAACTAAACAATTACTAAGTCAGTTGTATGGGCAAAGCCTTTCTCAGCTATGTAAGACAAAATCTTTATATCCTAGACCTTGAGATATTCCTTGCAAGTGAATTTTAATTTTGTTTCTTTGTGTATTTGAAAGTCTTTATTTTTCCCTCATAACAGGAATTCTTGGTATGAAATTCTAAATTCAAAAGAGTTATTCTCAGAACTAGACAAATTCTTGATTTTATTGTACCTTATAGGAACTCTGTTAATCTGTTTCAATTTTTTAAGAACAATTTGTTTTTTTCTGACACTGGAAGCTTTTACAGTTTCTTGTTAACTCCTGGTAACTACTGATCTGTCTTCTACCTCTACTATTTTATCATATTAGAAATATTACATAGATGACTCACAAAATATTAACTTTTGAAGATTGCCTTTTTGTGCTTACTCAGCATAATTCCCTTTAAATCCACCCCAATTTTAGGACTCAATGATTTATTCCTTAATATTGAGTTAAAGTACCTAGTATGGATACAGCAGGATTTGTTTAAGAATTTATATACCGAAAGACAACTGAGTGGTTTCCGGTTGGGGACTACTATGAATAGCATTTGTTTATAATTCTTTCTCTGAATATACATTTTTATTTTTCTGGTATAAATTTTTAGAAGTATAATTATTAGATTTTATGATAAGGGTGTGTTTGGAGTGTAAGAAACTGCTGTACTTTTCATTTTTTCTTTTTTTTTTAAAGAATGGCTTTGCCATTTTACATTCCCACCAGCAATATATATTTCTTCACATTCTTTTTTTTTATGACAGCGGAATGCATTACAATTCTTATTACACACATAGAGCACAATTTTTCATATCCCTGGTTGTATACACAGTATATTCACACCAATTCGTGTCTTTATACCTGTACTTTGGATAATAATGATCATTACATTCCACCATTATTAATAACCCCATGCCCCCTCCCTTTGCCTCTAATAACTCTGCCTATCTAGAGTTTATCTATTCTTCCCATGCTCCCCATCCCTATCCCACTATGAATCAACCTCCTTATATCAAAGAAAACATTCGGCATTTGGTTTTTGGGGGGTTGGCTAACTTCACTTAGCATTATCTTCTCTAATTCCAACCATTTACCTTCAAATGCCATGATTTTATTCTCTTTTATCACATTTTTTTATCCATTCATCTATTAAAGGGCATCTAGGTTGGTTCCACAGTTTAGCTATTGTAAATTGTGCTGCTATAAATTTTGATGAGGCTGTGTCCCTGTAGTATGCTGTTTTTAAGTCCTTTAGGTTTAGACTGAGGAGAGGGATAGCTGGGTCAAATGATGGTTCCATTCCCAATTTTCCAAGAAATCTCCATATTGCTTTCCATATTGGCTGCATCAATTTGCAGTCCCATCAGCAGTGTATGAGTGTGCCTTTTCCCCCACATCCTCGCTAACAATTATTGTTGTTTGTCTTCATAATAGCTGCCATTCTGACTGGAGTAATACGAAATCTTAGAGTGGTTTTGATGTGCATTTCTCTAATGGCTAGTTATGATGAGCATTTTTTTCATCATCATATATTTGTTGATTGATTGTACATCATCTTCTGAGAAGTGTCTGTTCAGGTCCTTGGCCCATTTATTGATTGGGTTATTTGTTTTTTTTTTTTTTTTTGGTGTTTCTTCACATTCTTGACAATATTTGTAGCTATTTCAATAGGTATGTAGTAATGTATGATTTGGGTTACAATTTGCACTTCTTTAATGATAAACAATGTTGAACTTCTATGCAATCCATCCTCTTCAATGAAATATCTATTTTACCCTTTTCCTAATTTGATTATATAGTTTTTACTGGAGAGTGCTGAGAGTCCTTTATCTTAGATACAAATCCTTTGTTGAGTATGTGGTTTGCAAATATTTCCTCAACTATTCATTACCTTGACTAAGTCCTTTGCAAAGTGTTGAGAGCCACAGCCAAAGGGGCCCCAGCAAACTTCCAGCTGATTGGCTCACCATGGCCCCAGCAAACTTCCAACTGCCAGATGATTGGCTCCTCTGTGGTGATGCTCATTGGGCTGTTTTCCCGCCCTTTCAGACCATGGAGCTGCTCATTGGGGGACTCTTTTGGCTCTGCCCACATGACCCAACCAATGGCCCCAAGAGCAGGAGGAGTGGGGGGGGTGAGAGGCTTGTGGGAAGCCGGTGGTGTCAATAGGGCTCTGAGGGAATTCCTGAAGAGCTTGTGTGGTGCAGCATGTGTGTTCTAAAAATAAAGTTCATTTCTGCTTGATAAGTGGAAATTTTCATGAGATCTACTTAGCAGTTTTTCCATTTATGAATTGTGTTTTTGGTCTCAAGTCTAAGAACTCTTTTTTAAAATCAATGTCCAGTTGTTAAATTTTTATACTTTTGGAGTATACAAAAAGTGTCCATAGTGTACAGCTTAATGAATTTTCACCAGCTGATATGTGCATATTAATAAGCACCCAGACCAAGAAGTAGACTGTCCAGTCCCCCATGTGTTCCCTTCATACTCCATCAATGGGGAAATTTTCCTGTTTGGAGACTTTATGTTTAAAGAATTATGTGGGTTTGTACATGCATATATTTTTCTAATGTCCTTCATTCAACTTTGCTTTTGAGAGCCACTTATACTTGTCTGTGTGTTTCTGAGTCATTCATTGCATAACTATAATATAACTATACCTTGATTAATTGACCCATTTTATGTTGAAATACATGTGGGTTTTTTGCCAACTTGGGATGATTATGAATAGTGATGCTGTGATTATTTTGCAAATGCATTTTGATGAATAGATGTGATCATTTCTGTTATTATCTATACCTAGTAATAGCATTGTTGGGTTTTACAATCAGCCTATACACTTAGCTTTAGTAGATACTACTACAGAGTTTTCCAAAAATGAAGTTCGAAATCCTTCACCTTCTGGTCTACACTCAGCATTTTCAACCTTTTTGCTTTTAGCCATTTCTATTGGAAATGTGTTTTATTGTCATTATTTAAAGTACTCTTAAACTTTCAATCTTAAAATAATTTCAAAATTCTCAGAAAAGTTCTAAACTTTGTAAAGAAAACTTCCTAGATTTTCCAACTATTAGATTTCCAATACACTATATACAGAAATATGTTGTTTTGACCCATTTGAGCATGGACTGCAGATGGCCCTTCTGTACCCTAAATATGTCAGTGTTTATTTCCTAGAAACAACAACTTATGTAAACATAGTACAGTGATAAGAACTCAAACATTAACATGAATACCTCTTTATTACCCCATCTAAAGCTGTCCTCAGATTGTGTGGATTGTCACACACTGGTTCTGTGTGTGCAGAACCTTTTCTCTGGCTTGGGAAACTCCCCACTTGTCAATGTCTTGTTCCTGTTAGACTAGTCATCTTTCTGCTCCTGAAACATGTCAAGCCCACACCAATCTTAGGGCTCTATACTGGGTGGTCCTTCCCACTTAAGTCTTCTTATTTTCTCAATATCCCGGAGTTGTCGCCTCCTAGTCACTTAAATCTGGACTTAATAATGTTGCCTCCACAGAGAAACCTTCCATAGTCACCTGAGAGACATCACTCTCTTATATTTTCCTGTCTTAATTCTCTGCATTGTGCTTTTCACTAGTTGATATGCTGTTAGTGTGTGTGTCATCTCCCTCCACTGAAGTGAAAAATCTGTGACAGGAGGAAATTCAACATTCGTATCCTCGACTATATTTCATTGCTTAGGGCAATGACCAGAGCATAGTAGGTAATCAATATGATTGTGTCATGAAATGAATGAACTGATGGATATTATCCATAAATATCACATCCCAAACTTTTCTCAGGTATCATTTTTCCCTTTTGTAATAGTGTGCCTGAAATGCTTGAAATAGATTTACAAGATTTCATATTTTCAAGAACCACTAATAAAATGATCTTCAGATCAAGTAACTGCAATACAGAAGGTGGATATAATAGTGTGTAAAGGTACAGTATATTCAAGGCTGGACAGTGGGGATTGGTTCAACCTGCCAATTGATGGCAATGCTGTAAAATTGCTATGCTGCAGAGAGTCCAGGTAAGGCAAGATAAAACCTGAATGCAGGGTAAATACAGCTTGCTCTCTGATCATAGATCATACTTCCTGCAAGTAATCCTCCTATTCTTAACATAATTTGGCTACATAATTGGGTTTTAGAATTATAATCAGCAGCTTTAAAAAAATTTTTAATTTACTTATCTTCAGTCAACTCTTACCTTTCTTGTTTTGAACCTGTGTAGTTGATAAAATGTTCTAGAATATTCAATTTATTTGGATAATATCATGGTTAAATTTACTACTCAAGTAATAATTATGGAGAGACATTTTCAGGGTCATGTACAGTTATAATTGTGTTCACTGACAGATGTGCAGTACTGTGATATTCATTTATTCAGACAGACTATGTTTTCAAGCACAGGTGATCCCTTCTTAGTCACTCTAGAAAAGTGCTAAGGGTTAAATGTTTTGCTCAGTTAATACAGCAGTCTGAAAGTCAAATCCATGGGGAGGTCACCTGGATTTGACTTTCAGCAAGGCTTCACTGGAAATTGCTAGAGTATTTTAGGTTCTACTCTCGATTAGGACCTGGAGTCAAAGTTGCTCTAGTTAATGTATTTTCCCATTATTCACTTAGAGTGTAACATTTTCTGATCTACTAAACCCAGTCACCCTGTGAAAACTCTGCTCTATTTTTTTTTCCTTTAGAATATGAAGCTTTCCCCCAGCTTCATTGTTCTCAATTCTTGTGTACAACAGAATCACCTAGAGAGAACCACACTATTGATGGGTCTGGAGTAAGACTTGAAATTTATATTTTTAACATACCCTCAGATGATTCTTAATAGTATTGAGAAATTTTCAGATGATAATCAGGGTTCAGGAGTGGCCAGATCCACTCAGAGACAACTAAGAAATTTATTGGGGGGAAAAGGATTCATCTCTCTATAAGCCCTGTTCAGAAGATTTGGGCTTCGGATTGGTACCTTGCCTGGGCTCATTAGCTCATGGTCCTGTCAGCCATTAATTACAACTGCCCTGAAGATTCTTTTAACTTACTCTGGGATCAAAAAGAGCCAAAGCTATTAAAAGGGATAAACAACGAGTAGACCCAAGAATCAACCAGAATAACTATGATATTAAGAAAGGATGGCATTTCAGAAAGAGTTTCTTACAGTAAGCTCCCTGTTCTATATAATGCTCCCTGTTTAGAGAAGCTTACAAAGTAGGCACTTGGGAGTAGCTTCCTTTGTGGGGGGAGAGAGACAGACAGACAGACAGATAGAAACAGAGAACTGTCACATCAGGGTTTAATTTTCTGCACTTTTCTCTGTTTCTATTTCACCTACCAGATCTCACACTTTCTACTATCAATACCTTCTTCAGCATGGCTAATGTTTTCCTGTGAAACTTTAGTGAGCATAGGAGATGGATATTTCTAAAAGGCTGTGAGAATCTCATAAGAAAATTACTGTACCAGACAGAGCTTGATGTAAAATGGAGTAATAAAAAGTATTTACTCTGAGCACTTTTCAGTCCCTGGGGTCTCATGGTGAAGGACTCAGGAAGTAGGCTTTTTGGAAGCCTGGACTCCTTAAGTACTTTCCAGTGAGGAGAGGTGTGTGCTCACCTCCACTCTCCTCTCCCTAAGATTGCAGACTGCCATAATTCTGTCAGCATCCTGCAGTTTCAGGAGGCAGGTTTTAAAGAGCCATAAGAAAATGGTGTGTGGATGAGATTATGGGTGTGTATCAAGCAAGGGCAGGAAGATGTGTCGAGAGGAGAGTCCTAGGAGTAAAACTACCTAGGTTCCAGCATCTGCCTACTGATAGTAGTGTTTGCTCTTTTGCTCATTTCCACATATGTGAAAACAGTAGGTTGATGACAGCAAAGGTAGAAGCTGGTCGTCCCAGGACATCTTTTATCTGGCTTCCATAATTTTTCCTTCATTTTCTTGTCTCTTCCCCAACTTTTAAATTGATTCTTCTTCTTCCTCCAGTAGATAAACTCAACTCTAAATATTGGGTTGTTCAAATTCTCTTAGGAACTGGAGGGCGATGGTAGTGCCAGACCTGGTTTCTACGTGGTGCCTGCCTTCCATTAGGGACACGTCCTGCTCTGCACAATCTTCATTTCTCCCTGCTGGCTCCCAATACCAATAACCTACTCTCATTGCACTATTTTTTTGTTTTGTTTTGTATGGTGAAATACAATTTTCTACCCATGTCGTCTCTATAAAAAAAGGTAGAAATAAAAGTTAAAAAAAAAAAAAAGGCAAGTCGAGGGAGAAGATATCAGAGTGGGTTACTGCTGGACTAAAAGCCTTTCAGGCTTCCCTCATCTCCACTACATGAAACACTTCTGTTTTTCTCAAACAAATGTCACGAGCACGTCAAATTGATCTTTTGCACATAGTGCATGATAGACATGTGCAGTGCCATCCTAAAGTATGAAATGAATCCTGTGGCTCAAAATTTATGAGCAAATTTGGTGTGATCTTCTCTGCCCATTACCATGCAGCAGGGCTCAACATCTCTCCTGCTGTGCTACTTTGTGTACTTTGAATGAAACATTCTTGGCATCTTCTTCTGTTCCTGTGTTCTTTGGCTTTGCCTCTGTTCTTTCACTGAGTAGCAAAGTAATATGTGATAAGTTATTTAACTTTCAACTGAAACAAAATGTGAATGAATTTCTGATGGTACACTTAAAATCTACCAAGTTTCTTTGTTATATCAATTCAATTCTAGAGTAAGCATTGACTTACCATCTATTATCTTCCAGGATTTGTGTTCAGTCCATATCATAGGGAAAGGAAGAGGGTAGCCCCTGATTCACAGGCTAGTGAGAATGAGAGGTAAGAAAACAGGTACTAGGTAGAGTGAAGTCCAAGGCCCTGTCAAGACCTGGAGTTATGAGCACTGAACATGTAGAGCTGGGTTATTAAACTTGCTGATCAAGGGGGAGCACCACCCTGAGAGAGCTTTAGGGCCTGACTCTCCAAGGGGAGATTTGGGGAAATCTCATGGAAAAGTGCCATAGTAAGGGAGGAAGGGCATGGATTTGTCTTAGGGCACAAATTATTAAATGAAATCTGGATCAGTCTGGGGAGGTAGCCAGTGCCTGAATTTATTTATATTTCCCTACCAATCCATCAGAGACCATGAAGAAGTTCCAGCCCTCTTTGGTTATTACACTTAATTTGTCAAGCATTCTCTTCTTTGATAAGTGGCAAGTTTGGAGCAGTATCAAATTTTCTAATAATGGCTTGCAGATCTAATTAATTATTTTAATATAGTGTGCTGTTAGGAAGGTGTTTCCTGTGTAGCAATTTAGGTTCACTTTCAAAAGCCATTCCTCCACTTCTTTCCTGTTAGTACCCGTTCCCTGCACAACCCTGCATGTTAGCCACCCACATTTCCAGGGCCTGCACTTGAATCTATAATTCAGTAAAGCCAATCTCAGTGGTCCTTTTTTATTTTCAAATGATTGGTATAGACACAAGCATAGATCAAAATTTAGACTGAGACCTAACTGGGAATCGGCTAGAAGCTTAGAAACATTTTGTTGCTGAAACAGTGAGACCCAAAGGACAGGGAAGAACTGGCACCTGTTTCTCTACTGTACAGCTTCACGAGGAGGGGACTTCTGGAGCTGCCACAGCATATGATAAGCAGGAAAAGAGCTTTTTGGAGGAACAGGTCCATTTGCTGTGTGTGTGGGGGGGAGGCGGGGGACAGTGTGCAAAACCTGTAAAGAACTTGAATCCTGGATGGTATTTTTCACTTTCCCTATTTTGGAAAAATCTTCTAATGAGGGAGGAAAATGAATCCCATACTAATTCAGTGGAGTTGATGGTTCTCATTTTTGGAGGCCAAAAATCATCCTGTTATTCAGACACACTAGCCAGGTGGCCAGCACCTGTATTTATTTAGCCTTTGATAGCAGGATTTTGCTTCTTGTCTTAGAAGTCTCGTATTGACAACTATTTTTCTCATTTATTTTTTGAAAGAGAAAATTTAAGAGCTAAAAACAAATTTATAAGTCCAGCTTCTAATTTCAATTTCTTTTTGGGATCTGATGAGGCAGAAAACATAACTAAAAATCCTAATTATTGAAATTGTTTATTCTTTCGCATTAACAAACTAGGACCCAAAGAGTTTCAGAGGGTTGTTCATGATCTCACCACAGTAGCAGACCTAGAGTTCAGTTTCCCGTGTTTTCTTCACTCTCTCCAGTGTCTATTTTATTTCATCCATAGTTTTCAGTATTAAGTCATCCTGTGACTAATGCTGCTTTAAGTCAGGAAGGTCCACTTGTTCACTCACCCAAGCTCTGCTCCTCTTTGTGTACCCACACATGGCCACTGTCAGTCTCCGTAATACTAGGAAAGCAAACATGTATTTGACCCTACACAAAGCCTTTTGGAATTTTGAAAAGTAACAGGTGAATCATTCTGAATAAGGGTCAAGTACTGACATCTCAGAGTCTAATATTGACTGGTCTGTATTAGTAGCTGAAGTAGTACACCAGGAAATTATTCAAATAAGCAAAAAAAAAAAAAAAAAAAAAAAAACAAAACTTGGCTTTCATATGTTTAATATTATAGATTTAGAGGTTTGTTTATTTTTTTTTTCAATGTCGTGTATGATTAGAATCCTGGATGCAACCGTATACTTTCATCCTCCTGGGAGAGCTGTTTTGTAGATTCTTCTAAAATGTCAAATAACATTTTAAATGTTATTTAAAATCTAAATGCCCAATTACACAAAGCAGGTTGGGCTCAGCTAGGACGCAAGAGGCAGGATTCCACCATGTGATTTCTGAGCTTCAGGCTCAACTCTGAAGTTGGGGCTATTCAGTTTCAGTCTGATTCATCACTGGCTCAAGTTTCATAGAGGTCCCAGCCAGCCCTTAGAAGCAGCTGCTGTACTCAGAAAGCAAAGAGGTTTTGCTTTTGACCTCTGTCATCTTTCCTGCTGATCTGCTGACTAATTGCTTCATCCACAAACCCATGTAACATTCCATCATTACCTCATTTGCTAGGGTTCAGTGTTTTTCAGAGGGGACTGGAGTAAAAAAGGTTATGGAGGACAATACGGGTGTGAGTTAATTGAATTGTGCACATATTTAACATTGAGATACTAGAGCAACCTAATTTAAGCCTTCATTTGTTCAAATGGATAAGATGTTCATTAAGTTTAAAGAGGTGCTTTGAATTTCACTGGAGGCTCAATTTCCTTGTCTAGAGATGTCTATGTTGAATACCAACTTGCCAACTGTTGTGACAGCTTGATGACTGACCTAGTGTGTGTGTAGGACTGAGGGACAGGGGTAGGGTGCAGCACAAAGGGGTAGTTCTGGACTCAGAGGTTGCCACCTTTGGAACATTTCTAGCTCAGAACTGCAAATTTTTTCCCCCATAAAATAATCATTCAGCAGTTTGTAATGGAACAAGCAACATGTGTTATTTGGTCAAAGTGGACCTTAAAACTTACAATTTAATTTGATGAAAAAATTTGAGTCTTATCACTGATGGATCCTCCGCTTTCTTCCTTAGTCATCTGGCAAAGGCATTTGTAAGACAGAAGATGAGAAGGTGTCACATTTTACCTTTTCCTCCTTATTTTCCAACATGGAATTACCTATTTTTTTTCTTTCTGGCTGTAAATGGTAGTGAGTGGTTTGCCTTTAAGAATTAAATCTTAAATTCTTTTCCTTCCCTATGCACAATAAACCACTGGTTTTCTACAGTTATGCTAATGTTTATATAGAGACTATAAAATCAAAATTTGGGGGGTTTTGCCTTATTTTTATTTTTATTTTTATTTTTATTGTCATACAGGTTCTGATACCCAGGGAGATAGTGGTGATGGTTGAAGGCAGTCAGCTTTTATCAAGTCTAAACCTTGTTCTAGAAATTCTGGGTTAAATACTATCTTTAAGGAAGAATAATGGGAAATTATTGTGAGTTAAGAGGAAAGAATAAGAGATATTTTTTCTGTGATATTTATGGCATCCTAGCACCTTAAATGAATGCGATTGGGATCAACAAACAGGGTTTTTATTTTACAAAATATATAATAAAGAATCACTTTTTTAATATTTATTTTTTAGTTTTCAGCAGACACAACACCTTTTTTTTTTGTATGTGGTGCTGAGGATGGAACCCAGGCCACACGCATGCTAGGCAAGCATGCTACCACTTGAGCCACATCCCCAGCCCCATGGCATCCTTGCACCTTAAATGAATGTGATTGGGCTCAACAAACAGGGTTTTATTATACAAAATATATAATAAATGATCACTTTTTATAAATGATCATTGTCTGATCAATCTTTTCAAAGAGAAAAAAATCTATCCTTATCTTCCTAATGACCCAAATATCCTACTGGGTACATTTCTCACCTTGTACAACATTCCCGTCTTACATTTCCATGTTTAGAGAATATCTTTAGTTCTTTCAGGGAACTAGATGCTGTCAAACACATTACTGCATATTCGCCATGTGCTTTTCGTCTCCTCCCTCCCTTCACTCTTCTTCCTTCCTTTCTTCCTTCTATTAGTTCATTCATTCATTGACTCACTCATCAGTATTGAGTATATTCTATTTTCAAGGTACCAGGCTACATGCTATTTGGAATAAATAAGCACAAGAAGACCAGGGTCTACTAAAAAAGGTGACATTTGTATTGGTATCATTTCAATTTCTTTTGGGGATCTGATGAGGCAGAAAACATAACTAAAAATCCTAATTATTGAAATTGTTTATTGGCCATGAAATGTGTGGTATTGGCTATGGAGGGCCAACAGAAATCTGGAGGATAGAGAAGCCTCTTCCAGTGGAAATGATCAGGGAAGCATTTGTATCTTTCCTTAGAAGTCTAAAAGTTTGTTTGGAAAAATAAAATAAAATTGATCTGAATGAGAAACCCACAAGGGGCTGGACTTTCATATCCTGATGATCTGAGAGCAACTTGTCTTCTCCTTCCTTCTTGAATTCATAAAGGAATGTTTAACTTTCTACTATCTTATTCAGATGGAACCTTGGTTGTCTTCATCTATATACAAAGAGATTTGTTTTGCTGCCCTCTTTTCTTCCATAGATAATTGAATGACTGAAAAACCAATCCCAGGAATTCTATAGAGAATCTTTTAAAGAATTTTTTCATAACTATTGAAATTTCTGTTGACTGGAACAAAGAATCTGAGAGCCCCGGGGACTTGAGAGATTATTATCCAGGTTAACTACCCCACTTCACAGATGAAGAAACTGAGAACCAAATGGCAAAAGAAAGTGGATCTCTTGTAAATACCTGAATTACTGACAGGGCATGGACTGGAACCAAGATTTGCTGTCTACCCTTTCCACCCTATGCATCAAAAAGTGATTTGGGCTAAGTTAGTATGAGCAATATATCATGTGCAAACTGGGAGGAAATCTGGTGGTAAGATCATTATAAAAGCAGTTATGCAGAAGGAGTAGACATTTTTTGGTGGAAGCCTTGTCCTTTTTTATATTTTCTTGATATCTATTCTTCCATATCATTGCCATGCTTGAGAAATGGAGGTGACTTCTGTCATGTAAGTGACACCCTTCCTTTTGGCTGCTGGACACACTTGCTTCTCAGTATCACTGGGTAATGACCACACTCATACTACTTTTATTCAAGGTCTCAATTTTGATTATGAAAACTTATTCTTTGGGGTTTATTTCAATAAGATCATGGTTAGATTCAGAGCAGCAATCTCTCACCTCTCTCTGTGAATATATGTATACACATGTGTAATGTGAATGTGCTTTTAATGTTCAGAGCATAGTTGTTTCACTTGACAAAGAATTAATTAAGCAGCTATTTTCTAAAATGATTGCATTATTCAAAAACGTATTTCCATTCACAACACACAGTGAATGCATGCTGTTGTGTGGTGATACAGAACAAAGAACGGGGGATGAAAAAATAAAAATTAGAATATATATATTTTATATGGGACATATATTTTTGTTTCTGCTGGCCTGAAAATATTTTGATTTTGGTTTGAGAACACATAGAGTAATTGTGTCCACTCTCATCATATCAAAAGAGGCCTTGGCCCAGAGAATGCATTGAGTATTTAGTACAGGAAATTAAGAGTAGTAAAATACAACAAAGAGACAATGAACTTAGCACCAAGTGAGTATCTAATATATGCGTGGAATTGTTGATATCTAATATATGCGTGGAATCACTACAGTAATTTTGCCAATTTAAATACACAGTCTTCCTCAAGGATACAAATGTCTGTATAAAGTGGGAGAAAATATCAAACCAGTCTCTGACTTTTGGAAAATCTAAGTAAGACATAAAATTGCTCTTTACATAGTAAGTGCTTAGTAAATGCTTTTCTTTCTTTTTTTCTTTCTTTCTTTCTTTCTTTCTTTCTTTCTTTCTTTCTTTCTTTCTTTCTTTCTTCTTTCTTTCTTAACTAAAATCTAATTTTTTCTGGGTAATGTGATCTTAACTAGTCATTTCTTTACCCCAAATGGCCCATTCTAGTCACTATGACTGAGGATTCTAAAATTCTGACCCTTCCTTTTGGCTATGATCTGTGTGACTGCTGGAATCTCAGTTTTTCTATTTACTGAATTTTTTTCTCTTCCCCAGCTACCAGCTTAGCTTGGCTGCTATTTCTAATCTAATGTATTAATCCCATTTTAATTTACTCAACCTATTGTTCTTCCCAAAACCCTTTGCTGTGCCTCTTAGAACACTGTCACTTCTAGTTTACCAAGCCCCATCTCTTTGTTTATAGATTTCTTTATAGCCTGCTTCTTTACCAAGTTGATTTTGCCTTTCCTACACATCTCTTCCTCTATTTGCCCCTGAGCATATGATATCTGCCCATAATGTAAAATAAAAGTTCCAATTAGTCAATTATTGTCATAGCTGATTATCACTATGGTGATTCCTCTATATTTTTATGCAGTTTCTAATAAAGTGGCTAGGGACAAGATTTAATGTTTCAGAAGTTTCAATTGTGTGGATAAGCAGAGGGAAATGAATAGTTTCCAAAGCAATGAGCGTGAATCATAGTAAGTTACTTAGAGGTCCTTACTGTGCATCTTGATTTCTATCTAATGTAAAATACCTTAAGTATGAAGGCCTGGATCAAATTCCATTCTCAGAAGGGTACAAGTGTTTCTGAGGCCAAAATTCCTTCTCAGAATAATTAGTGACCCCATATGGTATCAAACTCAATCCCTGTCTTAGAGTGTTCTGGTTTATGAAGTTTTTGTACTATAATCTATAAATGACATATACAGCACTAACTATAAGTTGTTGGAAAATTTTCATGTTGTGCCTGTTCTAATAATCTTGGGATAGGAAAGTTTAGTCAAAGGCAGACCCCTTGATGAAAATACTGGTAAATTTTACCAATATGATGTTTAATCTGATGAGAATTTTCCCTATGTATATTGCATAGAGAGATCCTACTGGAGTTAAGAAAAAGCAGAATTCTCTCTTAGTCATTGCCCTTTCATTCTCAGACTTACATCATCATTCTTAACAGAACTTACGCTAAAGGTGAAGCAGTCCTGTTCAAGGGAATGTGTAATGCAGGGAGCTTTTCTCACTCCTGAGTCATCTGGATTACTGTGAAGGCCAATGCTCCTCATGGAGGAGTAAAGGAGGGAATGATAAAAGCCAGCATCATTGCCCAGGTGACCCTGGACCATAGCTTTGTCTTTAATTCTCCAGACTTCCAAAAAATCCATCTTTACAGAGTATTCTATTTCTGAATTGATTTTCAGTAAGATTAAATCTTTATCAGCTCACATGCAGTGTTTATTTCTATGATTGCCTATTTTTCTTTTTCTTTCTTGTTCTTGCCTGCCTGCCCTCCCTTCCTTCTTCAGTTGTGGGCTAAGTCTTGAGATTGCTCAGACTCATTACTTTCATTGGTCTGTGAAGATCCTCCAATCTTTATTCTCTGCTTTCAGTTGCAACCAACCTGTCAGTGTTTTTGGTATATCCTTTATTTGTACAAAATTATTTAAAAATAAATCTTTTGTTTGTGTATATAGGTCCGGTAGCCTTCAAACTGCTTCCCTGTTTTTAATTCAGGTTTGAGTGTTTATGATTCTAGTTCATTGCTTCTAATCAGTGCATAGTATCTCATAAAACGCCTCTACATAGTATCTACTCCCCGGTGACAAATACCTAAATTGCCTATAACTTTCTAATTACATAAATAATGCCACAAGGAATATTTTTATACTATTGGCATGAATCACAGAAAGCATGTACTAGGAGCTATAATACCTAAAGAAGAAAACCTGTCTTAGGTAACAGGGCATAGATCTCAGAATGGGACAATTAATTTCAAGGGCCAGGTGTGGTGATGCACACTTGTAATCCTGGTGGCTCAAGAGGCTAAGGCAGGAGTATTTTTGAGTTCAAAGCCAGCCTCAGCAACTTAGCGAGGCACTAAGCAACTCAGTGAGACCCTGTCTCTAAATAAAACGCAAAATAGGGCTGGGATGCTGCTCAGTGGTTGCGTGCCTCTGAGTTCAATCTCCAGTTCCAAAACAAAAAACAAAAAAAACAAATCTCATTCTGTGGAATCTATATTTCCTGTGTGTGGGGTCAGTGAAATCTGTTCATTTGTGATAAGGTAATGACTTAACAGATTTATTTAAAGAAATTTTCTTTATCTTTTTTTAAAAAATATTTTTTAGTTGTCAATGGATCTTTATTTACTTGTATGCAGTGTTGAGAGTCGAATCCTGTGCTTCACACATGCCAGGCAAGTGCTCTTCCACTGAGTCATGACCCTTGCCCGTTTTACCTTTTTTTTTTTTTTTTAACTTCTTAATTTATTTGTTCTAATCAGTTATACATGACCACAGAATGCTCTTTCATTCATTGTACACAAATAGAGCACAATTTTTCACTTCTCTGGTTGTACACAAAGTAGGGTCACAGCATTAACTGATTTCTTTAAATCCCCTGAGCCAGCATGTCTTAGTCTTTGCCTAAGGGTTCTCTGAGTATGTTCAGGTGTATCTTCAATACTAAGGCAATTGCAAGTTTGTCCTCCTCTCCCTTCCTGCTTGTGCAGGCCCTTGCTGTCAGTTGGAAGATTGCTGGGTGCCTTCTTGGGTCTTTCCTGTTCATATGCATAGTTCTACATGTGTATGTGGCCTTCTAGAACCTCTCAGAGTCCTAGACCATCCTTTTACATTTTGGTGAGGCTCTTGTTTGCCCAACTGGTATTATGTCCTTAGGAAGCTGCATTATTAACCAATTGTAGCTCATTGTTTCTCATAAACACCCCAGGAATGTATCTTCTCCCTCAGAGTAAGGTTCAAATCAGGTCAAAACCGACTGGTGACCTGCAGATGGAGTTTATCCAGGGACAGGGGAGACATAACAAATAGTGACAATGCTCTAGCAATAGGTCTCTTTGGGAATCTACAAACCTATTTTGTCCCCTTCTGTTGGTAGCGAGGTGTTTGGCTTTTTACAACTGTGGCTTTTGAGTTTGCTGGGGTTTGAGGTTGTCCAAACTGGGAGGAGAGGCAAAGCGAAAATGACACAAACCACACCATTTTTTCTTTTACTGAGGTTTTGAAGTTGCAAGCCTTTGGTTAATTTCCAGAAGCGTGTAAATTTTCAAATATTTTCACTGATTTTATGCAAGAGTGCACTTACAGAGGCCTTCGTTCCATCTTCAAGACGTCCGAGCTCTTCCGTTTTTATCTTAACAATATAAATAACTTCATCGACTCCATGTTTCTTTCATATCAGAGACTGGAGCCAAATTCCAATAGGGAACCACATGATGACACAAATGAGAGAGGTGAGCTTGTGACAGGGACCCAGGGAGTGGTGGTGGGTACCACAGGCCCATCTCAGGAAGCGTTCACTTCTCAAGTCCAGCCTCTTGACCTCCATAGGGGAACAGGGACCAAATACTGGAAGATTTTCCAGTTTATCAAAATAAGCAAGACTTCCAGGTTTCTTTTCTTAAAAGGAAATATCTATTACTTTTTTACATTGCTGAAGCCAAATACCACATTCCTGGGAGTTTGATTTCACAGCAGGTGCCTATTTTATTAGGAATTGTTTTCAGATTGTTTTTGTTTCCTATAGAAAATATTAAGCCACATAGTAAATGCAGACAATTATCATGAGGAAAACTATGTGGGGAAGTTTTTTTTTTTTTTTTTAAATAAACCTCATAGTAGTTTTATTCTTATATTGAATAAGGACAGGTCTCTTCTTCTGGAGATTTCTAACAGGGAGGTAGGAGTTGCTCCTAGGTAACTTTCCCTTCCCATCATTGCCTCCAAGTTCCTCAGTATGGCCTGAACGTGCAGACCTGAGCAAGATTAGGTGTGTCTCATCAACAAAGTCTTTACACAGTGTAAGTCTGGAAGGGGTCAGCAAATGAAAGATGCTTTGATTTGGAATGGGTCTTTTTTTTTTTTTCCAAAATGTTTACTTGTTCTTTTTAGTTATACATGACAGTAGAGTCTATTTTGACATATTTATACAAACACAGAGTATATCTTATTATAACTAGGATCGTAGTCTTGCGGATGTACACAATGTTGAGATTCACTGTGGTGTATTCACATATGTACACGAGTGTACGCTTTTGACAATTATTTGCCAATTTCAGACAAAGCTCTGCCTGTTGAAATACTCAATGTTCAATGGCAGCCATAACCAAGGACCAGGCCTCTTGCAAAGAAAAATAGACTTGGCAGGGAGGATCAGCTTTCTTTGTCTTCCAGTAGGACTTCATTTGAACCATCTCAAACCTGACAGATTTTCTTGGGTCTCTCTCCATTGCTTTTTTCTGAGAGAAGAAAAACATAGTGCTTTGTTTGCCTAACTCTGAAATGTGACAGTTTCTCCCTGAAATTTGTGAGTATTCTGCAAAGACACGCAGTTGATTTTCACTCTAGGAAAACTAACATGGATCATCTTCTATCCTACTTTGCCTACATTAAGGAATTCCTCTGCATGAATCTTTATTAATCATGGTCAATACTGTTGCTCTTTGTCAAACCTTCTCCAGCACTCTACGGAGACATTGTAAAATAGGGAAGAAAATTGGGAGCAAATCCTATCAGAGATTTATGCTTCTCTCTCCAGAATGCATAGCTTTAATGCTAAAGCAATATTTCTTTGTGACTGACCCAGAATTAAACCCTAAGAAAGAATCTTGCCAGAAAGTCAAATACAGCTGGACAGCTTAGGGAAATCTGTAGCTCTTTTCCTCTCCTAGTCCTCATTGGCAGTGATCAATTTACTGCTCAGCTTTAGCAAAGATCAGTTGGATGTTAAAGCCTGTTGATTTTGAAATGCATAAGAAGCATGAAATGACTGAGGAAGATGAGAGTTTGAAGAACAACTATTTTATTTAATTTGTGAACAATAAGATTAAAGGTTGAATAAAGAATTTGCCATTCTGAATTGTGGAAAGAGCCAGAAAATAAAAATTATTGTAAAATTATAAATTGGATACCTGAAGCGTAACTTTGAGAGAAATATCCTATTTTCTTAAATAAGTCCCCCCCCTCCTTAGAAGGAGAAATAAAAGTTATGTCCAGAGAACAAGAAGACCAACCAAAGACTGAGAGAAACTATTTCTAAATAGCATATTGATAAAGCACTGTTGCTACAGTTTGGATTTTTAAATGTCCTTCAAAGATCTTTGTGTAGAGGGCTGCATCCCCAGGATGACACTATTGGGAGATGGTGGAGCCCAGTGGGAGGTTGTTGGGTGGTTGGAGGGATTGTGGGACTCTGCCCCTTCTCTCTCTTTCTGCTTCCTGGCGATGAGGTGAGTGGTTTTGCTCCACCATGTGCTCCCACCATGAGGTGCTGCCTTGCCAAGAGCCCAAAGCAAGGGCTAAGTGATCATGGACTGGAACCTCAAAACTGAGCCAAAGTTAATGCTCTCTCTTTACAAGTTGATTATCTCAGGTATTTTACAGTGACAGAAAACTGACTAACATTATCCAGAATATAGAAAGAACTCTTAAAACTCAGTAAGATATTGAACAACTGAATTAAAAATGGGCAAAAGATCTGAACAGACACCTCATCAAGGAAAACATACCAATGGAAAATACACATTTAAGAAGATATGCAACATCTTTTGTCATTAGGGAAATGCAAATAAAACAGTGAGATACCACTACTATTTCAGAATGGCCAAAATTTGAAACACTGATATCTCCAAATGCTAGCAAGTATGTAGAACAACAGGAATTCCAATTCACTGCTGGTAGGAATGCAAAATGTCACTCTGAAAGATAGTTTGGCAGTGTCTTAAAAACTAAAGGTCCTCTTAACATTCAGTCCAGCAAGTGCACCCCTTGGTGTTTACCCAAAAGACTCAAAAACTTCTATCCACATGAAAACCTTCACACAGATGTTTGTTCATGGCAAAACTTGGAAGCCATCAAGATGTCTTTGAGTGCATGAATTGATCAATTAAACTGTTGTTACCTAGATGGGGAGTGTTATTCGGCATTAAAAAAGGAATGAAATATTAAGACATGAAAATACACGGATTAATCATAGAAGCATATTATTAACTGAAAGAAGATGATCTGAAAAATGGCATGCTGTATAATTCCAACTATATAACATCCTGGAAAGGACAATTCTCTAGACAGTAAAAGATCATGGGTTTCCAGGGTTTAGAGCAAAAGAGGGATTAATAGTCTGAGTGATGAGAATTTTTAGGGCAGTGAAACTATTCTGTATAATAATGTTATAGGTTCAGGACATTTGAAATTTGACTAAACTCACAGAATCTATGATACTAGGAGTGAACTCTGATGTAAGCTGTGGACTTTAAGTGAGGATGATGTGTTAGTATGGGTTCATCCGCTAGAGCACAGGTACCAATCTGGTGGGGGATATTGACAGTGGGGAGGGATGAGTTGGAGGAAGGCAGGAGGGCTACAGAAACTCTGAACGTTCTGTTCAGTTTTTGCTATGCACCTAAAACTGCTCTAAAAAATAAGGGCTATTAAAAACAAACCTCAACATGTAGCCCTGAGCCATATTGTTATATTAGTTTTAAAAAAAATGGGGAAATCTATTATCAAGATTGCAATGATCATCTCAAAACTCACTTGTAGCTTTATCCTAAATTTGTTTGGGTTAAGGCTCAGTGAAAACTGAAATAGTAAACATAATGGAGCAAATGGGCAGGAAATGAGATAAGCACATTCTGAATGGGAAAGATACTAAGTCCTTCTCCCTTGTGGCATTTGAAAAGGTTCCTCTTCTCTCCTTTCCCTCTTTAAATGTGAGTGCATTCATCATTCTCTTTTATTTCTTCACATTTTCCACCCATGTATTTTTTATCAAGGTACTGGTGCCAAGAACAAAAGCATTAATCTATCGGTAGTCTGATGTGGGACAATTAATTAAAGCTTTTAAGTTAGGATCAATTTCTCAAAGCTCTACATTCAACGATGGACTCTTTACTGCAGTGATGTTTCCAAGGTCTAGAACTTTGTATTTAAAAAGGAAAAAAAAATTACATGTCCAGCTTCTGATTATAATCTGGGGCTATCACAATGGGGGAATAACAATTCTAGATGAGGATATACAAACCTCCCCTGTGAATGTTTCATTTTCCTCCTTTAGTAAGCACAAACCTGCAACTAAATCCTTTTATATTTTATAACTTGGAAGCAGCAGAATTGTATGAAGTTTGAAACCCCCCCTGCCTGATTATTTTCAAAGTCAGAAGCATACCAGTGTGTTCTTTTGTGACCCCTGAGATGAAATGCATTTGCTGCTCCTCTTAGACTTGCCCTACCTGTCACTCTAGCTATACTTGAGGGTTGGGGTTCCAGGAAGTTCATTCCTGTCTCATTCAAAGTCAGCCAAACTATGACAAAAAAAATGAGATCAACTCCAGTGTCAAAATACCCAGGAGAGGACTGAGATTCCTTGATATATTTGCCTCTCTACCATAAAGAACTTAAAACAGGTTTGGGGGTGTTCTAGTCACAGGGTTTTGTAGACTATAACCAGACTGGAAAGAGGTATCATTTTCATCATGTTTCCAGATGTTTGGGTGATTCGAGAGATTTTCTGAAGTTTTATAATTATTTTTTGCTTTGTATTTAGGTAAGTTGTTGTACTCAGTCATAGTTGAGGACTTGGTTGCATTTGTCTCTCCAGTGTGCAGCTACCTTCTATGTTGCATTGGCAGTTTAAGAAAGCCTAAGTCTTCAGCTGTCAGCATTCAGCTGCTAATGCTTTCTCGAGGTTACTTGAGCCTATTCCCTGGGAGATGGCTCCCATGTTACAGCTAGTAAAAATGTCCAAATTCGCTTAACAAAATAAGTCTATAGAAAATCTTGGGTAAATGACTTCCTAGATGGGTAGAGTGTCTTTGTATATCTATGACTGGATATATACCATTTCTGACGATCACTCATGGAATAGAAGAAAGCTTAGGAAAAATATGAAAATCCTTACCTAGCTCACAAAAGAAATATAAATATATATATAATGTATAATTTGTCATTACTATAACAAGATATCTGCTCTGAATAATTTTGATAGAGAAAATAGGTTAATTTTGGCTCCTGGTTCTGATTCAAGCTTAAGGGGTCACTTCTGCTAATGGTCTTCCTGCTGGCAGAATCCCAAATAATGCAGGGCATTACATAGAAGAAACAGGGAGTACTGTATGTGTGTATCTCCACTTCCCTCTTTCCCACTTCTTATAAAGCCACCAGTATTCAACTATATGGGCTTCAGCCTGATGACATTATCTGATCCTAATTTCCTCCCAAAGATCACCTCTAACCACCACAGGTGGATTAAGTTGCCACCCTTTTAACACCTCATGATGGGAAATAAACACCAGTAGGAGTTTGGGAGGAAACATAACCATACTCAAACCACAGTATTAGACCTCCCTCACATTTTCCTAGCATCTAGTCCTACATCACTAAAACAATTTTAAAATAATATCATTACTAATATTTTAACAAAATATAAAATAAAAAATGAAGATCATATTATCAAGGGACCAGCTAGATGGAGGTCTATGAGATTTTTATAAGGAGGAGATACATTCTTGCTGGTGCTTTATTCTGTGACTA
This sequence comes from Urocitellus parryii, assembly GCF_045843805.1. Lineage (NCBI taxonomy): Eukaryota > Metazoa > Chordata > Mammalia > Rodentia > Sciuridae > Urocitellus > Urocitellus parryii. Next base: position 122,605,226 of record NC_135531.1, read on the forward strand.
AATGATACTCTCTTTTAATATCTCATTTTCATCAGTTGAAAAACCTTATCTCTTACCATTTCACCCAATCTCCTACTGTGAATCTAGCACTTGGAGTACACAGGAAAAAAGTAATAAGTAATGAGATAACATAACTCTGTGTCCTCACCCAGCCCTCAGTATTAGACTCTTTTTTTTTTCTTGGTTCCTGGTAAGATTCTTGCCCACAGTGACTGAAATATAGGGAAACTCCCATACTCATTCTGCTCAAATGTGTTTGCTGTTGGCCACCCATGGCAGTTGCTCCCCTTTCTTCTTGATGATATATGTGCTGCTGAATGGAAGAAAGAAATGAATTGGGTATTAGGATTGGAGCCATAGTTTTTACAAAGCTCCTAAGTCGCAGAATTAAAAGTGAAAACCATTTTCTTCAGTTTCTGAACTATGGAAAGAATCTTGATGCTTGAAAAAAAAATGTGTGTTTGGAATAATGTTAGGAAAAATTGATTTGATTTCTTTTAAATCAGTAGTCTTTTCTCTCCCTACTTGCTCCTATGGAATATGTCTGTGAACCCAATGGGTTTCCCCATTCTTAGCCCACTTTCAAGAATAGAGGGCATTTGCATAATACTGAAGTATGGTTCCTTTTTTGTTTTTTCTCTTTAGAACTCCCACTCTGTGCACTTTCTCTCTCCCCTTCTTTCCTGCCCTTTCTAAGAGGGTGGTCTTGATAGACAGATTGAAGAATCCCATGGGGTAACTCCCACAGCCTTGAGACTTGCTATAGAAAAGAACAGAAAAAGGAAGGAGTGGCTGATGGAGAAAATAACTTCATAGTAATAGGATCCTACTTTTTGCCAAATGTACTCATCCTCTATCTCAGCCCTCCTCAGGGAGCCTCCTTAACTGTTCTCACTCTGGATCTATCGGATACCACTTTTTCTGAATGTACAAAATAGTTCAGAAACTGAAGAAAATATTTTTCATTTTTTTCTGAATGTATAGAAAAAGTGGATTAAAACTAAGAAAGGTGGACCAAACACAGCTCATTTGTCATCTCTTCAAGGAAACATTTCCCAAACTTTCAGACTGAAAACTCCATTGGACATCCTGGCCCTTGGCGTGTACCTCTGATGTACACAATCTCCATTGCACTAAAGTGACCTTATATGCCTGTCATCTTTATATTGCTGTGCTCCCAGTCCCTAGGGCTTTGTGCACTTCAGGTACTAAGATGACTGCAAATGTGAACAGTTTGTAGGCAAACTGTTCACATTTGCAGTCATCTTAGTGTTGCATATTCTTCTCATGCTTTTCAGGCAGGTGGCAATAAAACATTTCAAGGAAGGGGTAGCATTTTCTGTTTCCTAAAAAGATGGTATTAGTTCTGGTGTGACAGGGCTGATTTTTTTCATGGCTTGCCCTTAGAGACAGTACAGAATGTGACAATGAAATGAAATTTCAGCAAAAGGTTGTAGGGTAAATACATGAATGAACATATGGTGCTCTCTGTAATGTTTTTCAAATCAGATTACGGTATCAAGGTTTTCTTAGCATTCCAAGTCAATGTTCTGCTCTTACTACTATTTCTTTTTCCCAGTGTCTGTGTGGACCTACCCCTTTGCAGTTTTCTGCAGTTCTGAGGGTGGCTAAATATTGTCTCAAGCTTTGGTTCTTTTTCATCATCTTCATTTATCACCTTCCTGGACCAACCATGCATCCACAACCAAAGGCCATAAATCGAACTGGCTTTTGGCATTGTTAAAAACAGATCCAGTTTGGCCTTGAGTTTCCCTCTTAAAATGCTTGTTTGTTAGAAGAACATCAATTAAGGTCCCCTTGGACCCGTTAAAGGTAGTGCTGTTTTAATTAGGTTCAGTCAACAGGATTGATTAGGAGTCAATGAGAAGCTTTGGTGGAGTGAATTCATGGGCAGTACATTTGGCTGTCTTTCAAAACTGTGTTATGAATTTGAATATAAACTTAACATTTTTTAAAAGTTATATTTTTTCATTGTATAACTGCAAATTGTGGCATTTAACAAAAACAATGTTTTTTTAAAAGTACATACTAAATACTAAATAAGTATATATCATTACCAGTAAGTATATGTTCTCAATTAATTAAAATTTATTTTGCACAGAAAATTAAAAGTTAATATGACATGTCTTAAAGTAATAACTATGCTGTTTCTTGCTATTGGGAAGAAATTTCTTGTATTAGTTTTTTTAATGATAAAAGAAATATCTGGCTGTTATGAGAAGTAAAGTAATATTAACAAGTATGAAGAATTAAATAACTTATTTGCTTTGACCTCCTTGAGATAATTGTGTGCCTTGTGCCATTATTCTTACTCATTCAGGCTTAAATCTAGACATAGGTTTGTTTATAAAAATGAGTTTCTATTGTGCATGTTATTCTACTTGCCCTGTATAATAGAGAATGCTTAGAAATCCAACTTATTCTTTTTCTAAACCATTTTAAAATGCTTCTAAATTTGATATATACATATGTTAAACTGCATACTTATAGGGTACCATGAGATATTTTGATATGTATATACACTGTGTAGTGCTTAAGTCAGGTTACACATACCCATTTCCTCAGGCATTTATCATTTCTTTATGGTAACAAAACTCAGTGTCTTCTGGATTTTTGAAATATACAGCACATTAGCATTATCTAAAGTCACCCTACTGTGCAATAGCACACACCAGAACTCCTTGCTCCCATATAATTATGACATGTACCTATCAATCAACCCTTCTCCATCCTATTCTCCTTTGTCTTGTCTTTTTCCATGCCTGTCCTTCCCCTATAGAATTGGTATGTCATAATTCATGTAGCCATTTTCTTACTATTGTCTCCTCAGACTGTCAGTCTGAGTACAATGATTTAGTGAATATTCTTCTTATATGTTGGTACTTTTTTTTTCCTCCAAGAACCTCTACAGTAGAATGTCTGGGTAAAAAGAAAAACAAAGTTATATTTAGATTTTTTTAAAAAAATACCCCATAGAAATAATTTCTGGAAAGATTATAATAGTAGATAGTTTTCAGACTGTTTCATTTCTTGACAGTATAGCCTAGATTACTTGAAAATAGAGGCCACTATTTTTAAAAAATTGTCTTTTACAACAGCACAAAATGTAAACCTAACCTCCATGGTGGGGTTCTTTACCAGTCTACATTTACTGTTGTTTTTATAAGGAACCACGTTATTTAGAAATGAAGAAATAATCTTAAGTTTTACCATCATGATTTAGGATACATAATTTTACCTCAATGCATGCCAAAAATAAGGCTCAGCATTTATAAGATTCAGAAAAATAGATTAAAAATATTAGCCAGGTATACTGGCACATGCCTGCAATCCCAGTCACTCAAGAGGCTGAGACAGGAGAATCACAAGTTCAAGTCTGGCCTCAACAACTGAGGCCGTAACTAACTAAGACCCTGCATCAAAATAAATAAATACATAAAAAGGGCTGTGGATGTAACATAGTGGTATATCACCCTAGGTACCAAATAATAATAATAAAATAAAAATAGTAAACACTATACCTGATTCCAAAACATAATGTATTACATCAGCATTCATCATCAGTAAGTAGTTCTGTCTGTAGGAACTCACTCACCATGTGCCTCATGATTAATCTTACTAAACGTGAGCTCATTGAGCCTTCTGTACAGCATCAGGGGCAGAATGCATTGGTGGATTGCATGATAAGTGAGTTATAGTTAAGTGGTGTTTCAGAAAGCACAATTCACTCACCTCTGGTTGTCTGCAAAATTATTTTGGCAGTAAAAACATATTCTTAATTTTAAATGTACTAGAATCTTATTTAGTTAATTTTTTTCTAGTTTATATTAGAGTATCAAATTCATAATTGCAGATATAGTCATGTACCATATAACAATGTTTCAGTTAACATGGATTGCAAATACTGTGGTGGTCCCATTAGGTTCTATTGCCTAGTGAGATTATAGCTGTCTAAGTTTGTATAAATACATTCTGTGATGTTTGTGCACAGTGAAATCACTTAATGATGCATTTCCAAGACTGTATTCCTGTTGTTATGCAATGCATGACTACATATAAGTAGGTAGATGTATATTTGTTTATATATGTATATGTATATGTACACACAGGTACATACTCATGTACGTGTGTGTATATATACACACACACACACACAATATTTTGCTTAATTCAGAATTAGTGATTTTTTAAGCTTAAAATTGAAAGTAAAATACGAAGTTATGTGTTAGTTTTTTTAATGATAAAAGAAATATCTGGCTCTTTGTGTGTGTGTGTGTGTGTGTGTACACACATAAAATCACTGGTAATATGCTTATTTTTTTTCAAATTTAGCAAATATTAAATCTTTATCATTATCCAGATGTTGTTCCAAGTGCTATAGATAAAATAATATCTCTAGTCTAGCAAAAGTTATGAAACTGTACATAAATACCTAAAGTCTGAGAAAAACTGTATGAAAATATACAGTCTTATTTTATTTTCAATTACAAAATTAAATCTAATTTCTAAGAACATTTTATTACTTATCAACTCTACCAAAGAAAGCAGCAATCTTTCTGTTTTAATCTCTTTATCTCCCAGTACCATACGTGATATAGTGTCCCACAATTGATCTCTTGTCCCCTAAACAATGTTAAGTGTATTTCTTGCTGTTGTCACAGGAATGGCTGGTGAACAGGCTGGCCGGTTGCCCTCCTCCAGGCTGTCATTCAGGGACGAGGCTGGGGGAGCTCTGTGTCTTCCACACAGAACTTGCAGCCAGCCCTGGGAGTTGTCTTCCTTCCTGGAAACTGAGACAGGAAAGGGTGTGGTGCCAGAGTGGAGGTGGCTTTGCAATCCAAGCCTGACTCTGACATGTGGATCTTCCCCTTGGGAATGTGTACTCAGTCCTTGGGCAAGAACTCACCCAGGAGGCCTTGGCTAACTTCTAGAAAGCCTGCAACAGTAGGTGAGCAGTGGCCATGGGAGAAAGGGACAGCCAGCCGCTTCTGCCACTGTGGGTCCCAAATGTGAAGATAGCCTTCAGAGTCAGTCTATCACTCCCCAGTCCTGGAAGAGTTTCCAAGGTCCCCCGGGGCTTACACATCTAAGAAATGACACAATACATGTAGCGTGGCCCAGGATGCTCTGGAAACGCGTTATAATAAACACAAATGTATACTCCAAGTTGTCCTAGGGTCACTGTCCCATCTTTCCACAGCCAGACATCTCAAATGATGGCGCTCCATCTCTGCCTCTCTATGCTCCCCTTCTACACTCTTCTTTAACCTGCACAGACTGCTTTCTGCTTCTACCACCTGTCCTCTTACTCCATTCTCAAACCCATGAGGATCTTCTCATCGTGAAATCTACTGGCTTCTTCTCAGCACTTTCATTCTTTTCTCTTTTTACATTATTGACTCTTCTTTCTCTTATTAGTTTTGTAGGAAATGTTGTTTTTGTTTCCATAATACCAAGAATAGCAAATAGAATGTAACACCACACACACTAAGGACTGTTCTCTGTATTACACAAATATTTATTCACCCAACTTTCATAACAACCTTATGATGTATTTTATAAATGAACAAAACAAAGCATAGAGAGGTTAAGTGATTTGTTCGAGGTCACGCAGCATACCTGAGGTTTGAACTCAGGCAGGCAGTCTTTGGATTCTGTGCTCTCATCCTCTGTGTTATGCTGATTCTGTACTTCATTTCTATTTTCAGCTAAAATCTGCTAAATCATGGAAATTTAAGCAGAGCTAATTTATAGTGTACTCATTTAGTTCCGATTTTCCTGGTGAAATCACAGTTCTCCGACTTCTCCTTCTCTAGATTTCACACAAGTTTCTATGGAGTCCTGCATAAATTTAAGCACAGAGGGAATGGTGAGCATCTGGTTCTCATGTTCACCAGTTCATGCTGATGCTGGACGTTACTCTGAATGTCCACAGTCACGGTTATCTGTCCACACTGCTGTCTACATGGCATCTCTCTTCCTGGGCTGCCACTTCTCAGTATCCTGTCCATGGAACACACCCTGCAGATGCTCAGGGCTGTTGTGCAGTCGGTTCAGACTGGCCTCTTTTGACCCACCTCCCTTTTAGGATCCTGCACCACACAGTTCTTGGACAACTCTGCAGGGCTGGCTACCTTAGAGGACCTGCCACGCAGGCTTCCCTTCACAGATTCTGATTCTAACTGGAGGTTGGTTGGGTTTCCCATGACTTAGATGAAGCAGCACTGCATCTAAAACCCCATGGCATCCAGCTCTCCCAATCTGCCCCTTAGGAAGCTCTCTTCTCCTCCTCTGAACTTTTTCCCCCTTTTCTCTTTTGCCTTGTTTTTCATCCTGCACTTCCTATCCCAATCTTTGTTAGTGGATCCTCTCCTTTTTCCTTGACTACTTTTGCCCCTCCTCCCTCCTTTCCTAATGTGTGTCTGTCCTAATTTCTTCTCTTGTTTCGATGAATCTCTTATCTTCTCTGTTTCCATTTCAACTTTTATCTCTTTGTGACTCTAAGATTTGAAACTTTCCTTCCTTCCTTCCTTCCTTCCTTCCTTCCTTCCTTCCTTCCTTCCTTCCTTCCTTCCTTCCTTCCTTCCTTAACTCCTTTCTTTCTTTGGCTGTCCTGGGGATTGCATTCTATTACCAAGCTACACACAGTCCTTTTTATATTTTATATTGAGACAAGGTCTCACTAAGTTGCCCTAGCTGGCCTTGAATTGCCATCCTTCTGCCTCAGCCTCCCAGTTAGCTGGAACTATAGGTGTGTGCCACTGTGTCTGGCTAAATCTCTATTCTTTATCTTTCTACAAGACTCCAATCCCAAGTCCTAATTGCATACTGGATGCCTTCACCTGGATTCCATTAATTGACATTAAATTGACATCAAACTGACCATCTTGTAAAAAATCGGAGACAAGTTCCAGTTCTTGTTCACTGATGTATTTTCAGGATAATAGCTTATATTCTAGTTTCCATGCATCCTGTGTACTGGTTGAATAGACAAGCAAATGCTTTATGAAAAGCCTCATCACATCTGTGTTGCTCTTCTGTACCAGCACCCTATTATCCTGTAGCATCCACTTCTTGTCCCTCACCATTCAAAGTGACCATTACAGATCAAAGTAAGATTATATAGTTAGTCTGCTTTTGCTTGATTGATTTTCTGAATTTGGTCATTTCTATCTTATTAATTTTTTATTGCTAATTTATTTTCCCAATTGAATTTTTGTCAGGGATCATCTCACTAATTTTCAAGAAATCTACCTTCATAACTTCTTGGGGGATTATAAATCGGTGTTTCCCTGGTTTGTGCTCTCCCCCTACCGAAGGCTCAGAGCAACCTCCTTTTCTAGATAGTGATTTTGAAAAATTGCCCAGAAAATAGAACCATGACTGTGTGTATGTATACACATTCACACACACACACACTCACACTCAAACATACACACACACACACACAAGAAACTGTATTTGTGATTATTGAGCCTGAGAAGTCCCAAGAACTGCAGTTGACAAGCTAATGGTATAGTTTAAAGTCCAAGTACAAAGGCTTGAGAACCAGAAGAGCCAATGGTCCAAGTTCTAATAAGAATTCCAAGGCAGAAGAAGACTGCTGTTCTTCCTTGAAGATGGTCAGCGGGTAGTGGGGAGAGTGAAAATAGGAATTAATTCTCCATTACTCATCCCTTTTGTTCTATTCAGCTACTCAACTGATTGGATGGGCTCACTTATATTATGGAAGGCATTTGCTTTACTCGGTCTATTGATCCAAATGTTGATCTCATCCACATCACTCATAGACACACCCAGAATGATATTTAACAAGATATATGAATCTCATGACCTAGTTAAATTGACACATAAAATTAACCATCACAGTAAGTAAATCTATGAATGCGTCATGATGCAAGGAAATAGTCCAATGTGTCATTGATTTAACGTGGTTGTATTTGGTTCATATTTATTCTTGTATTATGAAAAATGACACTTTTTGTTTATTCCTTATATTATTTATGGACATTTGGTTAGTTCCATTTTTAAAAAATAAAATCATGAACAGGGCTACCACAATTAACCCTTGATAATCCTCTTGTCTAATTAAACACTTCAGTTCTTCCTAAGAATCACAATTCGACTACTTGTATCTGCAGTACGGTAAGCAAGGTTGCTGAACTGCTTGTTCCCTGTGACGATTTTTCCTGAGGCAAAGCTCTGCCAAGTTCCTTGAATTAGAAGACCACATTCTTCTGGCCTGGTGAAGTGGAGTCTGAGGAAATAGAACTTCCTATGAAAGTAACCACAGGAAAGGGCAGTGTGAGGGGAATGTGGTACTGTTTACAAGCCCAGTTCAGAAGAAAAGAATGAGTAGGAGAATCATAGAAAGAACCAGACTTTGTAGGAAAATTTACCTCATTTCTCTGAATCTCAGTTTCTCCATCTCCCAGGTGTTGATGATGATGTTCATTATTTGTGAGGATTATTGAAGGAATTAATTAATAAATATAGTGTTGTTGAATATAAAGGTGTTCCCATAAAATAGTCCATTTTTGTACCTTTGGGTCTATTTCCGAAAGAAACAATTTATGTTAAAACAACTGAGATTATGGTTAGAGTAAGGTAGAGTCATTCTCTATATGTATGGTCATATCTTGGTAAAAATAAATTTTGTACAGAATTATAGTCACCACCCAGAATTTCTATAAGCAGAATTCAAATCATTTTCCTAGAGATGTTTGTCTCTGCTTGCTAGAAAGAATCCAAGATGCTATCTGTTTTATTGGGGTGGCAAGTTCACAACCATAAAAAGTTGAGGAAGTCATTAATAATCCTTCTTTATAAAACATCTCTGCCACAGTGGCTCCAGACTGGAGAAGTCATGGCCATATTTGCCCCTCTAAAGAGGTTGTCAGAGTTAAATGGGCCACTTGCATTTAATCCTGTGCCCCTTTTTGCTTCCCTCAGTCTGACAGTGGGCATTATGTTTAACGGCTGAGTACTGACTGGCAAAGAAAAAGCATGGAGTTAATGCTTTGTTATGCCAAGGGGACCACATATCAGGGAAACCGACACTTGGGACCTTTAAACTCTGATCTTTAAGCTTTTAATACTGTCTGATGAATATAGCTTTGTATTCTGGAAATTCTGTTCACTCAGAAGTCAGTACATTATTTCTTAAAACTAAAAAAATTATGTAATTGTATTTTTCTCAGAATGGTTTTGAAACTGGTCACATTCCCCTTCCTATTCATAATGGCGGGAATTTATTTTGTCTTTTCTTTTTTGCATCCTTTGGGTTCTTTTGAGGGTAAGAGAAATAAAGGGAAAGCATAGAAACACACACATGTACACATAGGCACACAGAAGAATTACATGGTATTATGGAAATGGAAAACCAGGTAACTGTGGACACCCCTCCCCATTGGCTATGCAATCTTGAATACATGAGTTAATTTGTTTCCATTCCCTTTTCTTTTACAGAGGGAATTCAGAAAATAAAATTAAAAGTAGATGATATTTAATGTGTTGGTACTATGCATGGCCCAAATAAGCATTTAATTAGTAAAAATTATTAATACTGTGAAATTACTGAAAATTACACTGTAATGCTAACGTATTTATAAAATCATGATTATTTTCACATAACATAACAATTTGAAAATTTGGGTTAAAGTGACTTCTCTAGGTAGAAATTTGTAAATTAGATACTATATTCCTATTGGTTTACAGTAAAATTTTGTAGAATACCTTCTTTAATAATTGGTTAATATGTTTTTTTCTTAGCACATCCTCATTTTTGAATTCCCCTTTTCAGTATAGGGCCTAATTATCTATTCTATACCAGCACTTCAGTGAAGCAGGAAGTTTTAATTAGAGCAGAAAATATTCTTGTAATGCATACTATCATCTTACATCTGCCACATTTACCTAAAGCAAGGCACACTGCAGCTTCTTGCAATCATTTTCTTTTACCCTCATTTATACTTAAAGCTATGGCATCAAACATGAATGTATTAAAGTATTTCTTGTAGTTTTTCTTTCTTAGCATACTATCATTCATGTAAGGGATATACAGTTTTGCTTCCCTTAAAATGTCATTTTTCTCTTCAAAGATTTTACAAGCTATTAAAATTTGGAGTGAGAAGGTGGGAAGTAAACAATGGAAGGAACCAAGTATATTTTTTATTTAAAAGATAAATAAGCAGAATCTCTGATTGCTCTTCCTGTGAATGATCTAGGAGACATATTTCTAAAGATCTGAAAAAGTAATGCTCAGGAAAATATGAAATTTGGAAAATAGTTTCACCTAAATATCATTTATTTCTTGTTTTTAATTAAGTGTAATAAGTGAGTCAACTACAAAGGAATATATGTTTTGTTAATACATTTTTATGTTATTTTTACTAGCACAAAATAATTTAATAATTTTTAAATTTGGGGGTATATTAAAAAGATTTTCCAACAATCTACATTTATTCTGGCCTTGTGGAGAGTATAACAAAATAACCTAATTAAGATAAATGAGTTTTTAAAAAAGTGATCAAGGAGATTTCAATGCCTATGGGTCTTTAGTCTGATCATCATTACAAATTTTACTCTAATACATAAGAGTTTGGGCTAAAGATATTATACTTAATCCAAGAGATTAGATTCCTATCCTCAGAAGGGTCAAGTAAACTGAAGTGTTAGGAATGGTATTGCTAGTTTAATGGCTAGGAGAAACTTCAAAGTTTTTTTTTATTATGTAGTATCTGTAATAGTTCTGATAACATTAAAATCAAAATATTATCTCTGTCTTTGGTTTACCACAAAAGGAGAAATGTTGTAACGAAGGCATATTTCCATCAAGGTTCTTTGGCAAATAAAGTAATTGACATCAAAGCCTTGTAAAGTATTAGTGTATATAGGAGTATTAATCCCTGTTTGAAAAGTTATTTGTACTTATGTCTTCCATTCCCTGGGCCTCCATGACTTCATGTGAATCTTTATTATAGCATGTTTCACATTGCTATAACTGAATGGTCATTATTTGTGAGTTTATTTGTTAGATTCTCAGCTCTTTGAAAGAAATGTTTCATTTCTTTGTCTGTGAATATTCATCCTTCACTCTAAACCTCATTCCATCAGTATTGAATGAATGAATGACATTAGAAAATAAAGGATTTCTGGTGCACTACTTTTGTGCCTACTATGGTGATGAGATGTCATGGCACATTTAATACTTGTTCTTTTACATTCCCCATACCCCTGAAAGGAATGGTGTAAGGTGTGTTGGTACATTGACCTTAATGACCAGAAGCAATAAGTTATCATCAGGGAGTTAGAAGATTTACTTAGGAAATCAATCAAAAAAGGGTAAGGAGGCAGAAAATATTTTAAGACATCCTGGTCCAGGGTTCCATGGCAGCTGTGTATTTCCTGGTGAATTTCAAAAATTCATCCATTTTTGACAGAGCATTGTGAGTTTGTCATTCTTGACTTCACACATTCACGAGATTGTTGAAAGGAGTCATGAAGGTTATTCAGCACCATCTAGTACAGAAGAAGAAATGGAGGCTGAGTAAACTCATGTTTCATGTCAATCTAATAGTAGAACTTGACTCGATTACTTATCTGCTGTGCTCTAAGTTCATCTAACTTGACCTCATAGTTTCCGTATAATTGTTTTTATTTGCTAAGGTCAAATGATCACCTCTGAGGACCAGTGGATATTTCTCTAACACAGAAGAGCCTTGAAAGTTGACACTTTCTTAGATAAACACACATTCCTTTCACCTTTCCCAAGGATAAGAAAATAGGAAGAGGAGCAAGCGATGAGCCCCTGCTAGAGAGGCTCATCTCTGCTAGGCTGCTTCTTGCTAGAAAGGCATATGGGAGTAGGGATGCTTTATAAACCCAGCTCCTTAAATCAGAAATGGAGAATTAAAGATCCAGATGGGACATTACTTATGTTCTTGCTGGTACATTTCAGTGACATGATCATGGGATTCTCCTGAGCGTTATCAAAGGAACACAGTTCATAAAGCTTAAGAGAACTCTGGTAACTCTCCGATTCTGTTTTGTTTCATTTTTAGGGAAGAATGTTTCTGTCTGTACTCAAGGTTGTGTTCTATGGTTTCTGCGTCTGTCTCTGTTGCTTGTCTGCTTTGAAGTGGAAAGTGAGTGTTCTGTAACAGATATCAGAAGAAAAATTGAGCTTGCACTTAGCTCAGGGACTTCTCTACTTTGTTTATGTGCAATGCATGGATAGAATTAGTGTTCTTAGAAGAAATCATCACACAGTCTACCACTGCACTCTTATCTACTGGGCTTGAATGTTTTTCCCCCATAGCTTCAACTTATGATTAAGGTTCTTCTCACCTGATTCTGTGAAAGTCACTGCAGTATAAAGTGACAGGCAAAATTATCTTGCTAGCCCTGCACTGAGGAAGGTCTCAGCCATAGGCTTCTCAGACACAGGGGTGATTATTTGAAATTACAAAGTGCTGCAGTGGATTGCCTCCTCCCTGTGTCCAGGTCCTTTGCCATATGACTTGCTGGTATCCTTCCACCAAAGATGTGGGGTATGTTTTTTTTTTTGTTTGTTTGTTTGTTTGTTTACACCATGTGGTTTTCTTTGGTCATAGAAGGCCAGTGGGCATGGCATGACCAAAAGCCTGGAAAGTATCCATTTGGTCTTATTTTGTGCCACCACCACAAGAAGCAGCATGAGAAGGAGCATGTGAGAGAGATGACACAATCAACCAGCTTCAATTAGCTACCTACCTACCAGCCAAGATGCAGACGTGTGAACTACACAAATACTTACTGTATGCGGCTGATGTGTGTAGTTGTTTATTATACAACATTATTATGGCTATAGTTAACTGCTAGAAAAGTGTTTGTTTAATTAGAATAACCATTAAATTTTTATCCAAAGTGGAAAGCTTTGAAAGTAAAAGAGCTACTATTAAGAATTACTTGGGACAACACTTGTAAACCGGGGCTGTCCTATGTAAGTCAGGATGTGTGACCTGAAGATCAATTCTACACCTGTAGATCTCCTAAGCCTCTGTTACTCCCGGCAGATAACTTGATATGTCAGAATTTAATAGAGCATGCTGATTTATTTTTAACCTATCTATTTTACCTAATTTGTTAAAATGAATGCAATGCTTGCTTAGGAACAAAGTTGACTTGAGGTGGTTTACACTTGATTAGGGAAGATAAGAGAGGGATAAAACTTTTGTCATGTGTGGATTTTATAATCACTGTTATGACTTGTTATGGCAACCATGTCCACGCATGTAGATATTTGAAATTCAACTAGGGTATATTAGTCCATGTTCCGATGCCAGTAATACAATACCACAGACTGGCCGAGTTATAAAGAAAGGAGGTTCTGGAGGCCCTAGGTCAAAGGGCCACAGCTGGTGAAGACCTTATTGCTGGCAGAATCCCAAAGCAGTTCTGAGCATCACAATACAAATGGTGGGGTTAATCTCTCAGAAACAGCAAAGATCTACTCTTCTATGTAGTAGATATACATAGACACATCTATGTGTGTGTGTATCTTGTATGGTGAACTCCTGCTTTTGTTCCATTTTGGTGATCAGTAAAGTACTACATGGAATTAAGAAAATTCAAGCCAGGATCTGCAGCCTGGCTAGTTGTCTTAAACTTTTTTAATTAAAGTAAATATATACATAGAAAATTATACAAACGAATGAACTATCACCAGGTGAACACACACATGCACACCACATGGTAAAAAAAAAAAAAAAAAAATTCCCCACATCTTTGGTGGAAGGATCCAGCAAGACATATGACAAAGGACCTGGACACACTGCAGCACTTTGTAATTTCAAATAATCACCCCTGTGTCTGAGAAGCCTAAGGCTGAGGTCTCTCTCAATGGAGGCTGCCAAAGTGGATTTTAGTGTTTGAATGGCCAAACTTGCCACACACTCAGGCCACCCCACACAGGTCTGACAAAAGCCTGACACTGATGAATTGCATCAGTATTAGGAAACAACCAAGAATGAGGACTTTCTGCTTGCTAGACATGCATACCCCTTCTTTTGTTAAATTGTAATTCCATGAACAGTTAGTTCTAACACTCTTTCAAGTAGGGTTAAGAACAACTGTGGGTGAGTATTTAAGATGGCAATCTCTGAGAACCCTCTTCTATCTTCAGGGCTGATGTCATAGGAAATAAATAGATTACCCACCATGCCCTTCTTATTAATATACAATTCCTCCTGGTAAGCACTGTCATGACTTCTATTCCCATGAATTATTTTCGAAGGCTATGAAAAAGAATAATACACTGCATGCTATTTTGTGGAGGGTCTCAGCATCAACTGTTTTATAATCATCAGTGTTGTTGTATGTAGCTTTTAAAATTTTGGTAGTATATCTTTGTATGGGTATACCATAATTTAACAATTCTACTATTGATTGACATTTGATTTGCTTCTGATTTTAAACTAGAATAAATAATATTGCTATGTGTATTCTTGCAAATATATTTTAGTACAGCTGTGTCTGTATTTCTGTTGAGTATATGCCTAGAAATGGAATTGCTTAGTCCTCGGGCACTATCATGTTTAAGTAGATACTGAGAAAAGTTTTTTCCAAAGTGTTTATATCAGTTGATATTCCCAAAGCTAGTGGATGAGCATTCCACTGATGTGCATATTCTACAGCATTTGGTGTTGTCAGTATTTTTATTATTGCCAATATTGTAAGTATATAGTAGTAACATTGCATTTAAAGTTTCTAGTTACTTGTTGAATCAGATGATTTAGGATCTTTTAAAAAATGTAGAAGGGGTAGAGAGAGAAAAGGGGAGGGGAGGGGAGGGGAGGGGAGGGGGGATAGTAGACAATAGGACAGACAGCAGAATACATCAGACACTAGAAAGGCAATATGTCAATCAATGGAAGGGTAACTGATGTGATACAGCAATTTGTATACGGGGTAAAAGCGGGAGTTCATAATCCACTTGAATCAAACCGTGTAATATGATGTATTAAGAACTATGTAATGTTATGAACGACCAATAAAAAAAAAAAAAAAAAAAAAAAAAAAAAAAGATTTCATTTTTCAAAAAATAAATAAATAAATAAATAAATAAATATGAACAGGAAATAGTAAAAGGTTCTGTAATATGATAATGTTAATCCTAAAATATCAGTTAATACCATATTAAAAGCAAATGATTTAATCCACACCTGAATACCTCAAGAAATTGGAAGAAGGTTAAATTGCTTTTTCAAGTGCAACTACTAGATTGCCAGTTTAATCAATTTAAGCAGTCAGAATTGGTTTCTGGCTTTATTCTGAATAAGCTTATGTTTACTGAACTGTTTCCACAATGAAAAAGTGACCATATCCCTAAATCAGTATGTCAAGGGTTACAAGCAAAATTTATAGCAGCATATAAAAATTCCCACCTGGAAAAGAGGTGTTGCTTATGACAAAGAATAAAGAATTTTTTGACAAAGTTAAAAAAAAAAAAAAATAAAAATAAAAAAATAAAAAAATAAAAAAATAAAAAATGTACTGTCCATTTGAATATGCTCTTTTGCAAAGGGTCTATTCATATGTTTTTATATTGCTATTGGAATCTCAATTTTATTCACTTGTAGGAAATCTTTATAAATTCAGTAAATGAACTCTTTGTTGTTTATAGATTACAGCAAATCCCCCTCTCCCTCCCTCCCACCCTCCCTCTCTCTCTCTCTCTTTCTCTCTCTCTCTCTCTTGCCTTTTCACAGTCTTAATGATATCTTTTAATGAACAGAATTTTTAAATTTTAGTATAGTTCAGTATAGCAATTTTTTTCCTTTATGGGTATAACTTTATTCTGTTTATGGGTTTTTTTGTAATTTAGTTTATGAGAATGTTCTCCAATATTATCTTCTATATGCTTCATTATTTTTTATTTCATTATTTCAAAAAATTGAAACCTGATAAACTAATTACTTCTTCAGTAGCATCTTGAATATTCTTGGACTTCTTTATTTGCACACGAACTTAAGAATTAGCTTGTCTCCAAAAATGCCTGCTTGATTTTAACTGAGATTGCAATCACACTTTAGGTCATGTTGAGAGCAAGGGCTGACAATGACCCTTAAAGTCACAAGTTACCTAATTCATGAACAGGTCTCTCTCTCCAATTGTGAAAGTACTTTATTAGTTAAAGGTCTTATGTAAATTTTTATGCACTTACTTTAGGTATTTAATGTTTGGGGTACTAGTATAAATTTTATGTAATTTTTTTAGTTGTAGATGGACACAATATCTTTTTTATTTATTCATTTATTTTATATGGTGCTGAGGATTAAACCCAGTGCCTCACACATGCTAGATAAGCACTCAACCACTGAACTACAACTGCAGCCCTAATTTTATGTATTTTAAATTTTTATTTTTTAATTATTGCTGGTATAGTATATAATTAATTATTGATATATCCATCTTGTAATGAGAAATTCTGCTCAGTACACTTATTAATTTACTTATTTGTCAGCATTTTGAAAAATTGTGTATATATAATTATGTAATTTACAGAAAATGGAATGATTTTCTCTGGTCTGATTCTTTTATCCTTCGTCTTCCTTTCTTGTTTATTACAGGGAGCAGGACTCCAGTGCAAAGCTTAATGTGAATGGTATTAATGGGCATTCCTATATCATTCCTAATCTTACAAGAAAACTTTTTACCCTTTCTTATCAAGTCTGATTTTGGTATGGGTGTGTGTGTGTGTGTGTGTGTGTGTGTGTGTGTGCGCGCGCGCGTGCGCATTTTGCCTTTTTAAAATCAAGAAATTTCCCTTTTGTTTCTAGATTGCTAGTATTCCTTTAAAAATTAATGCCAATGGATGTTGAATTTTATCAAAGCTTCATTTGCATCAAGATATGTTTTTCCTCCTTTATTCTGTTAATGAGATGAATTACATTATTTTCAAATGTTGAACCACCTTTTGTATAAGCCCAAACTCTTCAAGACATAATACACTTTTTATAAACTACAGAACTTGATATTTTTATTTTAAAAAATCGCCTATAATTATTATTTCAACCTATACTTTTTCTTCCCTTGATTATTTTTGTTAAGCTTTGGAATCAAGGTTATACCACCCTCACAAGTACATTGGGAAGTTTTTCCTCTCTTTCTATTTTCTGGAAAGGTTTAACATTTGTGGTAACTTTTCTTTAAATACGTAGTGAATTAGCTGATAAATCCATCATGATCTGGATCTCTCTTCGAGATTTTTTCTTAATAGTAGGTTCAATTCCCTAGGAATTATAGAGCATTTAATTTTTCTGAATCTTCTCATGAAAGTTCAGTAAAAATATTTCTAAAGAAATTTCATTTAGTCTCAATTTTGATGTGTATTGGCAGAATCTTCCTAAGATTGCCTTATCTTTTTCATATTTGCAGTATCTGACCTGTAACCTCCTTTTTAAATTCTGTAATATTGTTGATTTTTTTTCATTCTCATTTTTTAGATAGTGTTCACCTTGGATTTGTCCATTGGATGTATTTTCAAAGAACCATTTTTCAACTTTGATTCTCTTGTGATTTTGGTGGCCCATTTCATTTCTTTCCACTTTTATTTATAACTCTTACTGCCTAAAATTGTCTTTAGGTTTAATTTGCATTGTTTTGTCTAACATCTTAAGTTGGATGCCAATAATATTGATTTTACAGTCTTTTTCCCTTATAAAAGATATTAATATGTGAAAATTATGTCAGGTTATAAATGAGAAGTTCTAACTGCCTTTCTGAAATACCTTTAGTTATATAATCTAGATTTCACTCTTTTAAAAATCTTAATTCATTTCCCATGTTTTAGTTCCATTGTTACTACTTTTTTGATTCATAGTTTGTTTAGTAATGCTTTGATTAACCCCCAAATATTTGGAGATTTTTTTCCAGTTACATTTTTAAAAAGTTATTGTTCTCTTAAATCCCCTGTGTTCAGAGAGCAATCACTTGCCACTTCTGTATACTCCGTGAATAGCATAAGATCAATTTTTAATGTTCTGTGTATTCTTGCAAATAATATCTATTTTTAAGTGGTTTAGATACTTGATTATGTCTTGTTTATTCATTGTATTGCTCAAATATTTTCTATCTTGATAGAATGGTTTTTCCTTTGTACTTGATTGCAGTATCTATTCAGGGAAATGTGTTCAAATATCTAAATATAATCAGAAATTTATTTTTCTATGTTTTAATTCTGCCCAATTTTGTTTTATATATTTTGATGCTCTCTCTTTTTTTGGTATTTCTTTGTTGTTCTAGTTGTAGATGGACACAATACCTTTATTTAATTAATTTATTTATTTGTTTTGTGGTGCTGAGGATCACATGTGCAAGGCAAATGCTCTGCCACTGAGCTACAACCCCAGCCCTTGATGCTCTCTTAATAAAGACATACAAACTTAGAAATAAATCTTCCTGGTGAGTTGGCTCTTCTGTCATGATACATGTTCTCTATTAATGCTTTCCCCTTAACTGTACTTTGCATTACCTTTTTTGTTTAGTGTTCTTAATGGTATCTTTTCCCTTTACTTTCAAATGTTCTGTATCCTTGTATTTTTTAAGTGTTTTTTTTTTTTTTTGTAGCAGCGCAGAGCTGAGTTTACTGTTTTTAAACAATCTTTTGATCTTGTAAAAATGTGAGTATTTATTAATTTATATTTGATGTAATTACTGAGGTGTGGTTTTTGATTCTTCTTAATCACTCTGTATTTTTCACAGAAAGAAGTACATTGTATTTTAGATACCACCTGTGTCAGTTCCTGCACAAATCTCATTTCCTTAGGCATCCCTTATTTTAGAATTGGAAATCAGAAATAATTCTGAGTGATGGGCTATTCTCAATATTTAGATGGTTTTGAAAGTAAAGTGGCCAATGGGGATAGGGGCCATTTTCTTCCTCACAAACTAGAAATCTAAAGGGTCCTAAATTGATTTTATACTTCAGTTGTAGATCTGATTCTTGGATTCCTGCAGATATCTGCAAAATGTTTACTTTTTGTATTTTTAAAAGTTGATTGAATTTGATGCTTAGTGCCTCTTCCTTATGGCAGATTGTAAAGTCATTATTTACATTGCACATATCCTTTTTTTTTCATCTGGGAAACGTCAGTGCTTTTGAACTAAGAATTCAGAGCCATAAGGAACTTTAGAAATCATCTTAGTTCAAACTCCTTAATTTACAGGTCTGGAACCAAAGCCCAGATTATTTATGGGAATCCTCCAAAGTCACACAGCTGGCTAGTGGCAAATCTTACCATATAACCAATGTAATTTGGATGCTAATCTTCTAGAGAATATTTTATTCCAAAAGAAATGTTAGTAGGCTTAGGTGAAATGCAACTCTAAATGTATATTTAGAAAGGTAAGTGGCAGATGACTAGTTTGCTGACAGGAAAATACTAATTTTCAAAATTCCTGTATTGAATTCTTAATATAGAGACCAGAGCTGTGTTCCAGGGTCCCCTGAAAATAAATATATATAACATTGTTTTATGTTTCATTTGTTTCTGGTAATAATAGTTTTCTTTCAGTTCTCAAAGGAGTCTATGAATGAGAAAAGGTTAAGAACCACAACTTATCTATCTTAGTGGTTGGTTGGAATTAAAATCTAGTATTCATTAATTCAGTAGTGTTAATGCAATACCTGCTCATTGCTGGATACTCTGTTGGAGGCTATATGTGCAGAGGAAAAGTAATGTAGCTTCAGTCAAAAAGGGTCCCACTTTCTATTTGCAGAGGTATACATATGTGATGTGACAAATAATTAATAAATACTACTAGTTAGATTATCTGATTTCCAGTTCATTTATTTGTCAGATCAGTATCACTGTGAATGCCAGCATAGAAACCAGAGCAATTGTACAATTAATATAATTCTAAGGTTTCTACACAGATTTCAATTCATGCACATATATCTGACATTATCTAGATACATTTTACTTGAACTCTGCAGAAACTCAGGAAAGGTTACTATATATGGGGCCATATCATATCTACATCTAGATTTGACATGCACCAGAATGTCAGACACAGGTAATTCCTAATGAATGATTGCAAACCTTTGTCAATATTTCCTTAATATGGACCCATGGATCCATGGATCTCATCACTTACTGAGTTAAATGGAAATTAGAAAATCAGATGATTTTTGCTAGGGGGTAATTGAATAATTTTTCTCTATATGTACTGTAGCAAAAAAGAAGTTAATCCCTTTAATAGTTAATCACAAAATCAAATCATCATTTAGCAAACAACAAAAAAGTATTTTTAACTACACCAAATACATTTCTTAAATCAAATCTGCAGTGCCAGTAGCTGTCAACTTGTTTGGGTTGCAAAGTATCCAAAATTGCTAGCTTTATGAAGATAACAAAAATAACATTAAAACCCAAACACTTCTAAGGCTCTTCACTATTGACTGAGGAAAAAAATAGAATGGAGGAATATACCAATAGCAAATATGGGTTTAATAACTAGAATCCATGAAATTGCAAATCAATTTCTCTGAATAAAAGTGACATTTTTCTTTATCCTTAAGGATAAAATGTATGTGGCAAAAAAACATAAAAATCTCTGCTGATGCTTTTAGTGAAAATGTGTTCTCAAGAATGGCATTGGACTCATGATACTATAGTTTGGGTTTTTTTTTTTTTGAACAGAGTCTTCTGGCTTATTAAATCATCAAAGAACAGGTATAACATAGGGAGAAAAAAATTGTGTGCTACCAAACCTCATAGCATTTTGCAGAACTAAAAACCAGTACCCTATTCCCTGGTTGTCATTTAACACCATAGAAATAAAGAGCAGCTGCTCTGATCTACCTTTATTTTGAGTTCAGTATGAACCTGGCTCATATAACAAACCACCATTGGGTAGTACTGTGAATTCAAGGATGAAAAAGGCACAGAACACTCATTTTTAAGGCTGAAAGTCTGGTAAAATCTCCACTGATACTGAACAAAAATAACATTAAAGCCCAGTGTCCAGTAGAGATAAATTTATTTCCTCAACCACATCATTGTATTAACTACAGCATCATTATATTTTTAAACATAAAATTTAATAAAGTGTAATTTGTAAAACAAATCCATTTAAGTATACAGTTTTATAAGTTGACATGTGTGTACACTTGTACAACCATTGCCCCAATCAAGATATAGAAAATTTCTATTACCCAAGTTTTTTTTTTCATATTCCTTTGCAGTTAGTACCTCTCCTTCCTCTCTGCCCCAGGCAACCATTGGTCTGGTTTTATCCATGTGGATTAATTTTGGCTCTTATTGATGGAGCCATAACATGGACTCTTTTGTGGCTGGCTTCTGTTGCTCAGCTCTGTGAACATTAATGTACAGATGTTTTATGGGCATATATATTCACTTTTCTTGGATAAATACTTAGCAGTAGACCTTCTGGTGATTTGATAAGCACATGTTTATAAGAAAATGACAAGGCATTTTCCAAAGTTATTGTGTATATATATATGTGTGTATACAGGCATGCATACAGTATTTATGTCTATATACACATACATGTGTAAGTGTGTATGTATACTCCTTCTAGTGTGTGACATCTTTTCCATTTTATTAATAATGTCTTGAATGCCAGAATTTTTTTATAAAGCCCAATTTACCATTTTTTAATTTCATATTTCATGCCTTTCAAGTTTTTTCAGGAAGTCTTTGCCTATCCTAAGGTTAGAAAGATTTATAATCTCTTCTAGCAGCTTTTTAGTTTTATTTCTGATGTTTGGATGTATGCTTCATCTCTGGTTAATTATTGTACATGGTATGAAATAAGGGTCAATTTAACTTTATTATTATTTTTTAGTATGGATATCCACTTACTTGGCCACATTTGTTGAAAACATTATCCTTTCCTCATTTAATTATTGATATGAATGCATGTACACAGAGAATAAATATTCTCTGAACATTTACTTATTGTATGTATACCTAATATTTATGATCTATGTTCTGTGCCCTGTTGTATATATTTTGTACCAATATTATAGTGATTTCAAGTGAGCCTTAAAATCAGGTACTTTGAGTCCTCCAGCTCTGTTCTTTTCAAGGTTGTTTTGGCTATACTAGGTTGTTGCATTTCCAGGTACATTTTGTGTCAACTTATCCATTTCTACAAAATACCTGCTGGTATTTTGATGGGGTAGCATTGGATCTATAAATTAACATCATAAGAATTAACAGCACATTATTGAGTCGACCAATGCACGAACAAAGTATGCTTGCAAAATTGGGAACTCGGAAAGATTGAGTGTCCTGAGCAGTTTCACATTCAGTTGATGACAGAGATGCAGGAAATCAAGCCCAGGAGACAACCAATGCATGGCTGCATCCAGTAGTCGGTCCAATGCCTGCAAATGTGAGTGTCCCATAATATGCCTTCCACTTAGTTTGTGTCTTATTAGATGTTTAGTCGGCTCCTGTCTTTCAGAGATCACTTGTCCTCCTCAGAGTATTTATCCTCACTTCCTTGAACTACCTACAAAAATACCTTTTTTCAATTACAATGAAAGTATGTCTCTCTATGCAGTCCCGTGCTATCTGATGTTTAAGTGAAGCAAATCTCCTACCAAATGGAAGGCTTCGGGCGATCGTGGGATCAGAGTGTCTCCTCCATGATCTTAACTTGATCCCAAAATGGATCAACTGGAGAAAGTTGGTGAACAAATAGTAATGCTCCTATGTATTATCATAGTGTGCCACAATCTATGTAGACTTTTCAGGCTTTGGTTCATTTGTTTCTCTTTTTGATGGAGGAGTCAGAGATGTAGGAAGAGAAGAAACATGGACTACAAACTCCATAATACAGAAAAGCAGTTTTCTTCTTTTTTCATGGCTAAACTTGACAGTTTTCACTCGAATACTTTTTTTTTCTTTAATTCACCTTGTGAATGATTTCTTAGCATCCCAGGGGATCCTGCCTCTTCACCTTTAACTTCAGGAGGCTCTAGCTTAGCAAGGGAAGTATGTAACTTCTCCTGTGACTTTGGAAGAAATTCAGTAAATCAAGTACTTCCCTCAGCCTCTGATTTAATATCTGAGAAGGTAATCCTTAAGTCTATCAAACACGAAAAATAAGTAAAAATACTATCAAATTACCCAGAGCCTTCATGCTTTTATTCTACATAAAGTGACACTATGACATATTCCAAATAAACACAAATCTGACTTGGAGGATAAGGAGGCATGGAGTCTTCTGTAGGAAGTTGGGGGGTGGGCAGTGAAGCAGAAAATTTAATAATTCTGTATGCTGCAAAATTTCTTAAAAATTCTCTGGACCATGGTATTTCCCCAAGTCCCAGGTAGCACAGTAGATTCTCCTTTTTATCTTCCATCTTTCCATTTCTCTCTTGACTTTTTCTTGTTCTCCAGGTGCCCTTAATTCTTTTCTTAGAACAATCTACTCCTTCTTTAAACTTGCTTCTTCATTCCTGTTTCTCCTCCTTGCTTTTGGAAGTACATATATGGACCCACAGCCAGACTGTCCCTAGCACTCTTAGAAGGTGAAGAGAGAATATTGATATTTTGTTGGTATTGTCTCTGCCACAAATGTCCCATGAGTTAATTGATGTTTTATCTATGAAATCTTATAATGGAAGAACTCTGCTGCACATAGTGAAGAAGTTGAATAGGACAAAAGAAAGATGGCCCATCTGATCTGAGGCTTCTGGTATGCAGGGATCTGTGAGGAACCTGGTCTTGGACTCAACTTAGGGTTGTTGCACCTCACTGGAACTGTACCCATGGATAAGCTTCAGCAGCTTCAAGACTGGCTTTGTCACCTGTAATGTGGCCATCATTTATCCAATGAGTATTTGCCCTGTCCTGCACTCCGGAAGATCATGCACTCAGAAATTTTTAAGATTGACGTCTGAGAAAGCTAGTGGTACGGTTGAGTAGAGGGATGTTTTATGAGCATAATTAGAATAGTTTCATCAACACTATTGTAAATAAAAGAACAAAATGTCAGGGAGACCAGCCAATAGAGCAATATACCCTTCTTGGGTAGGCTGTGATGGGTTTTCAACTGGTAATGATTTTTTTTTTCTTTAGATCATGAAAGGTACAGATGTAATTACCAGGAGGGAAATGCAGTTTCTGTTCAAGAGGCATAAATTCAAATGCCTTTAGGGGCAGACAAGTGATACAAATATGCAAAAATGAAGGGTGATATGCAGAATATTAAAAGGGCCTGTGGCAAATTGGAAAATATGTGCTTGTTTAAAGCCACTCAAGCTCAAAATAATGTCTTTTGAAACTCTTATGACCAAATAAACAAAAATCTTCAGGTAGAATAGACTTTTGTTTTCAACCTGTAATAGTGAATTCTGCGAGGGTGGTGTGGTGGAGGGTTAGGGAAAATTCCAGGAGAGAATGCTTGGGGTGTAGGCTCAGGCAGCCTGCATAGGGAAAGGCCAGGGTGGAAAGGACTGTTTGGATTACCTGTGAAGGGCTTTCCCTGTTGGTTGGAGTGTGGAACGTGTCCAGTAGACAGAAGGTAGGCAATTGAGTTCTTCACGTAGGTCAAGTGACATTTTAAGGTTTATAGGGTAATTTTTCAGCCCTGAGAGAGCAAGGGGAGTAGATTTTTTTGGGGCCAGGAGTTGAAAGACAAATTGCATAAAGCACAATGAGAGCCAGATGAGGCCCAAACCAAAATAATATCAAGGAAGAAGGGGAGGGTACCTGGTGAAAGAAGAGACTCAGGTGTAGGATGAAGCAGATCTCACTTCTGAGTGGCTGAAAGCAACTTGTACCCGGTGCAATGTGGGCAGATGTGATTGATGTGATATTGACCAGAGTTGGGGTCAGCACTGGAGAACCCGGTGCTCACATCTTCTGTTGTTACAGCCGCGTGCTCAGAAGATTGAGAAACCATGTGATTAGATATCTCTGTGGCTGATTTCTATTCTGCAGAGAACAGGGCCTGATCCAATCTCAGCCCAGCCATTCCATGTCCCCCTGAGTACACGGACTCCTGCTGCTGCATGGATGGCATCTTCTGAGGGCATTCAGTTTTCTTCACTAAGATAAAAAATAAAAAAGAGCACACATTTTTATCTGCAGAAATGTTACTCTGTTAAAAAAAAAGAAAGAAAGAAGGAGAAGAAGGAGGAGAAGAAAACACTAATACGTCTTACAACTTCTAACAAGAATCTGTTAGGCTGCTGCTATGGCAACCTCCAAAGAACATATTTAAACCCCCCACCCTGAACCCAAATCTATATACCTGACAGTCACCCTCCTAGTGAGGCTGTCTCTCTTACATTACACCCACTAAGTGAAGATCCAAAGCAAAGAGACAGAAAATAACATCTTCTAACAATCTGCTTGTCATTTAGAAAAAGCTCACTGTATAAATGTCATGGAAACAAGCTGTTCTTGCAGAAAGAAAAGAAGAAAGCCCTGCCTCACTTGCTTCCCTTTCAATTTTAATCTTCCTAATAAAAGGGTAACACAAAGCAAATGTTAAGTGTTTGAAAGCAAATACTCCTGGAGCTTGGCCATGGTGTGGTTCAGCCGCATTCAGCTGCCTGGTAGACTGCAACAGCAGGCGCTTTGGATCCAGCTCTCTAGGTGAAGATCAACTGACTGCTCAAGACATCCAGACGACACCAAGAACTCAAAACAGAGGCTGAGAAGAGACAATGAGGATTTTTCTTCAAGTCAGTGTCGAGGATCCTTGCTAAGAGACTGACTTCAAGGCCAAGAAATCTCTGTTCAATTAACAAACATTCAGGGGCATGTAAAATGTGCAGTTCAGTGTGTGTTAATTTTTTGAGGGATGCCCAGACAAAGAAGGCCCTGGTCTCTGTTATGGATGAGAGGTCTTGCATGGTCTCAGCTGAAGAAGGCAGGGTGTGTGAAGCCCTCAAATAGAGTGCTATGCAAGCAGTCAGAGCACAGAGCAAGCAGCTTTTCTTTTTACCTGGAATTAACAGGGAGAGCAGCTGAGGAACTGGCATTTGAACTGAGCCCCAGAGGAGAGAGAGGATCCTCACAACAGTGTGAGGAGAGGTGAAGGGAATTTCTGGGAATGCATTGAATAAAAAGAAAGATAAAGAATATTAAGGAAAATATTGGGGCAAAATCATTAAAGGACTCGAATAGCATAAGCCCAGTCTTATTTGGACTGGAGTGGAGATTCAGATATATCTAGGTATATTTCCTGAACCAGTATCCCTACTCCAGAATACGCTGATGCACTTGGGGATGAAGAGAGCTTCCTGGGGAAGAAACTCAAGTTGCTCATTTGCTTAGGATTGACCCAGACAAATGTGTCTAGCCAAGGTGTGAGGCCAGAGAATCCACAAAGAAACTAAATTGTAGAAAGCAACTGAAAAGCCTCAGGAAGAGAAACTTGCAGAAAGTGAAAAATTGCACATAATGAGTTAGACTCAGCATGAGGGTCTGGGGAGCCGAGGCCAGTGAAAGATCAGAGGCCTCAGAGCTCCAACTGTAGCTTGCAACCCAAGGAACCTTAACTGACTCTTCTAAAAGTAATAGTAGAGCTGCCCATTTCCTGTTTACTACAAAAAAGTAAGGCTCTATTTGTGGTCAAGAAGGGAGCTATCCCAAAACAACCAGCAAGAAGCTCAGAGAGGAAAAGGTGATAGTCCCCCCCCACCCACCCCCAGGGGAGGAGGAAAGCTGTGCATGGTGGCATTGAAGCAAACAGCTACCAGCAGGAGACTCCTCCCAAGGGGACTAGAAGGCTGGGAAGGATCCTGAATGGAATCGCTTACTCTGACCTCATCGAGAGGGTAAATTGCATAAAACTGGAGAACTGTAGGCTCAACACATGGACACACAAGCTGATGGAATATAAGGAATATTTTGAGCTAGGTAATGAATTTCTGGTGGATTCTAGGGACAGGTTTTCAGAGTATTCGGCAGCAGCCTCGTTCGGATGATGCTGGGACTTGAGAAGCGTTATCTTGGGATGGGGAGATATTGGAACAAGCAGATTAGTCGTGCTTTTGCCATAGAGTGGGGAAAACGTGAGGCCTTGGGCTAGGCAGGTTGGAGGCTATGGGCAAAGGAGGGAGGGAGCAACAGGAATCGGTTCACTGAAGAAGGAAAGACTAGGTACCAGTTTGGTTGGCTGACTGAGCATGGCTTTAAAAGAAACAAGAATGAGTTAAAAATTTATTATGATCATTTAATAGTCAAGAAAACACAGCACTGAATGAATGGGTTTTGGAGTTGGCTGGATTTTATCCTGCCTGGGTCACTTTTCAGCAACAGACCTTGGATGTCTCTTAACTTTCCTGAGTATGTTTTCTAAACTATAAATGGGAGAGAATAATGTTATACGTTAATAATGTCTGTTAGGTTTAGTTCTTGCATTAAGTGATTTATTTTATGTAACAGTTAAAAAGACATTTTCCATGAAGAGGAACCAATCTGTAGACAAAACTGATGAACTTGTTTTAAACAAATAATAAAAATAAATTATTTTTTTTGTATTGCAATAAGTACAGTTTTTGGAAGACAGGAAACTTTATGATAAGATTTGATTTTGATATAAGATATGTGCCATGCTAATATTCTATTGTAGTAGTTCTCATTGAGTAAGAACTGAATTTTTTAACTACCAGCAGTATTTAATGAATTATTCTCATTTTAATGTCACTTCAATGTGTACCAGCATAAGCTAGAGATAAATTCCATGTGCTTATGGTTCTTTTGCAAACAGGAAGCTAAAGCAAATTTGTAAATGACATATAATTAAAAATATAAAATCAGGAAACTCAAATTATAAACATGAAAGAAACATAACAAACGATGCTAAAGTTATATCACCAGTGTTAGATATAATAGTAAAAGTTTTAAGCCACTCATTTGCTTCTGTATTCAGTCTGCTTCTTGTTTTTACTTTCGACAAACCAATAGCAGAGATAATAGTTCAATTATGTTTGGGCCTATTTGTAAAATTGTGCTACATCAAACAGTATGAAAAACTTCAACGAGTTGGCTAATTCAGGAAAATAAACTCACTCTAACATACTTTGCCAATGAGGAAACTTAAAATTCCAAATTTAATAAAATGTTATGAGTAACTGCAGACCTGTTCTTCTCCTTAAAGATAAGGATAAAATTGCAGTGGCATTGGAAATTGATGTTTATATTTAATTCAATTGCTATTATGAGAAAGAACAAACTCCTCCATTGCTAATTTACTATTACTAATGAAATAGTACTTAAGATAAAATTTACCAAAAAAAAATACTGCATTCAACATGAATATTTATATATGATCTTTAAAGAAAATTTTTTTGGTATATTTATACTTTAGTTGGCCATGTGGTTGATCAATTCTGCTCTGCTCTATTGCAAACCTTTTACGTACTATGCTGAAATATCTTTTGGACTTTTTGGACAAGAATATAATTACAAACTTTCATGCAAATGTGGGCCTTGAAATTATTTCACAGTTTTATTTATAATTTTTAGTGATATTCTCCAGATGACATAGAAAAACTTTAGTGGTGAGTAAAAATTTCAGTCCTGTAGAACTATAATTTCAGCTAAATTGAGGATTCCCAGTGCCTTAGTCCATTTGTTGTTGCTGTAACATAATACTTGAGGCTCAGAGACTTTTAAAGAAAAGAGGTTTATTCTGGCTCATAGTTTTAGAGTTGTGGAAGTCCAAGATCCAGGAGCCACATATATTGTAAGGCTCTTGAGCTTCTCTCAGAATGACAGGAAAAATGGAGGGGTAATTCGGCTCCTGAGGAAGAAACATTGTCACTCTGTGTAAAGTGCTCTGTATCCTCTCTAATTTATAGCCTTAAGACCTTAAGTGTCCAAACTTTCAGAACCACGTCAATGTCTTTGTCATAGGGGAAACATACTACAGCTCTTAATCTGGCTTGGAAAGCTTTGCTTGGGTCTGGCACATAGATCATTGTGCTATTCCATTGCCAAAGTATGGTGTGAAGAACGCTGTGAGATTGTGTCAGGCTATATGCTTAGACATAACATGCAAACATTTTGTCTGTTTCTACACCATGACAGATGTGGAGGATTCTAGGGACTTACCATCACCCTGAGTTCTTCCTGGGATTGGGACACAAATCCATTTTACTCTCTGCGTTTCTCTTTGGGGTTACTACTGTTAACTGCCTGGGTCTTGACTTGGGGAAGCAGCAGATCACAAGGTTCATTGTTCAGGAACTATGATTTTCTGCCCTTTGTTTCCATCTGATTTTTCTTCCATAAGTGTTGCAGGGAACTTAAAAAAATATTATTTTAATTGGCTTAAGTAAAATTGCAGAGGGGAGGATAAGAATATAGCTCAACAAAAACTAAGATTGACAATTTTTCTTTTTCAATTTATAAAGTGGAGAGCTGTATTTGGCTTTGTCCAAGTGACCATTACACTGTGTCATTTATCCCTCTATTTAAATCATTTTTATCTTAAAAAAAGAATAAATTTATGTGTAAAAATATTTTACATCTTCTATTAAATTTATTTTTATATTTGATATTTTAGTGCTATTGCAAATTATATCTCCAATTATTTTAAGCCTATTTGTTGCTAATATGTAGAATAGAATTTTTTTAATATTAGTCTCTAGGCAGCAAACTTGTATTTCTCATTAATTTTATAATTGTGCTTATTTCAAGCCACTTATGTGCATAATCACATTGTCACAATATATTATTAAAACAATACTTTTTTTAAAATTTGGATTTCCCTGATTGTTAATGATGGTGAACATTTTTTCATGTATTTGTTAGCCATTTGTCTTTCTTTCTTTCTTTCCTTCTTTCTTTCTCTCTTTCTTTCTTTCTTTTTTTTTTTGGAGAAGTGTTCATTTAATTCATCTACCTGTTTATTAATTAGGTTATTTGATTTTTTTGGTGTTTTTTGAGCTCTTTATATATTCTGGATATTAATCCTCTGTCAGAAGAGTAGCTAGTAAAGATTTCCTCCCATTCTGTGGGTTCTCCTATCACATTGTTAATTTTTTCTTTTGCTGTAAGAAGAAGCTTTTTGTCCTATTGTCTACTATCCCTCCTCCCCTCCCCTCCCCTCCCCTCCCCTTTTCTCTCTCTACCCCTTCTACTGTAAATCATTTCTTCCATTTGTATTATCTTGTCTTGCCCCTCCTTTCCTCTTATATGACATTTTGTATAACCCTGAGGATCGCCTTCCATTTCCATGCAATTTCCCTTCTCACTCCCTTTCCCTCCCACCTCTCATCCCTGTTTAATGTAAATCTTCTTCTCAAGCTCTTCGTCCCTACCCTGTCCTTGTTGACTCCCCTTATATCAAAGGAGTCATTTGGTATTTGTTTTTTAAAGATTGACTAGCTTCACTTAGCATAATCTGCTCTAATGCCATCCATTTCCCTCCAAATTCTATGATTTTGTCATTTTTTAATGCAGAGTAATCAGTAAAGTAGAGGAAGGGTATCAGGGGGAGGGAGAAAAAGTGGGCAAGTGATAGTACTAGGAATTGTAATGGAGCAAATTATATTTCAATCATGTAAGAATGTGCCAAAAGAACCCCATTATTATGTATAACTACAATGTACTAATAATAACATAAAAAGATAAAAAAAAAAAGAAGCAGCTTTTTAATTTGTTGCTGTCCCATTAGTTCTTGAGCTTTAGGAAAGTTATTGAGAAAGTCATTGTCTGTATCTATATCCTGGAGTGTTGACCCCAGATTTTCTTCTAGGAATTGCATAGTTTCTGGTCTAATTCCTAGTTCTTTAATTCACTTTGAGTTGATTTTTGCACAGGGTGAGAGCTAAGGGTCTCACCCAGAACCATTTGTTAAAAAGACTGTCTTTTCTCCAGTATATGTTTTGGGGTCAGATGACAGTAGATATGCAGGTTTGTCTTTGTGCCTTCTATTCTGTATCATTGATCTATGTGTCTGTTTTTACACTATTACTACGCAATTTTTGTTAGTATAGTTCTGTAGTATAATTTCAAGTCAGGTATTGTGATGCCTCCAGCATTGCTTTTTCAGCTTCAAATTGCTTTGGCTATTCTGGGTCTTTCATACTTCCAAATGAATTTTAGGACTGTTTTTTTTTTCTAGTTCTGTGGAACATGTCATTGGTATTTTATGGGGATTGCATTGAACCTGTATATTGCTTTTGCTAGTATGCCCTTTTAGCAATATTAATTCTGCCTATTTATGAACATGGAAAATATTTCCAGATTCTTTAGACCTTATTTCTCTCTTCAAAGTTCTATAGTTTCCATTGCAGTGCTCTTTCACCTCCTTGTTTAGATTTATTCCTAGGTATTTATTTATTTATTTGAGGCTATTGTGAATGAAATTGTTTTCCTGATTTCTTTCTTAGAAAAATTCATTGTTGGTGTATAGGAAAACTATTGGTTTTTGTATGTTGATTTTGTAAACTGCTACTTTGCCAAATTTGTTTGTTTGGTGAAATTTTTTTTGGATAGAATGAAGGTAATTTTATACAATATTTTAGTGCACCTGCCTTTTAGTATGACCTGTCACATGAGATCATGTGTAATATTTTCCACTTGTGGCATGATGTTGTCATTTGAAACGCTTTGAAATTTTGAGCATTTTGAATTTTGGAGTTTCATACATGGATGTTCAGCTTTAGTGAGCATCTTATTTAATGGTAAGTTGTTAAAATTTCACTAGATCCAAGGGTGAACAAGGATATCTATTGTCATTACATCTAATGAGTTTTTTTTTCCTGCACTGAGATTTCATTTCACATTAGTCAAATGATAGTCATTAGAATATAAATAATAATAAATGCCAGAGAGGATGTGGAGAAAAATGGACACTTTTACACTCTTGATGGTATTATAAATGAGTACAATCATTATAAAAATCATAATGGAGGCTCCTCAAAAGACTAGGCTGGAACCACCATAAACCCAGCTATACCACTCCTTGGTATTTACCCTAAAGAGTTAAAGTCATCCTCTGACAGTGACATGCATACCCATGTCCAGAGCAACAGAATTCACAATCGCCAAACTAAGCAACCAGCCTAGGTTTCCATCAACAGATGAATGGATGAAGAAGATGTGGCATGTATACAAAATCGAGTTTTATTCAGTCATAAAGAAAAATGAAACTATGTAATTTGCAGGAACATGGATGGAACTGGAGACCAATATGTTAAATAAGCCAAACTCAGAAGGTCGTATGTGTTTGCTCATATGTGGAAATTAGAGAGAAAAAAGGAAAAGAAAGGTGTGTGTAGCGGGGGCAGATTTCACAAAAACCAAAGGTAGATCAGTAAAGGGAAGGGACCAGGAGTGGGAGGAGAGAAGTGAGGGAGAGGAATGCTAGGGAGTGATATTGGCTAAATTATATCATTACACTGTATGTATGTATGAACATGCCCATAAATCCAATTATCACGATGTACATCCACTAATGAAAAATGTGGAAAAAAACAACTACCTTCATGCTCTGTGTATGAAGTGTGTATGAAACAAATAATTTTGTATTTAGACTTGGATCCTATTCCCAAAATATCTCATTACATGTTTGCAAATATTAAAAAATTAAAAATCCAAACCCAAAACACTCTTTTCCAAACATTTTGGTTAAAGAATATTCAATCTCTATAATTTTTTTGGTAGATTCCTTTTAGCCAATTAGGGAATACTTTTTTCTACCTACCTTGTCAAAGTTATTTTAATAAATTGATGAATGAATGCTTAATTTCATTAAACACTTTCTATGACTTCGTTGAAATTATCATATATTCTTTATTCTGTTACTATGATGAATTACTTTGGTTGAATTTCCATTGTTAAACTAACCTTGGTAATTCTTAATAGGCCTAGGTAGATGAATGTATAGATAAGTACATACATGCATAATTTATTTACTGTTTCAGCATACTGTTTTATAATTTCAGAGTCACACTGCAGCTGGTGACAATTTTGTATTTGTAAAATATAGGTAGATTGGTTTTTATATGGAGGGTTTGGCGTCATCAGCAAATGAATTGAAAAGCATTTTTTATTTTTATTTTTTTATATTACCTATTTAAATATTTGTTGAAAATTCATTGTTTATGTGACCTTGGAATTTTCTGTGCAGAGGTTTCTAATTATAAATTTAATTTCTTTAGTAATATTAAACGCTTCATCTTGCTCACCCTACTTTTTTCATTCCTGGTAAGTTATATTTTTGTCCAGGAAATTTTCTATTTTATAAATTTTCAGATTTATTGCTTATATGTTACTGCTAGTATCCCTTAGTGTCTTTTAACGTTTGTGGGTATCTTTCAGGATGTCTCTTTGGCCACTAGTTTCATTAACCATTTTGTTTGGTCTTAGTCCTACTAAGGTTTTGTTAATTTTATAAATCTGTTCTAAGAACCAACTTTTGTCCCTGAGGACCCTCTATATTTTGTTTTCTGATTCATTTATGATATTGGACTCTTCTTGTATGCCCATTTAAAACCATGTATTTCCCTCTAGGCTCGGCATTACCCTCACACCACAGTGTTGCTAGGTCATTTCCAAGGAGTTGTATGGAGAGCAGGGTTCTACGGCCACGGAGGGAACCGCAGTCCCTGTGTAAAGACTCTGAGGGAGGAAAGAGCTCCATGAGGTCTAAGAAGTGAAAGAAGGCAATGAAGAAAAGGGTTGGAATGTCAGGTAAAGCACAGACTAAAAGGCAAGGAAAATTAGGGAACTCCAAGGTGACTTTAAAGAGAAGGCCCAGAAGGCTGTATGATGTAAAGAATGGGAACTTCTGTTCTAAAAGTAATTGGATTCCAGCAGAGGCGAATGGAGAGATGAGGGAGGAACATTATTCAAGACTAAAGCATGAGTTTTTCAGAATTGCTGACATGTATGATTTCTTCAATTAGAAGCGGAGGGAGGGAGGAACTCTAGACAAATTATAATGACATTACAGATTATTCTCAACTCATAATTGAAAGCCAGTGAGAAAGGAAATCGTTTTTTAAAAAAAAACTAATGAAAAGTTTCCTAATTATAAAAACATAAGACAGAAAGCAACAAACTTCTATTCAGCATGTATAAAGGAGTTTCTATAAATCAGTAGAAAAATAAGCAGTGCGTATGAAAGTTGCTAAAAGTACTGTTCAGAGAAATATAAATTAGAACTACATTGAGATACTACCATCTACTATGATGGCTAATGATAAAAAGACCAATATTACTAAGCATTGCTGATGAAGTGGAGCAATTGGAACTCTGGTGCACTAGGTGTGGGACTAGAAATAGGTACAACTACATAATTACTTCAGTGACAATCTGAATATACTTGCCTGCCCTATTCCTCAAGAATTTTACTCCTACATGAATATCTAAAGTACTGGGTGCATATGTTCTCTAAAACATATACATATAAAAGAATATTCATGGTTGCATTATTTTTACTAGTTGAACATTGAAAATAACCTAAATGGAGATTAACAGTAGAAAGGATAAATTGTGATTTAAGCATACAAGGAGGAAAAAGCAATAGATGATACAAAATGACAGATCTCACAGATGACATGCTATATGAAAAATGCAATACATATATACTACATGATTTTACTGACATAAAACTCAAAATGACCTAATCTCTTTGTTATTAGCAGTCAGAATAATGGTTACTTTTGGGGAAAAGAAGTATTAGTGTTTGTAATATTGTCACCTTTTTCTCGTTTGATGTGTATGTGCATATATATGAATATACATATTATGTGAATATATATAAAATACTAAAATATCAAATAAATATGAAAAATTGTTCCACTTCACAAAAATCATCACCAGGAGACACAACTTCACACCTATCAGATGGTCAGAGTGAAACAGCTTGTCATTACTAACAGTTGGCAATGACACAATAAGTGTGAACGGTTTTCTTCCATGGATAGGATGCAAATAGTTTCCATTACTTTGGAAAACAATTTCACCAAATGAATATATTTGAAGATATGCAAATTTTATCATACAGCATTTCAATCTTGGGTATATATAAATAATCTAGGACAATGATACTCAAAATGTGATATAGACATCATTCTGCAAACTGGTATGACCAGTCCATGAAGAAATGAGCAAAAATTGAGAGTAACTGTTTAGAAACTTTGATAGTAACTTGACACTACATGTTACCCATTTAGCATTTTACAGGGATATCAGTCTATGGCCAATTGGAAAACAAACATTTGGTTCTTCCCCACAGTGTTTTTAGAAGCACTGCCCTAGACCAGTTCTCAGCCTTCTCATGTGAACACAGAGACGCAGACAATGTTAATAGTTTAAGGCACAGCAGAATAAATGAGCATCGGTGCTCCTTGTGATCTTAGTAACTCTGTAGACTCTCCCTTGCTTCAGTCCCTAGCTGGCCATCTTCAAGCCCAAGAGGGGTGACTCTCTTAAGTGGCAAAGTAGTTACAACATTGGTTGACAAAGTGCTCTCACAATCCCCACACATGTGCACGTGCCAAGATGATGTGCACAAGAATTTTCGTATGAGCATCATACACAACAATGAAAATACTGAAACTGTCTTAAATCTTTTGGAAAGATAACTGTATTATATAAACTATCTCAACTACACACACAAGTATTTTTAAATTTCACTTTTGAGACAAAAAGGGCATTAACAGAAAATACATAAAGTGTTAAATTAATTTAGAAATAAAAATAGAGGATGTATATTATAAAAGTATAAAGGAAAGCATAATGAAGATAAATATTAAGAATAATGTTGGGCAGGGGAGGGAGATGGAATGAGGTGGAAATGCAATAACATAGGAGTAAAAAGGATTTAGAATGTAGTTATGGAGTTTTACTTATTAAGGTGGCTTATAGGTAGAGTATTATTTTTAGATGTTTCAGTATTATGAAAAAGAGCAAAAAAGTTTTGAGAGTTCCAGAGTCCAATAATTTGGCTACAGGAGAGTCCTAGCAGAGCCTCCATCACTGAAGGTTTCAAATGCTTCAAGGTGATTGGAACACAAATGAGAGGCAGAGATGGAAAAATCCTGATTCTAACACCAGTCGGTCACTGCCTGTAAAGGAAACCCTTTCCATTGTTGGAAAGCTGTAATTT
Source organism: Urocitellus parryii (assembly GCF_045843805.1). NCBI lineage: Eukaryota > Metazoa > Chordata > Mammalia > Rodentia > Sciuridae > Urocitellus > Urocitellus parryii. Next base: position 122,641,349 of record NC_135531.1, read on the forward strand.
AGAGTAAAAATTTACCTTCTAGGTCCCTGACCACATTGATTGAAATCATTCTTCCTTCCATCACAGCCCCCCAGGTATTTGAAGACAATGATTTTGACTCCCATTAGTCTTCTTTTTCAGACTGCCTTTACTCTGAAAGCCTCCTCTGTAACTGATTGAGGGGGTTGAATCACATTCTACTTCACAGAGAAACCTGCTGTTGGCTTTGAAATGAAGTGAGTTCCCCCCCACCCCTGCCACCACACTTGTCTGCCTCTGCCCCTAGCCTCACAGCCGTCTTTCTGAATGTTAGCACAAACAATTTCTCTAACCAAGGCTAATCCTTTCTTTCATACTTTGAGTCCATCCTCTCTCATTTTCTCATTTGATACTTACTTTTTTAGTATGTTTTGCCCTTTTGTTAAAATTTTGTTTTCATTAATACCAGTAATACATGAACACATTTTCCTTAAAGAAAAACCAAATGATAAAGTGATGGTCTTCCTTGGCCACTATGACTATATTTTCACTTTTGCCCAGAAGTAAACAAGGTTACATTTTTTTATTATATTCTGTCAGATATTTCTGGGCACTTGTGCATATTTATATGGATGCATAAAATGTACTGTATTGTGTATTACGTTACATATGTGGGCTAATAAGTAATTAAAAAAACAACTCATGCCATATCTTGGAGAGCTTTCCATGGTGATATATAAACGCAACCCACCCATTGTTCATGCTTTTGCTGAAGAACTGTTCTCATTAAATGATGTATCCCTATGGATGGCCCTTTATTTGTTGGTGACTTTGTTTTGATATAATTTCAACTGTACAGAAATATTCTAGTTCAGATTGCCTTTCACCCCAACTCTCTAGTGGTTAACCTTTTTCTATATTGCCCCATCAGTTTCCCTCCTTCCCGCTCCCCTCTCCCCCTCCCTCCTTCTCTCCCTCTTTGTCTCTTTCCCACCCCCTCAGCCTGTGGCTTTTTCACAAACCATTTGAGGATGAGTTGAAGATGTTATGCTTCTTCATGATAAATTCTTGGTTGTGTATTTCTTATCTTTTACAATTATACTTTAGTTAGCAAAATAAAAAAAATTAAGATCGATACAGAACTATTACCTAGTCCATAGTCATATTCGAATTTTGCCAACTGCCCTTGTAATGTCCTTTATATGTGTATTTTCCTGGCCCAGGGTCTAAACCAGAAAGATGACTTGCATTTAGTTATCATATTTATTTAATCTCCTGTAATAGAGAATATTGCCTCAATTTTTCTGTATCTTTTCTAGCACTGACATTTTGGAAGAGCATATGTTAGTTAGAAAACAAACTTACTGGGTTTTTTTTTTTTGGTCTATCAATTGGATTATCTGATATTTCTTCCTTAGTAGATTTGGGTTGTTCATTTATTTATTTTAATATGGCAGGAATATAATCTATGTGATGTGTCCTTACTGTAAGCATCAGGAGATGAATGATATTGGTCTACAACATTATTAGTGATATTATTTTTTTGTCCTTAGTTGAGGCTGTGCTCACTAAATTTCTCTTTTCCTTTTTTATAAAAAACAGTAAAATTGTCATTAACACTTTGTAATTGGTTTAAAATATATTGTGAGATCTTTCATGATGATATTAACATCTATCCTGTTCCCCACAAAGGTTTTCCTTCTTTTATTGATCAAGAATGGATACATGGATTGTTTTATTCAGTGGGATATAAACTGGTAATATCATTATATTTTGATAACTCAGATTGTCTCATATTTGGCTGACGTGTTTTGAATGTCTTCACCATTCTTTAAATTTCTTTAGTTTCTGGCATAGGAAGATGTTCCAGGCTTGTGTTGAAAGTCCCTGTCCTTGTCCTAAACTCAGCAATTTATCCAAGGAGAAAGTTCATGAAGAATCCAAGATCTAAGCCCTAGATTTGGGATTTTCTTGCTTCTAGGGCTTCCTAGCAGACAGAATTGGAACACAAACACACACACAGATGTTCACATAAAACATTTTCCTTTATTTCTGTAAGTTCCTACTGATGCCCCCAGTTCCAACTTACCACCGCAGGGTCCTTCCTAATTTGTGCTCATTCCATATTTCTAACTCTTCTTTCCAACAGAGGGAAAGCTGTTTCCATTGTTTTCTTATATTTTTAATTTACTCAACCCTACCATGCACAGAAAGTCATTTCAGAACCACAGTACTGGGGGAAAAAAAAAACCACTAGATCCTAATAAACTTCTTTAGATTAAAGGGTTATTTAAAGAAAGTTTTATAAATTAGCTCATGTTGTACTAATATTAATTTCTTGTCTTGCTAATTATTCTGATAATATGATTTAAGCATTAGAAGTGAAGTAAGGGATGTAAGGAAACCCTTTGCAACTTTTCTGAGTCTATGATTAGCTCAAAATAACAATGTGACAAAAGTTGCTGAAGTTGTTTCTACTCCTCTCCCTCCTTGCCAAACACAGATTTGATGTGGTTTAATTTTTCCCTTGAAACACAGTCATATTTGTTTAATTTTATTTTGTGTTTATTTTAGAGTCTCCCCATATTCTTATTGATATAATATTTTGAACATATAAAATATTAACATAAAAAGCAAATATATATATATATGATTAAAACTACACTCAGAAAGTGGTTACCTGCTGTCATAATTTTGATTTGGTCTCTCTGCCAAGAATTCATATGTTGAATACTTGGTGCTAAATGTGTCAGTATTAAGAGGTGGTGGACATTTAAGAAATGGAGTTTAGTGCAAGGTTCATGTGGGGACATTACCCTCAGAAGGGATTAAAGCTGGTCTCAGGAACTATCATGGGTCTCACAAGAATGACTTGTTATCAAAGAGCTTGACTCCTGAATCTCTCTCATCACATTGTTTCCCAAATTAAACAGATAGGTTTTTGTAAAAATAAGGAGAAACAAGGGGAAAAAATCTATTTTTTTTTCTTGTTTACATTTATCAATAAGTTCTGGAAGTCATTCCCTGATTGTAGAGTTCTTCTTTTTTGTTTTGTGTAGCCATGTAATATGCCATTTTAAACAAACTTTAAAAATACAGGCTTGATCCATTTTGAGTTGAGTTTTGTGCTTGGGGAGAGATAGGGGTTTAATTTCATTTTGTTGCATATGGATTTCCAGTTTTCCCAGCACCATTTGTTGAAGAAGCTATCTTTTCTCCAATGAATGTTTTGGGCACCTTTGTCTAATATAGGATAATTGTAATTTTGTGGGTTAGTCTCTGTGTCCTCTATTCTGTACCATTGGTCTACCAGTCTGTTTTGATGCCAATACCATGCTGTTTTTGTTACGATTGCTCTGTAGTATAATTTAAGGTCTGGTATAATAATGTCACCTGGTTTACTCTTTCTGCTAAGAATTGCTTTAGCTGTTCTGGGTCTCTTATTTTTCCAGATGAATTTCATGATTGCTTTTTCTATTTCTATGAGAAATGTCATTGGTATTTTGATCAGAATTGCATTAAATATTTATAATGCTTTTGGAAGTATGGTCATTTTGATAATATTGATTCTGCCTATCCATGAACAAGGTAGATCTTTCCATCTTCTAATGTCTTCTTTGACTTCTTTCTTTAGGGTTCTGTAATTTTCATTATATAAATCTTTCACCTCTTTTGTTAAATTGATTTCCAATTTTTTTGAGGCTATTGTAAATTGGGTAGTTTTTCTCATTTGCATTTCTGAGGATTTATCACTGATAATGGATCAAGGGCTTAGGAATAAAACCAGAGACCCTGGTTTTATTCCTGTGTCTAATAGAAGAAAAATTGGCCCTAATTTCCATCATGTGGAATTAGGTCCTCAACTTCCTTAATAAGACTCCATTGGTGTAAGAATTAAAATTAAGAATCAATAAATGGGATGGACTCAAACTAAAAGGTTTATTCTCAGCAAAAGAAACAATCTGTGAGGTGAATAGAGAGCCTACATCTTGGGAGCAAATTTTTACCCCTCACACATCAGATGGAGCACTAATTTCTAGGGTATATAAAGAACTCAAAAAGTCAAACACCAAAAAAAAACAAATAATCCAATCAGTAAATGGGCCGAGGACCTGAACAGATACTTCTCAGATGATGATATACAATTAATCAACAAGTATATGAAAAAATGTTCATCATCGCTAGCAATTAGAGAAGTGCAAATCAAAACTAAGATTTCATCTCACTCCAGTTAGAATGGCAGCTATTGTGAAGACAAACAACAATAAGTGTTGGTGAGGATGTGGGGAAAAAGGTACACTCATACACTGCTGGTAGGATTGCAAACTGGTGCAGCCAATATGGAAAGCAGTATGGAGATTTGTTAGAAAATTGGAAATGAAACCACCATTTGACCCAGCTATCCCTCTCTTCAGTTTATACTGAAAGTATTTAAGAACAGTATACTACAGGGACACAGCCACATCAATGTTTATAGCAGCACAATTCACAATAGCTAAACTGTGGAACCAACCCTTCAATAGATGAATGAATAAAAAAATGTGACATATATACAAAATAGAATATTACTCAGCAGTAAAAGAGAATAAAATCATGGGATTTGCAGGTAAATGGATGGAATTAGAGAAGATAATGCTAAGTGAAGTTAGCCAATCCCTCCCCAAAAAACAAATGCTGGATGTTTTCTTTGATATAAGGTGGCTGATTCATAGTGGGATAGGAAGAGGGAGCATGGGAAGAATAGATGAACTCAAGATAGGGGAGAGGGAGGGGGTATGGGGTTATTAATGATGTTGGAATGTGATGATCATTATTATCCAAAGTACATGTATGAAGACACGAATTGGTGTGAATACACTTTGTATACAACCAGAGATATGAAAAAATTGTGCTCTATATGTCTAATAAGAATTGTAACACATTCCACTCTCATATATAAATAAGAGTTTTTGTAGAAAAGGCAAAAAAACAGACACATGTACGTTGTATCTATTGATTTGCAGTTATAGGTAGTATTGTAATGAATGACCCTTTGTGTATATGCATTTATAATGTTGAAATTGTAACTTCAGAGTGAAATGTTGAGGAGAGATATCAGGGTTGAAAATGAATCTAATAATTTTCTTTCTTTCCTTCCTTCTTTCTTTCCTTCTTTCCTTCCTTCCTTCCTTCTTTCCTTCCTTCCTTCCGTCTTTCCGTCTTTCCTTCTTTCCTTCTTTCCTTCTTTCTTTCCTTCTTTCTTTCTTTCCTTCCTTCTTTCTTTCCTTCTTTCTTTCTCTCCTTCTTTCCTTCCTTCCTTCCTTCCTTCTTTCTTTCTTTCTTTCTTTTTTTCTTTTCTTCCTTCCTTCCTTCCTTCCTTCCTTCCTTCCTTCCTTCCTTCCTTTCTTCCTTCCTTCCTTCCTTCCTTCCTTCCTTCCTTCCTTCCTTCCTTCCTTCCTTCCTTCTTTCTTTCTTTTTCTTCCTTTCTTTCTTGTAGGGGGATCAAACTCAGGGGCACTCAACCAGTGAGTCACATCCCCAGCCCTATTTTGTATTTTATTGAGAGATACGCTCTCACTGAGTTGCTTAGCACCTCACTTTTGCCAAGACTGGCTTTGAACTTGTGATCCTCTTGCCTCAGTCTCCCATTTGCTGGGATTACAGACATGCACCACTGTGCCTGGCTCAATGTAGTTTTAATTTATATTCCTTGAGTTCTGAATAAATTTTTTTGTATGTTTAAGAATTATTTTTGTGTAGATAGTGTAAATCATCTGATGTTTCACCATTTTCCTATTTTCTTTCAGGGTTTTAGAATGTTTCCCTCTCAATTTTAAGAATTTTTTTAAATTTTAAGAATTTTAGTCCTTTATCTGTGATAAGCATGGCAAAAAATTTTCCCAGTTTACCAGCTGTTTCAAGCTTGGCTTATTGTACCTTCTTCTATTATTATTCTAAATGTTCTTTTATTTTTATGTACTCTGCCTTCCAGAAAGCCTCTCACTATCCCTGGGTTCCAGAGAAATTCACTCACATTCTCTTCTACTACTTGAGTAGTTTTTAATCTTCAAGTTTGAAGCTCTGGGCCATGTGGAATTTAATCTTTCATATGGTGTGAAGCATGAGTCTCTTTTCAAATTGCTATCCAATTGTCCCAGCCCATTTATTATAAAGTACATCTGTGCCCCCAATTATTTGAAATGCCACCTGTATCATATTATAACTTTCCAGATGTACTTGGCTCTATTTCTGGTCCTTTATTCTGCTCCACTGATTGTTATATTATTGTGCTGGTACCACAATGTTTTAATTATGAGGGTTTTATATCATATTTCAATTATTTTGCTGGCAAGAAGCCCATCACCCATAGTTTTTTAAAAAACTAAAAAAATAATTATTATTGTTCTTTCCATATTCACTTTGGTTTAAACCTGCTTAACTTCATTTACAAAATTTAATTGGGATTATATTAAATTAATTAATCAACCAGGGAGGACTGATATTTTTCTGATGTTAATTTATCCAACCCAAGGGAAACAGATGTTGGAGTCTCCTTTTATGTCTTTTAGAGATGTTTTAAATTTTTACTTACACAGCCCATTTATTGTTAAGTTTATTCCTGACTTTAAAAGAAGAAAAATTTAACTTGATTGTTTTTCACCATTGTGTGTCTTCCAGTTAGTTAGTGCTTGTGTATATAATAGGTATTGATCTGTGAATATTATTTTTAATTAAATTCATTAGTTTGTTGAATTTTTATGTTGTTTGAATTAATATTATCATTGATTCTATGGAACTTTCCAAGTATTCATTAATATGATTTTACAGTAGAGATATGATAGATTTACTTTTTATTCCAACTTTTATGCCTTTAATGAGCTCATCTCAGTGCATTGTTAATACTTCCTGTAGATGTTAGTGAGCATCTTTGCTTTATTACTGATCTTAATGATAAATCGCAATTTGTTTTCATTACTAACAAATAGGTCTTAAGAATATTTCTAGATGAGTAACATTAGCTGTTCCAAAATACTTTAAAATTGCTAATTAATTTATAACAACAAATTAATCAATTTCCTTATTTATGAACATTTATATTGTTTCCACCCCCCTCCTTTTTCGTCTTCTTAATATTAAAAGCATGTCTGCACTGAAAATTCAACATGCCAGTGTGGTTCCCAATATCGTGTTACTCTAAAGCAGAGACTGAGGAATGCCATTCTGTGGATGTTTACTAGAGAAAAAAAATTGTTATCTCCTCCCAGCTCCATGTATGTATTCATTTTTTCAGTTCCTCATACTATGGCCTGGGGCTCAGAAACACTTTGGCTCAGTGATGTCTCTTCTGAAATTCCAATTTGCTGAATTTGCTATTATACTTTATAAGAACTTTTAAAGAGAGTGAAAGCAAGAGATATGCCCTGGAGGTTCACTGTGTGCAGTACACAGGTCCCTCCAAAAGCCCTGGCTGAGAGCACTGTTCCTCTGGGATAGAGCTTTGACAGGAAGACTCCACAGAGGCCTTAAAGGGTTGTGGGAGATACTGGCCTGTCATTTAATATTGTCCATGGTTGTGAAATAATGCAGCAGGAGAGAAATACTTCCATTTGTCCAATCATCTTGTTGTCTGATGTTCTGGTTTACTTACCTACCTGTCTATTCAAGCACCCAACATGTTTTTTTCTGATGTTTTCCTTTCCTCTTTGTAATCAGAGTCCTGGAAACTCCATTTGATGGTGAGCAGATACTGATCATCTGGGAGTGGACAGATACAGAGGGTTTCACATGCCAACAGTTTGTGAGTTTTTTTTTTTCCTCCCAAGACAAGGAAGTACTATTATTTATTGTTTTTCAGGTTTGAAAAGAAATTTGAGAATTTTTCAGAGCAAATATATGCATGTAAATTTGAATGGGTTGCTCCAGATTGCTTTGAACCCTTCTTACTTTTCTGTTGTGTGTTTCTCTGATGATCAATACCATTGGCATCCTTCATAGATTCATTGCCTATTTATGTTACTTCTTTAGTGAGTTACCTGTTGAAATCCTTTGCTATTTTTCTACCACACTTTTTTGTCTTTTACTTATATACGGGACAATATATACATATGCAGTGAGTGAAATCAAGAGATATGCCCTTGAGGTTCACTATATGCAGTACACAGGGTCCCTGCAAACGCCCTGCCTGATGGCACCGTTCCTCTTGCATAGAGATCTATGTAGATATTTCTATTACATATCTAAGTATAAACCTTATATCTAACTATCTATACATATTCTGAATACAAAATGCCTTTCTGTTGTATATTATTTAAACATTTTTCTTCCACTTTTAAAATTTTATACTTTAAAAAAGTTTCTAATTTTGTCAAAAGCAAATGTTTCACTCTTTGCCTTTAGGACTTGCTTGGTCTACCTTTTCAAAAGAAGGTCTGTCGTACTGAAGTCACAAAAAGAATCCTCCTAAGTATTTGTATATATATGTGTGTGTGTGTGTGTGTGTGTGTGTGTGTGTGTGTGTGTAGCTTTGATTGTAACCTAACTGGGGCAATTATATTTCTAGTGTGAATTTTAAGCATGAAGTTGCATTACTCAGGGGCTCCACCACAGTGTTGAATAGTAGTAACAAAGGGGGCCATCCTCATTCTTATCATTAATGAGAAGGCATCCAATGTTTCCTTGTTGCTTATCATCTGGTAGACGCATGCTTTATCAAATAAGTTTCTCTTATAAGATTACTATAATTTTTTTAATGAATGAGTGTTGAATTTTAAGGTATATATTTAGCCCCAATGACTGAGGCAGGGAGATTGCAAGTTCTGGGCCAGCCTTGGCAATTTAGTGAGACCCTTTCTCAATATATACAAAGGGGTGGGGATGTAGAGTAGGAGATCACCCCTGGGTTAAAGTGGCTATTGTATGGTTGGTTGTGTTGCCTCCCTTTATTCTGTTTATGAGGGGATATTATTTGCGTTTAATATTTTTGTAATCCTGATTAAAAATTTTTATTCATGATGTACTATTATTTTAATATAGTGCTAGATGTAATTCTCAAATATTATATTGAATATTTATTTTATGTAATTTTTAATATTGATTGGCCTATGTCTTTCTCATCAGTTTTCCTTGATCAGTTATGGTGTTAGGGTCATATTCCTGCTAAAATAAGTTGGTTTACCTTGTGTTATTTTAATGCTCAGGGAGAATTTATATAAATACAAATTATTTGTTCCTTCAATGCATCTGGTCTGAGCGCTTTTTGAATTTTTACGCCATTTCTATTTCCTTTATATTTGTTTCTCTACTTATGCTTCTTCTAGTTCTTGGGCCAATTTTAGAAACATTTATTTTTCTTGAAAAAAAAACTTAATTTTTGCCTTGGTTGACCCTCTAAGTGGAAGAGGCCTTAAAGTTTCCCATAATAATTATGTGTTTCATTTTATTTCTGAAAGTTTTGATTTATATGCTTTGCTGTTTAGTGCATACAATTCATCCAGCTTTTTCTTCTATATAAATTGAACTCTTATCAATCTATGCCAGTATTTTTGTGTCTTCCTGTTTTTCCCTTGAATTATATTAGTCTAAAATGAACATTGTAACTACTTCTGTGTTTAGTTTACCAGCCTAAATTCTCTCCTGTAATTTGAGTTTTAAATTGTCCTATCATTTTACTTTATAAGTCTTTTGTAAAAGTATATAGATGTTGTATTTTTTAACCCAAATTTCTATTTTCTACCTTTAAAGGTATACCTTCAACAACTGATATTTATTTTTTAATGTTTTTTTCTTAGTGTGTCATAGTTATAAATATGAGTGGAATTCATTTTGACATATTTATACAAGCATATAATATAATTGTCTCTAATTTAGTCCCCAGTGTTTCCCCTTTCCCTCTCTTCCTCCTTCTCCTTGAGACCCTTATTCTACTTTTTTTGGACTTCCTTCTACTAATTTATTATTTTTATTGGTGCATTATAAAGATATGCATAAAAGTGGAATTCATTATGATATATTCATATATACACATAGCATAGTTTGGTCAATTTCATTCTGAAGTTCTTATCTTTTCTCACCCTTCCTTTATGGTTCACCCTTCTATTTTCATGGGATTACCTCACTTTTTCCCCCAGTGTTAGGGATCAAAACCAGGACCTCATACATGCCAGGCAAATGATCTGCCATTGAGTCTATCCCTAGCCCCTGCTCTCTTCCTCACACTTAAAAAAAATTATTTGTTTCTCTCTACCTTCTGCATATGAGAGAGAACATTTGGCCCTCTGCTTTCTGAGTCTAGCTTATTTCACTTAGCATGATGTTCTCCAGTTCCATCCATTTGCTGAAAATGCCATCATTTCATTCTCTTTTATGGTTGAGTAGAAACTCCATTGTGTATATATACCACATTTTCTTTCTTTTTTTAAAATTTTATAGAATTTATTTTAACAGAGATTTATGAATTGGGCAATGTGAGATTATAAATGGTTCAGGGTTTCACCAAGAGGGTGCCAGGGGAAAATTTTATAAGGTGTTTGTGGAAGCAAGACAAAGAAAATACTTGACTAATGAAAGTGGAAAGTCTTAGATAGAGGTTAGTTGGTGGTTTCTGGTTGATAGTTTCTATTTTAAGGTTAGTTGGAAGTTTCTGGTGGTTTAAGTTTTGTTTTATTGTTTACACTGAGTTGAGTTTCAGTTTGCTAATAGAAAACCAAGGAATGGGAGTCATCTCAGTCTAAAGGGATCCCAGTTAATTTTTAAAAAATACTTTAAGAAAGTATGCTTCAGTCAAGTCTTGAATTGATGAAGAGGTATGTTTGGAAATGGTTCTTAAAGTATTGAGATTCAGCTTCAACGATTATTTGTTGGGTCTGTTTAGCATATACAGAATTCTTTTTTTAAAAAAATTTATCATTTAATTCAATTATAGAGACTATAGGGGAATATGGCATGCATTCCATTTTGAATTAACTTGTACAGTGTGAGAGATTAGGGTCTAGTTTTATTCTTCTACATATGGATATACAGTTTCTCCAGCACCATTTGTTAAAAAGATTGTCTTTTCTCCAGTGTACATTTTTGGCATCTTTGTCAAGGATCAGGTGACTCTAGATATGTGGGTTTGTCTCTGTATCTTCTGTTGTTTCCCACTGGTTTTTGTGTTTGTTTTTATGCTAATAAAAGTTCCACTATGGCATTTTTTTTTCTCAGAATTGCTTTGGCTATTCTGTTTTTTTTTTTTTCCAAATGAATTTAAGGACTGTTTTGTTTTTGTAGTTCTGTGAAGAATGTTATTGGTATTTTGAGGGTGATCGGTGCTGATGACATGATTTCATAGGTGGTTAGCATACCAGAAGACTTTTAGAGTTAATAAACAAATTCAGCACAGTAGCAGGATATGAGATCAACGTTATAAATCAATAGCTTTTTTATACTCCAACAACAAATCTGATAAGAAAGAAATAAGAAAAACCATTCTATTCTGGATAGCCTTAAAAAACAAACCAAAAAAAAAAAAACAAAAACAAAAATCCACAAAACCCAAAACTTGGAAATAGATGTAACCAATTAGGTGAAAGAAGTCTGTGATGAAAACTGTAGAACCCTGAAAAAAGAAATTGAAGAAGATCTCATAAGATAGAAAAACCTCCCATGTTCTTGGAAAGGCAAAATTAATATTTTGAAAATTGCCATATACCAGGAGCAATCAACCATTGTTATTTCTTATCAGCCCATTGTGTTTTAACTTATTTTAGAATTCTTGCTTTTTGCTTTCAATTTATCCTTTCTTGTCAGAATTTGTCTTTACAAGGTTATTTTTAGTTTTTTTAAGTCAAGAATAACACGTTATTTCATTCTCCTCTTTTATGTATAAATAAGTTTTCATTAAATGCCTTTGCCAAGGGATTTTTCCTATAAAAAAGGTAATCTAATTTTTTATGCAATATTCTGCTTTTTGCTATATTTTCAAGTCTTCTTTATTATCTATACAAAAGAAATCCATTAATGTGACTGACTCTAGAAGAGCAGGGAGAGGAATCTCATAAACTTACACAGGAGCCACTTGGGCTGTTTCCCAGTCACTAGGAGCTGTCCACCTGATTTCCCCCATACCACCTGCTTTAACAGCCAGGTAAGACCTTTGTCACCAGCATTCTGTTAAGTCAACTTGAAATCCTCAGACTCCCTGAAATAAGTTAAGAACATGTATAAAAAACACAAAATGAAGCTTTCAAAGTCAAATTGAGAGGATGCCAATATGTTCTCATAATATATATTTTTGCTTTACAATCTAAAAAATATTGGTTCATATAAAGGCCTTTAATCTGCTCATTTAGCTTCTTCTCTGAGGCACTATGATCTTATTCAACAGCAAGATAGATTAATTTTGGACTTATATTCTCAGAGTCCAAAAAGATACAAACGTTCAACCTAATAATCCCATAAGGAGTAAACAAAAGTGAGAGTAAATGAAATAGAGGAAGAGGCTGCAGGATGACTGGGAATTGCACACAACCCCTTTATATATGTAAGACTCAGAGATAGGCATGTGGCTATGCTAGCCCACCCTTCAGGGATTGGTAGGTAGGCAGCACAGAAAAAAATTCAGGTCTTTTAGACAGAATCATGTCATTTTAGAATAGTATGGCCAGAAGGATTTTTGGTGCACATTATACCAAATACCTTATACTAAAGTCATTTTGTTTCTTCCTTTGCAGCAAAGATGCAGTTGAGACAACTTTATTTTAGTATGTCCTACCATCCCTCATCCACAGTTAGAAGAGACCTAGTGGCTACAATGTCCTTAGTGAGTGAGGTGTGGGGCCTGGGTGGCTAAGGGTTCATCATCCCACCCAGCTTCAGCAGAGCAATCAAGTGGCATGAATTCAGTATGTGGTGGCAACCCACGGTTGTTCCATGACCTGTTGACTTGTGACTCCCACAGTATTCCAAGATACAGGTGCACTTTCTCTTTGAGTTCTCAAATGTTTCTTTCTTTTTCTTTTCCTTTTTTTTTTTAATCCTAGCAGAGGGCACTAGGTGTACTGCCCTCAAACTTTTTAAAAAATATTTAGTTTTTAGTTACAGGTGGACAGAATATCTTTATTTTTATGTGGTACTGAGGATGGAACCCAGTGCCTCACGGATATTAGGTGAGTGCTCTACCTCTGAGCCACAACCCCAGCCCCCTCAATTTTTTTTTTAAGTGATAAGATTGACTAACAAGAAATGTCTTGTTTATAGGTGTATGGTGGGGGTGGAAAATAGGAAGCTCAAGGGAAATTATTTATTGGGTTCATGAGACATGAACTTATTTCCTATGTCTAACAAAGGTCTCACTTCAGTGTCCTCATCTATAAAGCGAAAATAAACACAGGGACACAGGGTTTTTGACAGAATTTAAGAATTAAATGACACATTTCTCCAGCAGAATAGAAAAGAGTTGGGTTATGAAGAGAAGCTGAGCTGCCTTCCGGAGGAGGAGCAGGGGTGACCAGTGGTGGAAAAACTGGGGAGGTGTCCCTCTGTTCAGCTTTCTGCCTGGACACTACCTGACCACTGTCTCCTTTATATTCACCTTTGCGCTGGATCCCAAAGTAAGAACATTTCTAGTATATTACTCCTGGTACTGCTAAAAAAAAAAAAAAAAAAAGAGCAACCCAGTAATCTCTAACCAGTTGTGAAGTACTTCTCCCTACTACACACATGACCGTCTAGGGAGCACAAACACTGAAGTTCTTCTCCCTACTGCACACATGACCGTCTGAGGAGCACAAACACATGGACAGAAGGGCATTTTGGGGATGGAATGGGGAATTCTAAGCATTTCTAAAAGAGGAAATTGGGAGCGTCTGTGAAACTGTAATCTGTGTTTCTTGTTTCTGGGACCACTGCCTGACAGCAGAGCTGGCAGCATCCTCGACAGGGTGAGTTGTTTTGTTTTGTTTTGTTCTCTTGCCTAGCCTAACAACTTGAAAAAGATCATGTTCCTCAGGAACTTCAGCAGGGACAGTGGGAAGAAGATCTTCACTTCATGTTCCTTGTTCCATGATGCTCCAATCTTACGTCTACTAGGATTGTGTTTGCCAAATGACCACTTCAACATTTTTTCTTAGTGGGTTGACTGGATTATTTAGTTTAGGCACACAATTATCAGTGTGTGTTACATACACCCAGGAAGTTGGTGGCGGCCAGGATGTACAGAGTGGATTTGGAACCAAGCCCTTTGGTCCAACTCTTAGTTGACTTTTCCAGCATTTCCATCCCGAGTCATGTTTGAACAGATTTTGTGGAATGGTAAGGAAGTAGAAGAGAGTCGGTCACAACCACAAGGACGAAGTACTGATACTCTAGGTTACATTAAGCAAAGAAGCACTGGTAGCACCAAGAAATGAATGAGCTAATCCAAAGTCCAGTAACTTGTTTCAACAATCAACTAGACAGGTGAAGGTGGAAATTTACACTGCTGAATGTGAAGAGTGATAAGACAAGCAGATAGTGGAAGTATTGATGTGTGTGCTGCCTGACACTGAAATAGTAATGAAAAATAAGTACCATCCTTTGGTAAGATGGATGCTAGGCTTTGCAGAGCCCTGTGGTATCTGTGATTTTTTTTTTTTACACTCTTTATGGATAAGGGGGAAATGCTCAGATGGATTAATGTTGTTCACGTGCACAGAGCTGATGAGTGGCAGAGTGAAGTTCTATACCCTGGTCTGACTCTTTTTTTTTCATTTTGCCATGCTATTTGTCAAGACTAGGCAGAGTTAAAAGATAGAAGTCTAGAATTTTAATTCATCTCTTAAAGCTTCATATTAACCTTAGCCAATAGTTTTTGTCTCCCAATTCCCAACTCTGTTTACAAACAGGATGATTTGGTTATCACAGATATTTTGGTGGAGAGCCTCTTGGAAAAATAACCACAAAGACAGCATAAAGTAGGGAAGAAAACACAAGAAATTTCTGAAATTTAACACCCATTATACATCTGGTTTATCTTCTTTCAGAGCATGGGGCCTTCTTGCTACAGACTTAGATGCTGTGTATAAATAGGGAAATGAAGAAAGTTGTTGAGGAAGGGGGTACCATTGTAATTTAAAATGGTCTGTGAAAGCAATTTGGCTTGGGTTGGCTGTACAGGAACAGGTCAGGGTGTGGCAGGTCAACAGGAGACAAACAGAACTCAATTATTATTAGGTAGTTTGAAAAACAAATTGCACATAAGAGAAAGGCATATACCACCACAAGTGAGCAGTCATCTAAGTAGCCCTCAGAGGATTCTGCCTAATGCTCAAGGCTACTTGGAAGACTTGATAACTTTAAAGTGGAGTTTATTCAGCAAATTGCTGACCAGAATTTCTATGTGATGATCTCTTCTTCCTTCTCTTTCAAATTGTATTATTTCACATTTTAAAAACAGAAATGAAAGGCGTATTTACAAGTCTTCATATGCTTATGCATAGAGAAACAGAAAAAGTAAGATAAATTGTGAAGGACAAGAATACCTTATCCTAAATGAGCTACAATTAAGAGGAAGAGAATAAATGCAAGGTAGTGAAATCTAAATTAAAAAAAATTCTTTTTTCCCTTGCTCAACAAGAAGAGGAACATATTATTCTTTTTAGTGTCCTTGGGTGATAGTGCTAATTGATCAGTAAGATGATAATTAAGCTTACCTATGTATGCTTTGCTTTTTAGTCACAACAGAGACCTGAATATGTAAGAATTAACTGCATCAATTTTAACAACAAATTATTCCTTTCATAATTTCTCTCTTCTTTACCTCCAATGTTTGCACCAAATACTTGATATATTCTTATATGTGACCCAAGATATATAAAAGGAAATTTTCACTGGATAATAAAGTAGAAATTCTGATGAAGCAGGACTTGGATGTTCCTTTAACCCAGCGATATGAATCTATAAGCAGTGTTCTGATTATTTTTCTTTCACTTATTGTTAAGAGACTTTCCAGGCCTTGTCCTTATCCAACACAAAGTGTTTGAATGAGCATGAGTTTCAGCCACTCTGGATACCTCGTAAATGGTAAGAACTTCTCATGCATTCAAAAGCAATTACAGTTTATATCCTTGATCTTGAAATGTTTGTTTGATTTGTACACCAGTTATGAGGAATAGTTGGGAAAATGATTTTCTCCATTAAACTGAGCAGAGTGGATTAAATATATCATTCATTTGTGCTAAAGAATAAAATACTTGATAATGCTAGCAGTTTGCACTGTTTTAAGATTGCCAGCAAAAGGGTAAGTTATAAAATAGGGCAGAATACATAAGCTGCTTAAACGGGTTTTTCTGAACATGAAGGAGGAATAGTTCTTTAGGTTTAGACCAATGCAAGCTGGTTTCCCTAAGAGCTGCCCAAATGTTAGGATGCATTAACCTTAGCACAGTACCACAGATCAGCTCTTTCTGTAGACTCTGAAGAAACACCATAATGTTAGGAATTTCCACATGGCTCTCACCTCAATATGGTTCTCCCAAATTTACTGGATTCTTGAGTAAATTTGCAAAAGCAATAATGCCCCAGTTCCCTTTTACACCAACGAACCAACCATGACTAACCAAGTATGAAAACTTGTGAAATTTACCATATGCCACTTACTTGTACCAATATGTAAGTGCAGACCAAGAAGGAACCATATGCTAGAATGTGTTATGCTCATGTATGTTTATGATGCTGATGTATGCAAATATGTAAATATAAAGATCACATGTACCTCCAAGTACTTGGAGAGCATCCTGGGTCCTTTGTAATAAATGAATACATGGCAAAATATGAACTCATTAATTTAGACGTACAATTCAGTAACATGAATTCCAGATAGCAGTGTACTGATATTTCTTCATATAAATTTGCTGATAAACTAGGAATAAAATAATTATTGAAAGCATCTGTGCACTTTGATTGAATATGTTCTGATAAAATGGCCTGACTTTCCATATCATTTGGATGAAAACTGTATTAAAAGGGAGACACTATAAACTCAAGAATAAGAAGAAAGAAGCTGGGTTGGGCCAAATGACTGTGGTTCTAATATGAAAAACTTTCATGAAGAAGATATGGAAGGATTGAAAGTCCTTTTTCACCCCCTCAAACCAGCCCAACTTTTAGAAATAAAAATTGTCAGCATGCATCAGAGATAATCATTTTACCTTCTAAAGATGTGAAGCTTCAGAAATGTCAAGTGACCAAACAAGTATGTGCAGAAATTAACTTTTTTATTATATATCATATAATGTAGTAGTAAAGTTTGTTTGAAGTGCATGAATAAAAAGTTAGTGAAATTACAGGAGGAACAATCTATATAGCAATAATAGGTGCATTCCCTGTGCATCTGAAAGAAAAAAAAAAAAAGAGTTTTCACTCATTTTGGCCTAAAACTTAGTGTTCAGGTTCCCAGGATTCTGACAACAGAACCCGGATAACGCTGATTAGAACCATAGGGGCTTTACAATAAAAGCTAAAATATTGACCATATGATGGCAAAAAGTCTTATTTTGTGGTTAACTTATTCTCTTCTAGCTACTCTCTGATGAAGTTGGTGGTGCTGTAGAGGAGGACCGCCGCCTCCTGGACGAGGACCGGGACCGCTCAGCGTTGTAGGTGACGTGCTTGTCGTAGTTCTCCATCTGAGCCTCAATGAAGTCTCTCTGCTGCTGTCTGATGGTCTGGCTGAGGAGCCCAGGGAGGGCGTGGATGCTGCCAATCAAAGTCTCTAATTTGGTTTCCAGGGTAACAATCCTCTTCTCAAAGTCTTCGCTCCTTTCATTTAAGTCGGAAATCATGTCATACATGATATTCTGGGTCTGAAAAACAGGATGGAAAAGAAATTAGAAACATAACTAAGAGGCTTATAGACTTGCCCTAGAAGTAATCTGCAAAGTCCTGGAGCTTTAGGGTTGGTCTCTTGGTGGTGACATCTGGTGTAACAAGGTGTCACTGAACTGAATGGTTACTTTGCAGAAAATTCCATATGTTGCTCAATGCTGAGATTTAGAAATTGATTAACATTGAAAACATTAATATTAAAATTTGTTAAATTAATTAGACAATTAATTTGGTTCAATTTCAGAAAACGTAGTGCAGCTACAGACTATGATTTTAGGTGGTGTGAAGACAGATGAAGTTGTTTCAAATTTGTGTGTTTTAAGGGTTGTCACAAAAGTTAGCACATCAAATGCATTTTGCCACATGTAATAATAAGGCAAGGACAATCTTTCAAAAGACTAGCAGATTTAAGGAATAAGAAAAGTACAGATGATTTGGAATGTAAAAAGATTTTGAGGGTGGAATATAGATAAAGCTCAGGATTTATCTGAAGAAGTGATTTAGTAAATTAAAGCAATAAATTCCTAAATACATTTTGTTGTCTTGCAGTCCAAATCATAGACCACTCTTCATTGATTCAAATAGGGTTTTTTTACAGAAAAATTTAGGATAAATAATAAATTCTCAAAATAAAAGTTCAGGGAGATACTGAAGTTGCCAGTCTACCTGTGGGAATGTCTTAATTGGAGCTAAGTATTCAATTCATAAGTCTGATTCCTACTTATATTTTCTGATGTAGCCAAGAGATGGGACTCCAGGGTTGATCACCTCAGAGGGAAGGACAGAGATGTTAAACTTGTCTGTTAATCCTTTGTCCCAATCTTCCATCCTTTTGCTTCATCTCACCTTACAATATATCTTCTTGTCTTGCTTAACAACCTCTTAAAGATGATAAATGAACCCCATTAAATGGGGGAACTATTCAGAACACAGACACCTTGTTTAGTTCTGTTGTGGAGACAGCCTGCCTTAGCTGTATTTTCACTGCATACAACAAGTGAACACCATCCATTTGATCAAAAAATTCTGAATCCTATGGCATGTACAGTCCTGTCATCATAAGAATGGCACTAATGAAATAATTGGAAATAGCATCTTGCCTTATAGATGTACTCTTGAAGTCCAATTAATTCTCTGTGTCACATTTCTGAAGGGTCTATTTTATTTATTTAAAGAATACCCAGTTTTTATCATTTAACCTAGGAGTGATGCAAGAACCTGCCCCAAAGGAGGGCAATATTAATCAACGATGTCTTTCTACCTGTCACTCTGTGCCACCCAGCTTAATTACAAGCTTGCTCTCCCCAGGTAAGTTAAATACCTCACTTATGTTCACCTACTTATAGTAGGTGCTACTGATATACATGAAAAGGAATATAATTTAGATGCATTATTTAGTGACATGAGGCCAAAGGTGTAATTGTTATAGATTATACTTAAGGCTATAGAAAGAACATAGCTGATTGTCAAGTGTAAAACAGAACATACAGATCTAATCGAAAGTTGCCTATTTCAAAGCATTTGTGGTAAAAGGCTAAAAATGCATATGTTATTCTATTATCTCTTTTAGAATTACCTCAAAAGGATACAGTGTATTGATTATTGATATTCATTTTTTGAGAGTGGATTTTACTGGGGGAAGAACAATTAAAAATTCAGATAAATCTTTTAAATGGAATAGAAAGACTAGATAATTATTAACATACTTTTTAAAAAGTATGATTGATATAATGTGATGTAGAAAGACCCATAAAAAGGTCCATTTTTTAACTTTTAGGATGCAATTTTTGGGAGTCTTTTTAAAGTTTCAATTTTACATTCTTAGGAGTTTGTTTAAAATATATAAAATTTTATTGTTGAGTTCTATTTAACCCTGAACCTCATAGTCAGATGTGAGATGAAATTCTGCTCTCACAGAGAAGAGGTTTAAGAATTACAGATGTCTTCGTTTTCACTTGTGAAACTATGGTGCCTCTAAATTCACTACAAGTAGGAAAGACTTTAGAATGGGGGTTGAATAATGTATATGGAAAGAGAGCATATTAAATAAAAGTCTTAGAAGAGTGCTTTTACAATGATGGACCTTCAATTCTGAGTGGTTTGTTGGTTTGATGAATTAATTAAATTTGTGGTAGGATCCTTGCAAAGTATTACTAATGATTGCATAGTAGTCAAGAGATGGGGCTGTGAGGGCCAAGTACCCTGAGGCTTACCTTTGCCAGATCCACCAAGGTATTTGCTTGGTCATTTAGCTTCCTCTGCTCCATTTTCACACTTCTTAATCTAAAAGACAGAATCTGAAGTCAGAAAAGTTCTCTTCTTTCTTAAGGTATCTTATGGCTTCCAAAGAGCATGCACAAAATTGACAAGAGCAAATAACTGCATGGATAATGCCTTGTATTTGGGGGTAAAGACCATACTGGTTATGTGTCTGGTACAATGAGAAGCATGCTTCCCCAACACGGCAAAAAAGAAAGGAGAGAGCAAGAGATGAGATGTCCTCAGGACAACTATTACCAGGTAAGTTGAATTCAGAAAGGCTCATAAGGATTTATCCATATGAGAAAAAGCCAAAACATTCATTAAAGCCCCAGTATCGTGACAAATAGACATAGGAAGAAATATGCAAAGCAACTGGAATTTCATCAATGTTGGAGCAATGAGCACCTTCCTATGCCTACGTGACTAGATACAGGTATTAACCCTGTTTAGTCTGAAATGAATTGGGTTAGGTATTTGAACCTGATGAAAACACAGTGATAAGTGAGATTCTTATTAACAAAAATAAAACTTTTATTCAACCAGCAGCAAGATAACTCAAAACACATAATTCTCTTATTCTTCATTGTATTTCACTAGATGTTTATCTTAAACTGCCATTGAATTTGAAGGGAGGCCAGACCATTTCCTTGGAAGAACCTCTCTTAATTTTTATTGTAGATAAAAAAGTTACAACAAAGTATCTGCTGGATAGACTCTCTATTTATAAAGTTACTTTCAACTACTTTAAAATATCATTGTATGTATGAAGTCAAAAGGCCACTCTTTCAAAAAACTATCCTTCTCAATGAGAAATGACTATTCTTTATTTATTGTATTATAACAAAGACTTATTCTGTGTTTACTATGTCCAAGAAATTAATATTCTTTTCCAAGAGGAAAAGTGATTTATTGTTCTTTAAGCAAACATCTCAAAGCCTTGCTCCAAAAAGGGAAATGGGTCCTTCTATGCTACTTCGTAAAAATGGGGGCAGGGGGATCCACATCAGCCTTATTTTGCTTGATGATGGATCACTTTACAAAGTAGAGTTTTAATGCTCAAGAAGGCATTTTGCTATTTTTCAATTTAAGGTATAGTAATTACATGGCAGGAATAAAAATTCACAGGGCAAGATTTTACTGCCAGGGAGATTTTTGTAGCACATGTTCATCATGCTCAGTGATTTTGTTCTGAAGCCTGGATACTCAATATGTCAGCAAATCTGCTTTGCAGTGAAGATCTGGTTCCTCTGCCAGCAAGTTTGACTGACACCTACCTCCAACACAATCTTTAACAATCTAAAACAGTTTAAATTTATAACTTGTCATTGAGACTGTGTTTATTAGAATGCTTGGAACAAAGTTCACTGGCTTTGTGCATTATAGACATGGAATAAAGTTCTAGTCTAAGAGAAATTTACAAATGTACTTAAATCCAATATATGATTGAGAAAGGTTTGATACAATTCTTGATGTAAACCTTTTAAAAGAAGCAGAAAAACAAAACCACTTTAAATATCTATGGGTCATTACAGAGAAGCTGGAGAAAGGAGCTATGTCAGATGGGGGCTCTGTCCTCACTGGCTCTAATTTGACCTCCAGTTTCTTCATGTATGAAATGAAATATGTTAGATGAGAATAGCGTTCCTGGAGTGTTGGATTTATACCAACAGAGTTGTTAATAGATGACTTTAAGTAACACTTAAACAATATTAAAACAGGGGGAGAGACAGTTATTCTCTTTAATTCTCTTCCAGGTCTTGATTATGGCAAGACAAATGTCTGAGGCTCGTCCTGTCCAGCCTTAATGGCCTGATACCTGCTCAGAGATTTCTAGCCCATGGCTAGAAACTAAAACTAGAATTTCAATTGCCAATTAATTATACCTTTACCTCTCTTTGCTGTGTGTGTGTGTGTGTGTTTAAATGATAGAAATTTTGTGTGTGTAATGCTGAAGATTGAACCCAGGACCTCATGCATGCCAGTTAGGTGCTCTACCACTGAGCTACATCACAGCCCTACAGTAGGATTCATATCAAGTTTTCTTTTAAGTAATAGTACAGGTAGACTAGAGTTTGGGGCTTTAGACCAGATGCCTCCAGCAATCTGCCAATAGAAGTCATCTTGAACTCTGAAAATCAGGTGGGTGGTGGCTCCTTAGCTGAAGTGGGCATTTCGTCTTAAGTCAATGGAGCCTAATTTACTTCTCTTGCATTACTAAAGTATGTCTGACAGTAGAATTTTGCCCATTTTATTTTTTGCTAATCTGGAAAGCTGAAATAGAGTAGCCCTGTTTGATTGGAATTCCTTTAGCTTTCTGAACTTAAATTATCTTGTCTGCTTTTTATGCAGCCTGTAATGTAGGAGAGCAGTTGGAAAAAGACCTGCTTAAGCTGCAGCTGCCAGAATAAAAGGTAACATGCAGATATGTATTATACTTTTTGTCCCCACAAAAAAAAAGAATAAGAAACATGTTGATTTCTTCCTTGTGAACTTCACTTATCACAGGAAAATATCATGATTTTGGATCACATTTCCATAGCAGCAATCAGACTACTAAAATTCACAAATAAAGGATCCGCTGGGTGCATGCAGCCAGTAGAAAATTCTGCAAATGTTGAAAGGAGCGGCTCACACAACTTACTTCCGAGCTCTATTTTCATTTTGTTGAAATAAAAAGACAAAACAAAAGAAAAGAAACTGTAAAATATTCTGGAACAAAATAATACAATGAGGTGTTCAGTTGTGCACAGGGGGCTCGATTCATTAGCTGGAAGATCCTGTTATGATTCTGTAGGATTTGGACATACTGGCCAAAGAGAAAAACACTATTCAATTACATCACCATCCTTCTTCATCACTACCATAATTCCCCCACCTGAGAGTGCATGACTTCCTCTTGAATCAGAGTTCAGAAGGAAGAGCATGCATAAGGTCAGCTTGGCCTCTTGCTACTCGTTGTTCAAATAAGTGATAGAAAACATTTTTTTGCCTAATAGGATATGGTTAAAGGGACAATGACATTATAATGTGATTCCTTTTTCCCCAGAGGGGAATAGATCTTTTCCAAATTGGAGCTATTCAGGAGCCCCTCTGTTGTGTAAATCATGTACACTGGATTTTTTGGCTCCGAGACAAGTCCAAGTTGATGGATGGATCCATGGTCAAGGTAGAAGAATGAAAAATTTAAAGCTGCTACCAGAAAAAGGGTTAAAAGACAAAGAGAACATTTCATAGCACCAAGTGAAAAATCCAAGAGAGATACTGAAGAGTGATTAAAACAAGGGGAGGAACTGGGAGAGTTCATCATCCATCAGAGACAAGAGTGGTCATATGCTGGAGTAGAGAGGCCATAAAGTTTGGAAAAGAGAAAGAGTTGAGCTAGAGGGGAACAAGCAGAAGGTGGAAGAGCTTCTGAAAAAGCTCTCAGGGCAACTCAGAAACTAGGAGAGGCCAGGAGAGCTCCATCAAATGAATTTAATTTTTTTTTCTTCAACTAGTAAGATCTGATTTCACCCAGTGTGGACTGATGAGGCTGCAGGTCTCACTGGATCTGGACTGTGGGCAGTGAAAGCCACGCCCTGAGGAATCGAGCCCTGTGTGCTTTCCTTTGTGACTTCACTCCCCAACTTCTAATACAAAATTAAAATGAAAACTGATTATTTATGATTAGAATAAGGTAGCCAAACCCAACCCCTTTGTAAATGTACTTTTCCCCAAAGCATAGGAAAACCAACAACCACCAAGCTAATTCGCACAAATCAGAACATATTTGAATTGACTGAAGCTTATCTCTGGAACAGAAAGAATGAGAAATGCCTGCAGAAGCAGAATCACAGGGATTCCTCTATCACTCTACCCAAAGTATCTTGCTAAAGGGCTCCAATTAGCACAGCACCCTTAAGATAGGGTAGATGTGCTACTTCCTAAAATTAGCTTCCCTGAAGAACTTTAAAAAAATATTTTATTATAAAAAATTTTCAAACTTACACAAAGTTGAAAAAGAATTTTACAGTCAATATCCATATATTCTCCCAAGTTTTTGTGTGAAGAGTACTCAACATTCAAAGCCTATGACAATATATAACATTTTACAAAAACTGTTGCAGCAGTTTTTGTGGATTTGTTATTTGAAAATATCAACAGCATCAAAGCCAGATCACATTTAATAGGTTACACAACAGAATGGAACACAAAATCCTGAAGGAAAGGGATTTTCACTTAACACACAGACCAACCACACATGCTTGATCCCATGTCATCTCACATCCCTGAACACATATCTTCTCATACATACAAAGATAAGTTTTTTTTTTTTAATGTACTCAAATAGGTGAATATCAAGTAGTAAAAAGAAATCTCCATGTGAAGCCCTTGTGTGAATGCTGGGGTTACTGGGTTGGACATGACTAACAGTCGTGCCTGGTGAGTCCTTTGGGGAAGAGGTCTATCCTCTGACAGAGGAGGGAGCTCAGAATCTCTTGGGGGTTCCATCTCTTAGGTCTAGACTTCAAGGAGTCCAGATGTCTAGCTATGCACTGCTAGGTGGCGGTTCTAGCTTAGTAAGTAACTGAACCTGGGGAGCTCTCTTGTGAGCCAGATCTAATGTAAGTTCTTCTCTGTGTTTTCCCTCTGACTTGAAGTCTTAAAATTCCAGCCCTGTTTTTTCCTTACAATAGGGGAAAGGCATAGTTGTGTGTCTAGTCAAGTCACAGAGCTGAAGGAGAAATATCATCCTCTTTTAGAAAGTGTGTTGGTGGCAATAAGGGAAGAAGCATGAGTGAGTAGCTGTGAATAGTAATGAGAACCAGCTACGCTACCATATGTGCAGTTCCCTCTACTTCAAATCTCAGACGAGTACTTCAGTTTTATGTTCATTAAGGCAGGCAGAATCTACCAAACAAGTACACACATGTGCATAACACAGACATAATCTCTATTATTTTTAAGGATCACGATGTAAGCAGGGCAGTTGGATGGATAGGTGAAAGGGTGGGAAATGAAAGCTTAGTGATTCTTCAGAGAATGTTATGTATGAATTAACTAAATATGTAAAATAAAAATGCCAGCTTTAGAGCTTTCTTGTCTGTTTCTCATGGTATATATAGCCAAAAGGCCTAGTATTTACCATCCTTTCCATGATTACCCTGGTGTAGGTTTCATGAGGAAGTCACTTTTTTGAGCCATAACTGTGACCCTGTGTGCACTTCCCCATGCAGAAAGGGCATTATGTTAACAGCAAGTCTGCAGAGCATCAGAGTCGGGCCCCACTGAGTCGTACTTACCGTGAAGATGCTGTCAGCCTGGAGGAGAGAGACCCTGGGTTTCCAAATTATCATCGAATCTTACGAGGTACAGAGTTTTGCCTTCAAAGTCTATCACAGCTATATGATATAGTAGTGAAATGGCATGAAGGACTTAAAGTGAATAATGGTATCCTGAATAAAGTCAGAATAATGATACAGAACCACAGAAACCATAGGAACTTTAAAGTCTCTAATGAACATGTAGCATATAAATAATCCCCAAATTTCTGATTAAGAATCATTAAATATTCAAGTATTAAACAATTATCTACACTGTAGTGATATAAAGAGCTTTGACAATATGTTGAAAACCCAGATAGATCATATAATGTCTATTGCAGTAGACACAAGCTTAGCATCCTGCAGCAAATTGTATGAATAACTACATAAAATTAAGAAACACGTTTTAACAGAAATTATTGATTCTAAAGAGAAACTGAGAAGACATTTGAATGAGTGGCTATTCTACTAATAAATTATTATTAATCATAAAAGGAACTAAAACTTTTTTCCCAGGATTTCAGTGATGGGATTATTAAAATGCCAGCAGATGTCTTTTGGGGGAAGAAACCTGACAATGTTTTATCATTCCTCATGAAAACAGAATAACTATGTGTGAGAATCATGCCAAAGATTTAAAAAAAAAAAAAAGATGAAAGTGGTACTTACTGATGAATAGCTTGCAAGAATTTTCGTTGATGTTTTCTTACTTTTGCATGATCTATCTTTTTTACTAGCTTTGTATTTTTGTAAATTAGCCATGTTTCCCTGAGTACATTGGCAGCTGCGTTTTTCACCTGTTTAGAAAAACAAACGACAAAGAAGCAATTGATAAATCCCAGGGCAGAATTCTTTGCAACTTTGCTGAAGGTCATATTTTTCCTCTCGAGGATCATGGTAAGCTTTATTTAGTACTTAGTACTCAAAAGAGTACTTTTCTTGAATATGTGCCTTTTAAAAGCGTCTGTGTCAGGGAATAATACTTAAATATGAAGGAGAGACTACTGATTTTCTTCTGTACTGAATTCTGTCCTGCTGCATCAGGAAACTTTTTTATTCAACATTTTTTAAGTCGGAGGTGCTGATTCTCCCAGTCTTTATTGCAATTGTTCTATGTTCTCCATTTCCCTAGAGAGAAGGAAAATGCCAGAAGGCCAAGGTTAATCCTGCCCTTTGCAAGCTCACTTGGTATTTCTGGCTGCGTACTTTGGTAAGGGCACATTTCCACGGCTGAAATGTCTGAGTAGACTTGGAGTTTATAGCCTCCCAGAGTAACTGAGCAGTTTGTACGCTTGTTAGCACACTTCGATGAATTGACAAAGACCCTGTGCTGTCCTGATTGTGTTTGAAATTTAAGTATACTGCAATTCAAGTGGATGGCACAAACATAAAGGATGAAAGCATTGCAGTAACTGTGGAAACTGCAGCAGATGAATGGTGTATCTATTCACTTGCTTTCTTGATTAAAATCTTAAAAAAAAAAAAATCCTGGAAGCTGATAAAGGCCTGGTCAGGACAGACATTGTCCTCTTTCTTGCTCATACTGTACGCTCTGGTGACCCAGAGCTTCCACTTGGGCTTATTGCTAATCAGTTATTCTACAAGTTGCTTCATTTAATTCTTTTGAGTAACAGACAAAAGATATTTCACAGAGAAGCCATAGGCTAGTAAGGTATGAAGGGGTAGAAAGAAATCTTCCAAGAAAGGCAATGAGGCGGACTGGAAATAGGAGTTGAGATTGAAAAATGGATCCTAAATTCTGGAGTTTGCACTATGTCAGGTTGCAGTTACTAGGGACCCTCTTTAGGACTTTCGATTTTTGTAACATGAAAAAGCTATAAATAATGATTACAAAAGTCCTCTCATTCCTTTGATTTACAATAAGAAAAAATCTTAAAATTACACTAAACCTACGAGACCAACTTTATATACATTTTTACTTTTGCAAGGAAAGCATCAGGTTTTATGACTAACTGTACTGGTAAGTTTTCTTTTTGAGTGACGTTGCAGGGCTAAAACCCATTTCTTTCCAGTAAAACTCCTTTTAGGAGTGACTCTGGTTCATAATGCATTTCCTCTGAATATCCATTAGACTGTGCATGGAACACTTCCTCATTCCAATAGAAAAACAATGGAAACATGCGGAGCACCATTAGTGCATAAAAGTAATGGCACCACTCTGCACGATAAAGTTAAAAGGACTGTGAGTAAATTCTTGGTTTCATCTTAGTGCTATGGAAACACCTTCATCAGCGTGGGAGCTGCCTTCCTGACAGCTCTTCGATCTGATGGCTCATCCTCATCAAAGGTAAGGGATGGGTGTAGCATGAGTCATTGAGGTTTGAGGATCTTGAATGTACAGAGCAAGAGGTGGGAAGAAACTGGACAGCAGTCCCTGGGTGGGGGACAGCTCTTCTAAGAAGCACAAGTTCCCAGCTCTTCAGAGTGGCTGTAGAAGGCTGGAAGATTGGTGAGGGCCCCTGATGGATGCTCCCTCCCTGAGTTTACAAATTGGAGGAACAGAGAGGGAGTGTAGATCTCAGATTGGTCAGGCACCAGGAAAACCAGGCAAGACACCTGGATTAAAACACAGCAGTTTGGGCTGGGGATGTGGCTCAAGTGGTAGTGCGCTCGCCTGGCATGCGTGCGGCCCAGGTTCGATCCTCAGCACCACATACAAACAAAGATGTTGTGTCCGCCGATAACTAAAAAATAAATATTAAAAAAAGATTCTCTCTCTTTAAAAAAAAAAAAAGCAGTTAAATTTGGTTGGATTCCCATCTACAAATAGCAAATCTCAAATTACTTCTAAAGTCTGTAAACTTTTAAAAAGGTAAATCGCAGCTTATCTCTGATGCATTTTAAATAATTGATTCTTTCTCTTGGGATAGGGGTTCCTTTCAGCCATTCCCCACCATCTCACACCTGGGTGGGTGATGCCCTCAAGTCTCATATTGCAGGATTTGCATTTACTTAAGCACTCTAGTAGCTGACAAGCTTAAAAGAAAATGACTCCTCATCTAAAAAAAATAAAACACATCCCTACAGCTCCTTTTAAAAACTTTGAAATATGTGAATTTACTTTGAGATACCCCTTTTCTAACCCCCTAATAGGTTTTCAAATGCAGGAACGAAGCATCATGTTTAACTGCTACTTTTCAACAGAAAAGCCACAAAATGATGTGTGCCAGAATCAAAACAAACAAAACCACTCTGCCTGTTCCTAAGATGTGTTCCTAATGGTAGGTCTCCTTGTCTCAGAGTTGAAAGGAACAGAGGGTAGTGAGAAGACAGGGTTGAAAGCATCTCTAAGCTTTGCAGGTTTGAATAACAGCCAGTTGCTTTGCAAAAGCATTATAGAAACTTCCAGGAAAAACTGGGAGAAAAGTAGGTCCTCGAATTCTGCATAAGAAGGAAGTTGATTTTGAGGGAAAGTTTCCTCTTTCTCAATTAAGAGCCCTGCCATAAAGTCATCTAATTATGTGACCCTGGGGCTTTTGTAAACTCTCAGAGGGCAGGGGTCAGGTGGCCTGAGTACAGTGTTTTCGGCATAGCTGGCATTAAATAAATGTCTAAGCTATGAATTGAGCATGATAGCAATATGTAATTTATATACAGAAACATCTAATCATGAATGACACACTTATTGGCCAGAGGATCCTTAGGATAAGAAGAGTAGTAGCTCAGTGGTAAAGCACTTGCCTCACATGTGTGAGGCACTGGGTTCGAACCTCAGCACCACATAAAAATAAATAAAAATACTGTGTGTTCATCTACAACTTAAAAGAGTAAACAATTTTGGAGAAGCCATCTAGGTTCAAAATGAATCAGTGAATTTTTATTATGAACTGAATAAGGGTATATTGAACCCCTATACCATGACAATTAGTATGAGGGGATTCAGAGATCTAAGAAAGTGTAGTATGTAGAAGGCAGATCAGTGTAGCAGGGGGAGGGAGGAAGGACAGGAAAAGGCAGGAATAGCACAATGGAATTACATTTATTAATATAATAGTGAATTTCACCTTTATTATAAAGCATTGATTTAAAAAAAAAAACTATAACTAGAAGAAAGACCAGTAGAGTAGAGGAAAGGAACAGGAGGAGGGAAAGTAGAAGCACTAGGGATTGTAATGGAGCAAACTATATTCCATGTGTATATGATGTCAGAATGAACTCTACTACTACTATGCAACTATGATGCAGTAATGAAAACATTAAAATGCAGTGCAGAGCTAGTTTCAACAGTGCTTACCATGCTATGTCTTTATCGAGGAAATCTCACAATTCTAAAACAAATTAATTGGGCAAAATTATGTGAAATGAACTGAATTCATTCATATTTTTCAAAAAACAAGAAAAGTGAGGGTAAGGACCTTTGTTAGTAGGTCTCTCTTCTCTTTTGATGGATGGTCCTGTAAATATAAGAACATTTACTCTGCCTCTCTAATACTCAACTCTAAATAAAATCTTCTACCAGAAAATTTCTGAAAGGCATATTAATGATAAGGTATTTGATAATAATTTGAAAAAAGAAAGGCTCTAAAAGAAATGATACTTCAGAATAATACTTACCCAGATACCTTAAAACAACTCTCATAAAGGCCGTGAAATGTGGTTGCTTCACAGATAATTATAATAAAAACTATAACAGTAATTCATAAACCACCAAAGCACTTAGAGCAGGCAGACTTTAAACTGAAACTTTGATACAAAGCAATCTGATATAGGTAATGGAAGAAGCATCGTCAAAAAGCCTTGCTCCTTATATTTTTCCTTGCTTTTCACTACTTAAAGTTTTCTAGTCAATCCCTAAAAAACAAATACCAAATGTCTTCTTTGATATAATGAGAGCAACTAAGAACAGAGCAGGGAGGAAGAGCAGGAAGAAAAGATTAACATTAAACAGAGACACTAGGTGGGAGGGAAAGGGAGAGAGAAGGGAAATTGCATGGAAATGGAGGGAGACCCTCATTGTTATACAAAATTACATATAAGAGGTTGTGAGGGGAATGGGAAAATAAATAAGGAGAGAAATGAATTACAGTAGATGGGGTAGAGAGAGAAGATGGGAGGGGAGGGGAGGGGGGATAGTAGAGGATAGGAAAGGTAGCAGAATACAACAATTACTAATTGGGCATTATGTAAAAATGTGGATGTGTAACCGACGTGATTCTGCAATCTGTATTTGAGGTAAAAATGGGAGTTCATAACCCACTTGAATCTAATGTATGAAATATGATATGTCAAGAGCTTTGTAATGTTTTGAACAACCAATTAAAAAAAAAGAAAAAAAAAATAAAAATAGAAC
The DNA here is from genome assembly GCF_045843805.1 of Urocitellus parryii. Classification (NCBI taxonomy): domain Eukaryota; kingdom Metazoa; phylum Chordata; class Mammalia; order Rodentia; family Sciuridae; genus Urocitellus; species Urocitellus parryii. The sequence continues at coordinate 122,672,003 of NC_135531.1, forward strand.
ATTTCTTAAGATGGTTTCTGGTCAACCCCCCCCCCCCAAAAAAAAAAAAAGTTTTCTGTTTATTTTTCTTTCTCCTGCCTCTCTCCTCAGAGGCCTTTTCCACATAAGACTTGCACTCTTTGCAAGTTGGAAGGCAGTACACCGGGTGCCATCTGCCCTCTGTTATTTGCTCCCCTCCCCTGTCTCAGTTCTCCTTAGGAGCAGGTACCTGGAGCCTAAGGGAACGCTGTCACTGTGGAACAGGCAGAGCCCAAGGATCTGCTCCTTGCTTTTTCAACCCATTGGGCTGCAAAACCAAGGATAGTAGAAAAGCTGCATAGAGTAAGTAGTGGAGAATTTGCTAAGAGACACCCAGGGAACAACAGGATGTAACTCTCATAGTGTTTGTATTATGGATCTTATGATTCTTCTTAACAAGATTGGAAACATCCTCGGAGGATATTATTATGCATAGTTATCTTGTTACTATGGGTCATCCAGCAACTTTAAAAATTATGTCAGCATTCTCAACTTGTTTTCAAGTTTCTTTTCAACAGAAGATATTCTGTTGGGACTAAAATTCCAAGATTTCCTCTTTGGTTCATACCTGAATGAGTAGTAATAATAATATAAAGATACAGCATGGTGAGCGCTGCATCTGTAAAGTGATAAACTTTACTCAGTAGCTTGTCCTGTCTTTCTAAATGAGGTGACAAATTTTTGGAATCATGCTTTCATGTGAAATATTTAGATTAATCTGGGTTTATGTACCTCTTGGCCATTTAAAAAAAATTAGTAGATGGACACAACATTTTATTTACTTATTTTTATGTGGTGCTGAGGATCAAACACAATGCCTCATGCATGCAAGGCAAGCGCTCTACTACTGAGCTGCAATCTCAGCCCCTTCTTGACCATTTTTGAATTATAAAGTGTCATGTAAATTTTCAGAAATACACCATCTCCCTAAAGGCTGGTGCATAATGAATAGTGTGTTTTACCTTCAAATGTAGTGTTTTACATGGTTCGTGTCATACAGAGAAATGATTTCTTTATAAAATTGTTCCCTTGAAAATTTGTGTACAGTGAATAATTTTTCATGGAAATTTTTCAAGCCTTCCTGTGTGTGCCCTTAGTGAATTGAACAGTTACATTTGTTCCTGGGAAAGTAACTATTATTTTAATATTCATATATTTTCTTTATAGCATTACATTCAGATTTCAGAATATCTATTACTATTAGCCTGTTCAATTATGAAAAAATATTATTTTAGGGAATATTTGTATTTTTAACCTCTTTGTAAACTATAAGTGGTTTGCCAGTCCTTATTTACAATTGGATGTTCCTCAGAAATCATTCATAAATTATCATTCAATATTAGAATTTTTATTCAGAAAGTTAAAATAAATGGGTCTGTTTAGAATTTACATAAATAACCAAATAGAATTGAGTTCCAAGTAAATGATACTCATTAAGTTGATGACTTAGTATAAAAGAACGGAGAGGACTGTAAAAGGGCTTTTTCATATATTGTGTTGAGTGTCATAAACCAGAAATTTATCTTTTATTTCAGTGCTATTTCAACATTTATACTTATTGACATCTTGTCTATAAAAATTGATCTGTCAGCAAGCCTGCTTGCTAGAGAGACTTGAGTACTAAGAATTGCTGCTTCACTCTTAAGAAGCAATGAGATGCCAGGCACGGTGGCACATGCTTGTAATCCCAGGGGCTCAGGAGGCTGAGGCAGGAGGATTATGAGTTCCAAGCCAGCCTCGGCAACTTAGTGAGACCTTGTCTCTAAATAAAATATAAGAAGGACTGAGGATGTGGCTCAGTGGTTAAGTGCCTCTGGATTCTATCCCTGGTTAAAAAAAAAAAAAAAAAGTAATGAGATAATAGAAGTTTGAAAGAATGTGAGGTTTGAAATTAGAATAGTACCTCTTGCTGAAAAAGCTATCTACAGGCAATCTGACATCTGACACTCCATGCAACATTAAAGAAGTTTATCTAAAGTATACCAGAACTTACAACAAAACACTGTAACATCAGAAAACTGGTCAGTTTGTAGAAAGGAGTTTGTTCATTAAAACCTAAAGGAAGGTAATTTATATCCTGGATCCATAATCCTTTAGAGGAGGCCCACGAGCAACATGAAGAAAAGCCCAATTGCATTAATTCTCTGACTCCTAGAATATAATATCTTAGCTCTTCAACGTTGGCAGTGAACACAGAACCCCAACCATATTTTGTACACAGTATATTTTGACCACTGAATATGTAGTATTACAAAGGAGAAAAGTTATAATAAATTCATTGGATTTAAAGAATATTTGTTCAGAAATTTTGTCCCAGTATCCTCTTTTAAGATTTCAGAGCCTTGGGGAATAACAAGTTGAGGTGACAGTTCTTAACTATAAGTGCTTTTGTCCCTTTAGGAAGGTCAGAGGTTAGAGGCAGTGCTACTGGCATCTAGTTAATGCCAGATGTGCTGATAAACATACAAAATGCATAGGATAGTTTTTGTTGAGAAGATTTACAGGATAAATGAATGGGCTATATGGTGTTTTAGGTATTTTTCTGCCTAATATCTTAAATGTGGCATTAATTTTTGAGAAAATGCATAACCTTTATAATAACAATTTTATGGAGTACACAGGTACTTCAGTGAAGTGTTCTTTGGATATGGAAAAACTTATGACTCTTATGCAACATGTAGTACAGAACCCTATGGTCCAAGCACATGATGAAATTTGGATTGGATGTGGACTAATAATCTCTTTCGTCCTCTATTCAGCCCCTCATTTACCTCTCTCCTTCCAGGTATTTTATAAATGTTCATGAATTTTGAGAAAGGAATGAGAAATTGGAAGAAAATGAGAGGAAATCATGGGGTGGGAATACAATCTGAAGTGGTAAGTCTAAACTGAAACTACAGCATCTGCAATTTAGAGACTTTGATTGTTGAGTGCAAATGTGAACCTACTACAATAAAGTCACACTAGTGTCTGAAAGGTAAGACTTAGCATTAGCAAAGCAATTGGAATTCATGTTTCCATATCACAAATGTAAACTGTATAAATGAGTATTTGCATGAAAATGACTGCTCTACTAGAAAATATTTACCAAATGAAACAAGACCACTTCTTAAAAATTTGAGATGGGTTGGCCAGGTTGGCCTCCAGTTCCTGAGCTTAAGTAATCCTCTTGCCTCAGCCTCTCCAGTAGCTGGGACAACAGGTAACTGCCTTGTGCTCAGTTAAACAAAGATTCCTTTTATATCTACAACTAAAATTGAGCATGAGTGAAACCCTGAAAGTTGGAACTGTGTTTGAAAAAGCTATTGATTCCTTTATGGATAAAGTTACAAAATGACAATGAATTTTGTTCTTTCAATGACAGTTGTTTTCCACTTTAGGCAATGATGACTACTATAAAATAATTTTATTTTTGACTTTGATGTTTCATGTGATTATTAGAGTAAATTCTTGGCCTTTCTTAATAAAGTGTCCCCCCCACAAAGCTTTCTAACTTGATGTAATCAGAGAGAGAGTAATAGTACCTCTCTCATAAGGCCGTTGTGTGGAGGAAAGAAATTCGCACTTGACTTAAAAAGAGGTCATTCTAAAATGTGAACAAATGGAATTGATTTCCAGAAATGCCTCAACTTTCAAACCATGTCATTTCAACCTCAGATGTCAAAAGCCATATTTCCCAACACTGAATCGGTGTGGTAATATTTCCTGGAAGGATAGGTGGGTGATAACTTACTCTTTTCGTCAGCTGAGTATCCATCATGAAATTGTGCACGTGCTTTTCTGCTTTGGTAAGTTCTAGCTTTCTTGCCACTACAGCTACCACCAGGGCTGTGCAACCCGCACCCTGAAAACAAGAAGAAAACCCAGAAGAGTTACTACAGCCTCAGCCACATTGGAAAATGTTTTGTAGCAAATGTATTAAGTTCCTCAACATATTCTTTGGTGTCTTCTGTAAGTATCAGAAAAATGTGGTTAATGAATGGAAGTTAAAAGGCTTTAAATGGAGGGTTAAAAACCCAGTTCACCTCTACCAGATGAAATTAATGGCCAAAAAGGAAACTGGCTACAATTTCAGATTTCTTTTTAAAAAATATAGTAAATCCATTATATCCTTAATAATAACAATAATGAGTTAAGTTAGCATAAATGCATGGAGTAGAAATAGATTTTTCCTTAAAGAAAAATGCTCCATAATCATCTCCCAAGATGAGACCTGCAGGCTTGCGGCCAATCAACTGTAGTATAGCAGGAAGGAAAGAGACAGATGATCTCAGCGTGCACATAACCTCAGACTGCTAAAGTGTCAGTGGTCTGAACCTGGACAATGGAGATATATGAAGTCATGCAGGTAAGGGATAACCATCCTAATATTTTGGAGGTTTAACTAGTACCAGGAATAGCATGATTCACCTTCATTTCAGAAAAAAAAAAAATCATCAGTGTTCCTTTTCGAATTATAGGCCATTTAGCTGATCTCTTGAGGAAAGAGGCATGACACTGCATGGTACCCCACAGGTTATAGCCCTGCCTTTCTAAAGTCAAGGAGAACTTGTTGTGAGGGTCAGAGGTAAGGTAAAGATCATGGAGGCACCGCCATCTGACCACTCACTCTTGGCCCGGCCAACGGAGGGGCTACCTCAGAGGCCTGGGAAGTCATCCCTCCAGACAGAATCTTAACCCTGAGAAGACAACAGAGCAGTCGAGAGTGCCAAGCCAGTCTCAGTGGACACAGAATAAAGGGCACAGGCAGGAGTGTGCAGGGGAGAAGTGTTAGTAGCATGTTTCAATATTGAGGGATCTTTCAATAGATTCAAATCTCTTTAAACTGGTTTTTAATATTTGGCCACTTTATGTTGGCCAAAAGGGTAGAAAGGCATCTAGGTAAGAGTCTCAAATTCCCAAAGATAACCTGGCTTTCCCAATTACCATTATATCTAATAATAATAATAATAATAATAATAATAATAATAATAATCACTAGTTCACATATCAACTCTGTGCCTTCACAATGCAGTGGTCAACATTCTAAATATCCAGTTTTGAGAAATGGCTACATGAACTTATAGCCTACCCATAAACACAATGATGACTGTGTTAAATTTTTATTTCTAAAACATTTAATGTCTAAAAGGCAAGTTTGAAAATCATACATACAATACGCTACTGGTTTTGTTTTTTAAAAAAGACAATCCACACCGGAGACAGAAAAAACTGGAAAGAAAGAAGCCCACCTTCAAAGAGGTTACCTCTAAGTAGTTGTGATACTTATTTTGTTTTCTGGAGCTCATATCTTTTATAATCAACACATTATTTATGTAAGAATGTAATTATACACTTAAAAGTTTTCTTAAAAAGTGACAACCATTTATGCTTTAACTTAACCTTTACATATCTTTGTTAAAATTCAACCTAGAAAAACTATCTTTCTTCATAAATCATATTTTACATATACTTTTTTTTTAAAGAGAGAGAGGGGAGAGAGAGAATTTTTTTTAATATTTATTTTTCAGTTCTCTGTGGACACAACATCTTTGTTGGTATGTGGTGCTGAGGATCGAACCTGGGCCGCATGCATGCCAGGCGAGCGTGCTACCGCTTGAGCCACATCCCCAGCCCCATTTTACATATACTTTTAATGTATAATAAGTTATATGATATTTTCATTTGTATTTGAATATCTCTTCTCTTTCCATCTTGTATGAAAAAATCTGTATCCTCAGAAATGAAATGCTACTAATCATATGATCAAAGAAAGAGGCTAGAGGTATTTAGAAATTATCTGTTTAACCTTGTGATTTTAGAGATAAGACAACTAACGCAGAGTTAGTAGTTATCCAGTTATTAGCCTTGATTTCTTAACTATTTCATGATATTTATAATACATTTTCTTATTTATGGATAAATTTCCATATCCAGGATGCATCATGAGGCACTGTATTTCAAAACAACATTCAAATTTACTTTATCTGATAAAATCTTAAAATATAAATATTTAAACATTGAGAAATAGGTTAGTTAACTGTCGCAACCTTTAAATCAATTGTTCTCAACTTTGTGAACTAGAGTCACTTGGAGTATTTGTAAGAATCCTATGGCCGAGAGTATGTGCACAGTGAATAAATCCTAATCTTCAGGGATAAAACCCAGACATCTGTATTTTTTTAAGTGATTCCAACATAGAGTAACTGCTTTAGATGAAGGAGGATATCTCTACAAACAGTATTCAAAGAAGAGAATGAAGTTCTTAGTGGGTATTTTACTTATGAAGACATTCAAAATGGGGAAAATAAAGGTAGGGTGTGTGATAGTTATCCTAATATTCTGTGCTCTGGGCAGACAATAAAAGCGAGGTTATTTTTAAACATGTACCAAAATCTAGTCGTGGTACATGACTCAGTGGCCACCATGCTCACTTACTGTAGGGGGCAGCATTTCTTTGACAAATGCAGGATCATCACCTGTTGAGGCATGCTCCCAGACATTTCTCAGTGCAGCAGAGATTGTAAAAACCTGAGGGGGCTCCTAACTGCTAGAGAGACAGCTATGAGAGGGCAGTTGGCACAAGAAGTTGAATATTGTTCTCCCCTGGCAGGTATCCACTTCTGAGATCCTTCTGGAAAGAAACCAAAGTCCTAACAGGAGTGGAAAATCACTGGTACCAAGAGCCTTTGGAATTTGATTTTGTGTTTATTCTTGGGCTCTGTTCTTCCCTTGCTGAGTCTTCTCTCACCCACCAGACGACTTATGCATTAAAATGATTACCTTTGGTGCAAATGGGAGATGAAAGCAAGTCCAACAATTTAGTAATTGTTAAAACGATTGCCTACCTATTTCACTCCATTATCCTAACTGTACCCCTTTAAAAGTTGTGCCTCCAGAGACACTTAGAAACCTCTTTCTGTTCAAATGCAAAGCCCTTCGCTCCTTATCTTTAAGCCTTACTTTAATTAAGGAAATCATAGACTTACATCTCTCTAGGTTCTTAATATATCATAAGAGGATTTGATATGTATAGAATTATGTCTCAAAAAAGGAACCTTTAGAGTTATGCAAAATGAAACTGGCTTACTTCCAAAAGCTTTCTAGGTTCAAGGTAAATTCCTGCCAACACATTAGTGGTTACAGTCATTTCAGTAATGGCATAATGTTATTGTCCACTCAGCATCTATTTCCAGGATCATTCTGTTTCAGCAAGTGAATAAGAATGAAAGTAAGCAGGCTTTTACAACATTTTCTCCCAAGCTTGTCACCACCACAATCCATGTAGAAACAGTTGGGACTAACATATGTTACTCTTTGGAATGAAGAGCCCTGTATGCCTTTAGTAAGATGAGTCATATTCCTTTCACCAAAGTTAGAAAATATATCCTGGCAACTTTTCTCCCAGTTCATTTGTGTTCTTAAGGAAGACTAAAAGCAAATCACTAACCTGCCACTTTAAGATGCTTGGGCACCTAAAAATCACGTGAAGGGAAGTGTTTATGTAGCCAGAATACGCAAAGCAAAGGTTTAGGGTTTCCTTCATTTATCATCTTTCCTTCCAACAAGGTAGATGTTAAAAGAAGGGGCAATACCTTGCTTTAAGAAAGGTAACTGATAACAAGTATTGGTACTATTCGTGACCCTAAGTGAGGTCAGACAGATGACAGCATAAGTTCTGGTTCAACTCCAACACCTGGAGAGTTCCAGATGCTGCCAAATTAAGATGTCTGTTTCTCTATGGTAAGAGCACAGAAACTGCACACCATGTTGATGCCTAGAATGAAAAAGAAGTGGCCTATTTATCCTTAAGATCATTTATCTCTTAATGTTTGAAAAATCCAATGGTGACATAGTTATATGGATCCTGCAACTACTTCCAAGAATCATTTTGAAGGAACATTTTAGAATCAAGCTTTAATACCTTAAGAATATAAACTTACAAAAGATAAAAATTTCTTCAACAGTATGCTGGGGAAAGTTTTTTCTTTTAATTATTTTTAGTTGTAGATGGACACAATACCTTTATTTTGTTTGTTTATTCTTATCTGGTGCTGAGGATGAAACCCAGTACCTCACATGAGCAAGGCAAGTGCTCTACTACTGGGCCACAACCCAGGCCCCTGGGGAAACGTCTTGATTATTTCCTTATACAGATTCAAAGAATAAGGAAATTTGTAACCTTTTGAAATTTCAGAATTCTAACTACCAGAGAGAAGGGCTCTGATAAAAAATAATTTTCAAAATATTCAACCTAAATTATCTTTCTGTTGTTTGTATCACAGCTCCTAAAAGTTCAAACTGTAGTTCAATAGTCAACTTCTTAGACTAAATAGACTATGAGAGAATTAAAATTTATAAAAAATAGTTAAGAATTGAGTGTTATGCTTTATACTTGAAAATTAATCTTAAAGCTGTTTTATTAATTTTTATTTTTACATATCAGTTCATCCTCCAAAAGGAGGATGAGTATTTCAAAACACTACCTATTTTTCTGTCCCAGGGGTTGACTGACTCAATATCCTAGAACCATAAATACATTTTTATTGTACTTGTCTAACATAAATAATTATACTTTCATAAAAATATGTAAAACAGTCAATTCTGGCAAATAGAATTCTATAAAACACTCAACTTTAGTATTACCTCCCATTGGAGTTCTGCAAGGTTTCTTTTGGTCATAAAAACAATTGCCTCTATCAGAAATGTCCTTCCTTGAGTCCCTTCAAATAAAAACTACTATTTGCTCCTGGAGGGCAGAGGTCAATTTTTTTTTTTTTTAATTTTTTTTTTTGAGAGAGAGAGAAATTTTAATATTTATTTCTTAGTTCTCGGCGGACACAACATCTTTGTTGGTATGTGGTGCTGGGGATCGAACCCGGGCCGCACGCATGCCAGACGAGCACGCTACCGCCTGAGCCACATTCCCAGCCAGGCAGAGGTCAATTTCAAATGTCCTCATCCTAAGGAAGAAGGGAGGAAGTGTGTGGTGTTTGACTGAAGGCCAGGGACCTGCAAAACCCAAGTCTTCATGAGGGTGATTTGCTGGTTCAGCTCATTGTTGTACTTTGGGGGCTGGAAAGAAGGAAGTACTGCATAAGACTGGTCATCAACAATGAGTCATCCTGGGTTTAAATCTCATTATTGGAAATGGTGCCAATGTGACTGCAGGTACTTTAGAGACAGGAAGGGCAGCTCTGCTAACTAAAAGTGCTGATGGCTTAGAAAAAGGAGATGGAACTGTGGAGTCATTGAGCTAAGCACTAGAGGGTCACAACCACTTCTAGCTATGCATGTCTGAACCTGGAAGAAAGCAGCTGTTGTATTTCTTCTGAAAGGAGGTCCCAATAACACACAGGTGGGGGATACTGACTTCTACTCATCCATCCCACCTGCAGTGTTGCACAAAATAGAAAACTATTCTAAGAATTTAAAGATATACTCTCCTCTGTGGGCCTTTATTTGAGGAGATTCAATGAAACACCAGAAAGAACCCCAAAGCAAACAAACCAAATATAAGGCCTCTTTAAAATTATTTGATATCAAATACCCTATGTAAAATGATACAACATGGGAAAAAGTGATCCTGCAGTATTTTTGTCATTCACATAAGAGCACTCTTAGTACTTCTCTGTCTAGAGGCAGGAGACAAAACCTTCAAATAGAAAGTGATACCTTAGGTTTAGCCCTCTTTAATTTACTGTCATTTCTCCTTATGACTTTTAGCTAATTCATTGCTGGTTCTGGACTAAGGGCTCAGCGCAACTAACCTTCAGGAGGAAAGCTACTAACCAATAACTGACTGAATCTCTGTACAACGTGAGGCCAAGATTCCTCAACAAGGGCAGATTTGCTGCTGATGAAATTATCATCAACTGTTTTTAAGGAAAAGACAAGGTTTCTGTCTGGAGTTGACTTTTTACTTCCTTAATAAAAATTTTTAAATTTATGTGATTCTCAAATTGTTATAAACTGGGAAACCTTTATACTTTGCTTTTGTTTATACAGAATTACTAGTAGGAGAGAAGAAATGTCTTTGAACTGACCTCACTTGTGCTGCTTTGGCAAAGTCTAGGGGTTTACAGATCATCATTAGAGAACTGCCTATCAGATAATAACCTGCATCCTCAGGAACAGAGATTACTCCATATTTAAAGACAATCATGCCCAAAAAATTACTAATTCAAACTCAAAAGAACCAACAAAAAAGTTGCCATAATTTACAGAAATAGAAAACCAAAAGTTACACATGAATGACTTTGCAATTTATAATACGAGGTAAGAAGTCCTTACCAAGGAGGTTCCATTCCTGAAATAATCATCCATGTTCATAAGAAAGAAAAGATACATAGCTTTCAGAATGTGTTATATTTGTAAAGATACAGAATGGCAGATTGGATAGATGCTAAATAAAACATTTACCTTCTCTATTGTAAAATTGGATATACTGAGAAACTAGCACATATGACCTAGCAATGTTATTTGCTTACTGCCTTCAACAAAAAAAAGGAAGCCATTTAGTATTCATCCCACTGGTTATGAGACACCCACATCAGGAAATTCTCAGTCCTTTCTCCAATAGAGGAAGGGTAGGAGAAAATGTAATTGCAACCTGAATTGTTTTCTCTTGAAGGGTAATGAGTGATTTTTTTTCTTCCTATTGGGCAATTCCTTGATTGTGTGTTTTTAAAATAATATACAGGAGACAGGAAGAGATCTCTGTCCCTTAAGCTCTAATTCCTAAGTAAATCCTGGAAAAAGGAAATTTCTACTTGTTTGATCTATCACATTTCATTTGATTTTTTTTTTTTTTTCAGTGCTGGGGGCTGAACCCAGGGCTTTGCAAATGCTGCTAGGCAAGCGCTCTACCAATGAGCTTCACTCCCAGTCCCAACATTTGAATTCCTATTACAGTATTTCAATAACCAAGCTCCCCCAATTTTAGTAGTTTCAAATCATCTGTGAATAACATTGTAAATACAATCTAAACATTGTAAGGAAACTGTGATTGTCTGAAATTGTGAATCCAAGATAATGAGAGGCTATTTTTGATAATGCGATATTTTTTCCTCCCAGAAATATTATAGAAAACCATTTCTCCTCATGGTTTAACAATATATTTCACAATATATTTCTGCCCAGGACACATTAATCTTAATCTAATGTCCCTGGCTCAGAAATATGGCCCATGACAAAAATTTAGCTATTTAAAAACTTTTACAGTCTAATTTTGAATTTTAACCAATGAAATGTGAAGATCTAAGATGATGACATGCAATTATTCATCAATTTCAATTAGCTTTCTGAAGAAAGCAGGCATTGCTAATTTCCTTTTCTGTACATTTTTGAAATGGGAAATCTTATAGGTGTCAGTATTTAGTTAACTGTACTTCAAAACAAAAAAACCACATAAAAAGATAAATGCAGAAAAAGAAAATTCAAACATGAAAGCATAAAAAGCATAGTACTTCAGAGATAATATACAAGATGATTTGGAGATGCCCCTGTGCTCTCAGAAATGTCATAAATTATATTCCTTTTTCACAGTTTATTAAAGGCCAGAGCTGAGAATGGGGAGAGAGACAGATGACTCAAGGGAAGTCTGACAATATGTATTTGACTTAAATATGCACTGCAAATGTCCAAGGAGAACAGGAAAATAAACACTGAAGTAAGAACAAGTCATTTCTGGCTTAAGATAATGCAAAAGTGAATTTATACTTCCTAAAATGAAAAGAAAACAAAGGCAAAGTACATTTGTCTGAAAAAACAGAATCACATTTCAAATATTCAGGAAACTTCTATAAGTACTATGGGAAAAAAATGCCTTCTTTTAGGAATCTATATTGTCATCCAACATTCTCCATACTAGTGTCTAGCAGACTTCCATGCATCCCTCTCAATTCCTAGGGAATTTATGCAAGACATAATCAACTCTCAGAAGCTCATCCTAGAAGACTGCCCAGTAGCCTAACTCCATAGGGATTTGCTGTGTGCAGGGAAATAGATACACAATCCAACTCTACATACGTTTCAACTAGATTACTCAAAGACTAGTAGCTTTCTGTGTATGCAAGTAAACCACTTTTGATCAGGTCACTTAAGAAATAAGTCCATTCTTTATGAGGGAGAAGAAATGGACACTTTTACTATAGGCCTCGAAAACAGAAAGAAAGTTCCTGTAAATTTCATTACATATAATAAAGAATGTTTATGATTCCTATTTTTAAAAGTAAAGATAAATAGTGAACCTAAGCAAGGAAGCAGTTCAAGGAGGTAAACAAAAGATTTTTGCTGTAGGATGAGACTTTGAAGGAACCATTCTTGAGTCTTTAGGGACAAAGAAATATTGAGGAAAGAAAAAAGGATCACAAGGTACTATATCCAGGCAAGATTAATCACAAATTTGGTGTTGATCCCAAAGTGAATAAGCCCATTTGCTTGAATCCTCAGACATATCTGATTCAAGAATAAAAGTGGGTACATCTTGTTAGAAAAAACTTCCTTAGCGGTCCTTTCTAAGAAGTACTATTACCATTTTTTTTTTTAATAGCACTATTCATGTCCCCTATGGGTTTGTTATAGGGCCTTCCCAAAATATAGCTATGCACATTTTGTTTCCCAAAGTGTTGTTCTATATAATAAAATACCAGTATTTGAGAAAAAATGGGGAAGTAATACAAGAGTAAGCATCAAATGGAGCATACCAGGTATAATGAAAACAAATTAAATTTCACTATAATTTACAAAACCACTGTTTTCTTTTATAAGATGAAAATATTAAATTATGCCCCTAAGTTATATTTTTCACAACTGGGACTTGAAATGGTCATCTTGTTACTACAGGTGACTTTAATATTGGTCCTGGATTTTTATTTTCACAACTTGCTCCCTTATCCCTGTTGCCAATCTACCCGTGTCATGGGTACTCGACCCTTCCAGCCGGCTATCAACTCTTGGAACACTCTTCCCGAGAAGGTGCTGTGAGGGTGTGCCCTCCACACTAGACACTTCCAATGATCCTCTTGCTCTCTCTTGCTTACCAGTGGATGGACACAGCACAGGTGGTGAACAGGGGTGACAAAATTTAGGAATTCTGGTCATTTCCACCCTAGGGAGCTCATAGTTCTGCTTCATATTTTAATGTAGGTAGAACCCAAACAAGCATCAACCAGTGACTCCTTGATGAAACCAAACTTTAAAAGGAGATGAGAAACAAAGAGAAACCTAGATTGGTGAAAATAATGCACTGCTCATTTGAAACTACCTGTAGCTTAAATATCTACGGACGCTCACACACATTTATAATAACAACCTGCTAGCTCCCATTTCATGTACCTGAAACTAACAGAGCAAAGCAGCTGTGGTTAACTGACAGTGTGTGAGGGTGGAGAATGGCCAGAGTTTGGTAGGCATCCCAGAAGAACAAGGGCATGATCCTTACTATCAGCACCGAGCCTTCCTCACCTGTTATAGAGACCTGACTTGTTAAGACCCCATCCTTGTCCCCCAGTCTCCTAAACAGTTCAGGATTTTCTTCTTCGGATACTTGTCACATGTGTAAATAACAATTATTTGTCAATTATTTTTTAAAATATAGGGCTTCCCCTTTGAGCTCTATGAAAGCAGGTCAGGGACAGTTCATTTTCTTTTGCAGTATTCCCAGTATAGGTCCCTAGACCAGTGCCTGTCACTCAACAATATTTGTTAAAATAATAAATATTATAATTATATAATTCCTAACCCTTCAATGCATCCAAAGATAGTTATCGTGGTCCACATTTTACAGATGAGTAAAGGTCAGTTCACACAGCTGGTAGGAAATGGCGGAACCCAGACTAAAGAAACTGCCTACTCTGAAGCCAAAGGTTAAAGATAAGTTTGTTCATCAGTTCAGTGCTCAACCCACAGAGCAATCTAACAGCTCTATCTTCAACAGAAGTCCATGAGAAGAATTAAGATGGAATCTACTGACGTTCTCTCCCTTCCAACACAAATCTGATTTAAATATACATATTTCCTGCTGTTTGGAAAAAGAGTAGCTCACGATGACTTAAGTACATGGACTAAATGGTTGAAGGTTCTTCTTGAGTGTAAATGAAGGAGACACGAAATAAAAACATACTTACCATAATTCCAGTAAGCAAACAGACTCCTTTTCCACAGTATGTGTTGGGTACCATGTCACCATAACCAATGGAGAGAAAAGTTATTGATATCAACCACATAGCTCCAAGGAAGTTGCTAGTAACATCCTGCTGATCATGGTACCTGAAACATAGCAAACAAAATCAGTTCTTTATAATTCATCTATAGCCAAGGACAATTTGACTCAATTCAATGAAGTCACTGTATCTTGTACAAACTACTCTATTTAGAAATTTTCAAAGCTGGTAATATAAATAAAATTGAGGTTCCATCTAAGCAATCTGAAAAACATCAGAAAGTGCTTCACCTTTAAAAATAATCTGAAAGAAAAATTACAAAATACAAAAACTGTTTTTCTTACCAGTGTAACATGATATATGCACATTAATCTTTATACCCTCCTCTGGCCTTTGCCAACATCTCATTTCTCCTGGAGGCCTAGCTGATGTGCCAGACCCACGTGGCAAAATGCAATTGCCCAATCTCACACCACACCTTAGTAGCAAAGGGCACCATGCTGATCCCTTTGCTACCTTGATTTCCCTGACAGAGGCCAACTCCTCATCGGCCTACAAAATAAATACAGGTTTATTATTATAAATTCTCTATTATTATAGAGACGACTTTTCTGGCTATTCCTTTCCCAACCTCTCTTCTGTGCTCCCTCAGTATCCAGTGTTCCCCTTTATTACAATACTATATGGTAAATGTCCATCCACCAGGAGGTCCTTCTTCACTGCCATCCTTGAAGACAGAAACTGAATCTCTGATCATATAGCCCCTCCCCCACAAACAGAGCCAAATAGAAGTTATTGTGTTACCAGCGGCGCACAAGAATTTATAGTGGGGAAAAAAGGGAGAGAGAGGGATACAATTTATCCTGACTCTTCTTTGAGGCATCAAGTTTTTCTGATGAAGAAAAAGGTTTGTATTATATAAGAAACAAACATCACACTTTGCTTGAAATCACATCATCAAACCTTATGCCCATCATGTAGACACTGCTGTCCATCATATGTACATACAACAAGACAGGCCATGAAAGTGGTGGCTCTGGAAGAATCTTTTCTGGCTGCACATTATCTGTAGTCATGGGCCCCTGCAAACCCTCTTTGATTTCCACAACAATCAGACCCCAAACTTAAGTCACGAGAGGGGATTTCTTGCTCTTCAGTCACCTCCTCCTAAGAAAAACCCTTCCTTCCCCTCTCTCAGACACCACCTGAAAGGATTTACTTTCCTTGCTCTACAAAAATTGGTTGGTACTCATTTTCCCTGGCTTTATTCATTCAGTTCTGCTTTTTGACTCAAATATGTCTCTGCTGCCAGGATTGAGGTAGCAAGGAAGCTGTTTCTGGCCAGTGCCTTAGGAATGATCCCATCTACAATTTCACTGGGCATGGCAATCTCTCTACACCCATTTTTCATCTTATGCTCCTGCTTCCATAACCCAAAGTACACGAGGTTCATGAAGTATAAGCCTTCTTCCATGATATCAGTGGATCTTACTCTCTGACTTGGATACAAAGAAGACACATGCTGATCACTTTCCACTTTTTCCTTCTTCCACAGAGGGAAGAGAGAAGCTAAGAAATGCTGTTTCCTGTTACTCTGGACTAGAGAAAGAGAAGCTCCCAGCTGGTGCTAGTGGAGAGAGGGCAACCACTGTGTATCCTAAAATAAAAACTGTGCATGAACAGGCAACCAGCCCTTACTGAGGAACGTTCTGCAAGTTTCTGGAGGCAGGAGGGTAGACACCTCAACTATTCTAAAGAACAGCCATGTTGACCTAGTTTCAGAGTACCCTTTTTCCCAGAATGTCTGGGAGGAGATGCCCACAAGGAGGCCACAATGTATTCATAGCATCCCAGCAGGATAGGCAAATGCACTTCCCGAGTATCTTTTCTGTATAATGTGCACATCTCGGTGAGCTGATGCTACTGGTGCTATGCTTAGCTGTAACATGAGCTAAGAAGCTTCTGTGGACTTCTATGCTTCAAAACAAGATCCTTAGAAGCAAGCTTTGAATGCTGTTATGGGGACTCTCAAATAAAGATTCCTTACCATGTGTGGCTTTAAACAGGGACTGCGTTACCCTAGCATTGAGATGGGTTGGACAGGAGAGGGGAGGCAACAGAGTTCATTTCCTGTTCTCTTTTTGATTGTGAAATAAAGTTTCTTTTAAACAAGGCACAATTAACAGACAGAGCTGATATACCTAAGAGAGCTCATTCCCTGAGACCTATTATGTACACATACATCATATTTATTGAGTACTCACTAGGTGCTCAGCGCCTGGCTCATTTTTCCCTTTAACAGGTCACGTTTTACCACATGGACAATCTTAGGCTGAAACAGCTACATTCTTACCCTCCATTTATCGACAAACTGTCCTTAGATTCTCTCAACACGTACAAATGTGTTGAGAGAAATATTTATTTGGAGTTATTTTCACACTGCTGCTGGGAGTGACCAGAACACTACAACCTGATAGGCACGTGGTTTTCCTTAGGTAGAGTCACTAACAACAAAGAGGAAGCCTCATTCTCATACTACAAACCAAGGTCTCTAGAGGATGGCTTCCTAAGTAGGCCTGCAAAGAAATCTCATCCTTGGAATGAAAATTCCATGCAACACTTTCACTGGAACCTTCAGCAAACTAACTCTTCTTCAGTTGTTCATCTTGAATAAATACACATCTTCAAGGTACAAGTAAATCTCTCCCATCCTCATTTGGCTCTTAGCCAAATGCTCTGAAGTATTCTTTCACTGTTTCATTCAGTCAATATTTATGATATGCTAAGCACGTTACAGTGCTTCACAAACTGTGATCCCACACTGAAGGGCCTAATTAGACACAAATATATTTCTAGGAGTTGGTATTTTATGGCTATATACAGGATAATTCCATGGTAAATTATCCTTTTTAAACTTATGAAATAATAAGCCTCTTGGAAAAATTGCTCAAAATGGAAAAATAGCATCTCATACTAATGTTTATGTTACCTTCAGACATACTTTGTTGTGAATAGTTAAGATGAGGTAAGTCAGAACCAATTTAGATACTATTAGGATATTTACCTGATTTCTTTCTTGGGGATTCAGAAAGAAATATTAGACTTATCAACATGATGACATTATTGCTTAGCACATCCCCGGGTTTTGAGATAATGCCCGTTTCACACCCTTGTGAATGATTAACACGTGCAATTTAAGGTTAAAGAACTTTCTTTTTTATTTAATTTTTTATTTGTTTTAATTATACATAACAGTATAAGGTATTTATGCACTTTGATATATCATACAAAGATGGGATATAATTTCTCATTTTTCTGAGTGTACATGTTGTCATGACCAATGTGATTCTACAATATGTACACAAAGAACTTTCTAAACATTTCTCATAGTAGAAGTTCATGCCACAGAATTACTGAGACAATTCTAACCTTCTCTACAAGGAGAACTGTTTTGAGAAGGACATGAAGAAATAATTCATGTGGCACGCTTTTAAAATAAAGACTTTGGGGTTTCAGCAGAAGACTAGTTGAACTGTTTTCCAAAACTCAATGCTTTGGAAAAATCGTGAGATCAAAGCCAGGTATGGTGGCATACACCTGTAATCCCAGTGACTCTGGAGGCTAAGGCAGGAGGATCACAAGTTTGAGGCCAATCTCAGCAACTTCATGAGTCTCTAAGTGCCTTAGCAAGACCTTGTTTCAGAAGAAAGAAGAAAAAAAAAAGGACTGGAGATTGGCTCAGTGGTAAAGCAACCCTGGTTCAATCCTTGGCACAGGGAAAAAAAAAAAGCAACCAAGATTGTAAGATCAGCTTTAACGTTTTAAAAAAGGAAAATGTTTCTTTTCTTAGTTTCTATTCCTTATTCATTTCTCCATTCACTGCTGACTGTGGGTCTAGCACTGTTTTTTTAGATCACAAATATGCCAACTTAATGTTAAATACAACATTTATGGAAGTTCGCAGGGGTTATCTTTCTAAGGCAGTCACTGTCTCTTTCCCTGTGCATGCTCTGCCCTGCACTCTTGCCTCCCCTCTGCAGCCCCCAGCATGATGGCTGGCAATCATGCTGGTCTCTTTCACAGATCTCCCCTGAACATGCATTTCCTTCTGCCTCAAAGCACCTTTTCCTGTCTTTCTAGCCCTAAATCTTACTTGGGTCCCCCTTTTCCAGACTGCACATAGATTCCGGTCAGCATGGTACTCTAGGCCTGTCCATTCCTTGTATCCCCAGAGCACCCTGCAGATAGCTATAGCACTGTTCAGTGAATGCTAATTTGTGTCATAAGATATGTAATATATAGTTTGATCATCAAACACGCACTGAGGATCAAAATTATGAAGAATTTGAAGACAAAGCTTGTGCCTTATTCAATGTTGTATCATCACACAGTGTTTAGAAAAATATTAGAGGGAGCTAGTGTTCATTAAACTAATTAGCATGACAATGTGAAATGTATTCTTGATCTGATTTTTCCCTAGGCCACGTGCTTCAGGATCTATGTATAGTAATACAAAAAGCAGATAAAAATGACTCTTGTCCATCAGTCAACATGAATTGCATTTGTCATGTATATCCTAAGATCTGTGTTCAATTTATATTTTTACAGTTGTAGAGAACATTTCAATAGGGGAGGTGACAAACTTTGTTCATTAATACTTCTTTATTAAACTTATTATTAACACTAGAAATGGCAAAATGTCTTATTTCAAAAGTCAACTCTGGTCTCAAATTTCATCCTTAATTATATAGTTAAAAGTATTATGGCTATTTAAATGCATGTGAGCAATCCACTATCAATTCCTTCCCAAATCCATCTCTCTCTCTCCTGAAATGTCAGTATAATTGTACTAAGATACTTTTAAGAAGTATAAAACTACAGCAACAAAGGGAAAGGAAAGGAGACATTGGAGAATGGGAAACACATATTTACATGAATGACAGTGCATCTTGCTTTCATCCAACATGGAGCAATAGGGGACTAGATTATACCTTCTCTTGAAACAACTTTAAGTAATAGAGAAAACATTTGGAATAATATTTAATAAGATATTGATCATCTAGCAACAGAGGGCAATTATTCCCAAGAGATGGTAAACTAAAGTGAGCCACATCATTGTTCCAGGTTAATGCCTAAAGAGAATATACACAATGCAGCTTAGTAAACCAAACCAGGTGAAACTCAGAAGTCTCCCTGTGTTGAAGGATAGATCTGGGAATCCAAGGAGGCCAAGAATTCATAGGCCAAAAAGTAGAGAAGAATAATCCCGGAGGGGACAGCACGCACTATAGATCTGCAGAGGGGTGTCCTTTGTTATTCATCCAAGGATTGAAGGACTTGTATGTAAAACTACCCCAAACTGGAGAAGTGGAAATAATATACATAATGTGATACAGTACACTTGAATAGCAAATGGTATAATATCAAGTGAAAATAAGACTGTGTTAACTTAGGCAAAGTATGCCTAAGTGTATAGGCATGCTATAAACCCTAAAGAGCCATTAAATTAAGACATCAAAAAATAATAACTGATAATACAATAAAAGATATTATCATATATTTTAAATGTCTGGTAAAACTTAAAATAGAAGAAATACAAGAAATTGAAGGGAAGACAAGAACAAAAGACAGAAGAGACAAATGAAGCAGAGAGCAAGAGGACCCCATAATGTATAATTGCATTAAATATAAATGGCTGAAATAACTCCCCAATAGAAGGCACAGATTGATAAAGAACCCCTGGAAGTTTCATTGTAGAAGCCATGCATTACATGATGGAAAAATTAGGTTCGAGGTTGAAAACGAGGACAGATTAAAGCCCAAGTATGTGGAATAATGGATCCTCAGGTCTTCCCTAGTATTGCCAGACATGTAACAAGAGACAGAAGGCTAATTCTCTGGAGATGGGTTGGAGATGCAGGATAAGGGCAGAAGAGATGTTTGAGGCTGAAAGCAGGGGATTTGAGTTCAGATTTCTAAACTAAGCAGCAGCAATCTTACATTTTTTTCCATGATACCATCTCTGACTCTATATTAGAGAACTTGTTAATTCAGAGAAAGAATATTCTGAATAGCTTCAGAGGAAACACAATTTTGCATTAATAAGGATTATGCATTATCAAGGATACCCTAACAAAAATCTCAGCTTTTGCTCCCCATTGAGTTTTACCAGATATTAAGCTAGCCCTTCTCTCCATACAGAGGTTCCAACTGGCTTCCAATTTACCACTCTTGGATATGAAAGAACAACAAAGGACTGGCACACATTTTTGATTCCAATAGGAAAAAATAGAGACCATAAATAGGAAAGAAAGAAGGAAAGAGAGGAGGGTGGAAATAGAAAAAAACTTGAGATATGCATAGTGATGGGGTGTCATCTGAACTTTGAAAGCTATATCATGAAAGGTCTAAGGGAAAATGCCACATCCAGAAAACAGGATGGGGCTGGGGGAGGGGGGAACTGGAGTAAAGCTCAAACTATCAGTGAAAACATAACCATAATACAATGAGATTATAAGTCATCAGAAATCTCCCAGGAAGTAGAACAAAAAGATAAAGAGAAGGGAAAAAAGGAGAAGATATGTTTTCAGAGAATCAACACAGAGGACTCCAGCAACTGTCTTTCCAGAAGGAGAATATAGAAAGTGGAAGGAATAAAATGAAAATATTCTTTGATTTCTTTGACAGGAAAACTGGAAAGCAGGTGTCTTCTCTAAAGGGAAGATTCTCAGAGAATCTGCACATGGAATAAGAAAAGACCTTGAGCAGGGGATGTGGCTCAAGCAGTAGCGCGCTCGCCTGGCATGCGTGTGGCCCAGGTTTGATCCTCAGCACCACATCAAACAAAGATGTTGTGTCTGCCGATAACTTAAAAAAAAATAAATATTAAACTTCATTCTCTCTCTCTCTCAAAAAAAAAAAAAAGGGGCTGGGGATGTGGCTCAAGCGGTAGCGCGCTCGCCTGGCATGCGTGCGGCCCGGGTTCGATCCTCAGCACCACATACCAACAAAGATGTTGTGTCCGCCGAGAACTAAAAAATAAATATTAAAAATTCTCTCTCTCTCTCTCTCTCTCTCTCTCTCCCCCCCTCTCACTCTCTCTTTAAAAAAAAAATAAATAAAAGAAAACTGCAAAATAAAATTAACTAGGGTAAAAACATATTTAGTTTATGTAATAGCTACCTTGAATTTTGGCAGAGTTATACATTATAATCCCCTGTTTGAGATCCTGGTAATCGTGACAAAAAAAAAAAAAAAAAAGACCCAAACCAGGATGAATCGATGTCAAATTTTAAATATCAGGAATATGGAGAGGATATTTAAAAAGTTTCAAAGAGGGAAAATAGAGCAGAGCTAAATATTAAGATAATAACTTCTAACATTATTTAACTAGGATGGGTGTTGAGGATCGGGAAGCAGAGGCAATCAATATCTCCTAATTTTGTAGACGGGAGGGATGGAGAATATGGAAGGAAAACTGAACAGATGAACCTCACTCAGGTCCTCTCTTTGCTTGGCTTGCCCACAGGTGTAGTTGTTTTTCTATGTGGTAACCTTGCCTGAGACAGGGTAACTCCCCCAGGGAAGGAGGTACACCTATGACTCTCATCCCATGGTGAAGCATCACCACACCAGGCAGCCCTTTGGCACTACACCAAGTGGCACTGCCTAAATCTGCTTAATGTCAGTAATGACGCTGAAATTCCATGTCCACCCAGTTGCAGACCTGAGATGGAAAAAGAGTACAATTGATCTCTTTTCAAATCATAACTATATGCATATAGTTTTGATTTAAAGTAAAAGCAAATAAAATAAGTGACTCAATGAAAACCTATAAGCATAAAAAGTTGTTCAAAGAAGGCACATATGTGAGTTCAGAGGAGAAAAGTACTGAGTGCCAATGACTCAGAAAGGAGAAATAGTATAAATCTCTTACTTGCCACTTCTCTGTATCAAAGATGCTCACCTATAGCTATAACAATGTCATCCATAGTCCTGCCTGTAACCAATTAAGCAAGAACTCTACGGTGGGTTAATGATGTAGGGATTAAAAAAAAAAAATGTTTCCCAGGTGATTTCAATGTGCTATCAAGTTTCAAAAATCATCAGTTAGCTTTATTTTAGAAGTAACTTCTCATCTAATATGTTGCATATGTACCATCCCATATGTGCCTTTTTTGGACTTCTTTTTATGCTTACAGATTTTAGTTCATTTAATGATATTTTATTTGCTTTTACTTTAAATCGACAGTATATGTACATAATTATGATTTGGAAAAACATAATTTATTCTCTTCTCACATCTCTGAGTCTGCAACTGGGTGGACATAGAATTTCAGCTTCATTACTAACATTAAGCAGATTTAGACAACACTACTCATTCAATAACATGTGGAATATTTGCCTATATAAAGGAACATTTTGAGGCAATGAGAATACGTAGATAATAAGAAATGGTAGGCATTCACAAGAAGCTTAAAAATCTAATAAGGAGAAAATTGATTGCAAGGAATAATAAGGTAATACTCAAGTTGTAATAAATGTAAAACGGATGTCAGGATATTGTGAGAAAAATATATGTAACATATTGAAACTAATGACATGAGCATCTAATAAAAATGATGCCTGAAACTAGTTTAAATTAAAACCAAATGTGCCAGATGTGGTGACACATGGCTGTAATTCCAGTGGCTCAGGAGGCTGAAGCAGGAGGATCTCAAGTTCAAAGCCAGCCTCAGGAACTTAGCAAGGCCATAACTTAGCAAGAACCTGACTCAAAAAAAAAAAAAAAAATGCTGGCTCAGTGGTTAAGTACTCCTGGGTTCAATCCTTGGTTCAAAATTAAAATAAAACAAAAAATAAACAAAATTAAAATGGAAAATCCAGTAATTCCAAAAAGCTTTAATAAAAACCTGAGTGAAGGTGCTCTAAATGTGAATGCTATAATCTTATGTATATAACCAACCCAGAAGGAAATAGCTTACTCAAAGTCCTTCAAACTAGAGAACAAGAACTTTCCCAATCTGCAGGACTTTCTCAATTTCCTCCTGGTATTTCCACTTCTCTGCTCATCACTGAATCAAGAAATATGCACTTGGCTTTAGGATCTTGAGGATGCTGATATAGCCTTTTGTTAGTAACAGTAAGTTACCAGGGAAAAGCAGCAGAGATAGACAGCATAATGTTACCTCTAAAGCCCAACTTTAATTTAGGTCTGAGCTGGTTTGAATTTTCATAAATTATGTAACTCTTTGTTAATCTAAAGTGAATTCTTTTCCTTTTATTTTGCTCTCTTGACTTTGCAAAAACCTTGGAATTCTTTTAATCTTCTCTTTTGATTTAGAAAAAAAGAAGACACATTCTTTTTTCCTCTAGCTCCCTCTCTCCCTGTGTGTGGTGGGGCAGGGTTCTACAAAATGTCTGATTCCTTTCCTTGTGTTAACCTTGGCTAATGAGAGTTTCATTCATTCACACTTAGGGTAGAGGCCATCAGTGGATATGTGCTAAGAGAATAAGCTTTTAGTAAAGCTCAAACTTCCTAAGAGGAAGAGGGTGGTGATAGAACATATGGATATTCAAACTTGAAGAATTATATTTATGCTTCCCTGAAATGATGAAAAAGATGTTTTGTTGTCTGACTCTAATGTTCTTTTATATGTTTTCATTTATATTGTAATAGGTGATTTTGGCAATGACTACTTACCTGTCAATAAATTAACAGTCTTAGATCTCATATCTATATAATTTTTTTGACTATGTTAAAAGTCTTTAGAAAGACAGATGGTATCACATTAACATCCTTTTAACAGACAGGAAAAGACAAGCCAAGGCTCACTGTCATTCAGATTCTCTTTGATTGAGGCATTTAGTGAAACATGATCAGCTCTGAGAGAGAACTTCCCGGCCCAAGAGCCATGGTGGCAAGTCTGGCACCTCGCAGTGAAGATAGAGAAGGTGGTATACATATCCATCAGGACAGAGTTTTCTAGACTGAGAATGTCATTTAAGCAGTGGTTTTCAAGCCCTACAGACTTAAAGCCCTCTTTAATGATCTTGAAAGGAAATTTAGATAGTACAATGTATGCTTTATAAAACGAAAAAAATCAATTTAAAAAATCAACTTAAAAAAATCAATATAATACCTTAACTGTACAATTATGAGGTAAAATTGAAGTAACTTATTTAATCATGTATTTCAATATCTAAACACTTCATCCAGCAAGACTAAACTTAAAAAAAAAGCAGCAGTGAATTGCTTATACCCATATGTAGAAGCATTTTAATGTAATTAAGTCTGTGAAAGTATGTAATTCATATGCCACAGGGACTGATTTTTTTTTTTTTAACTTCTGGGCTAATTCTAAATAGAACAAATGCTGATTTCCCCCAATTTACATACTAAAAACATTCAAATGTCTATTACTACTGAGCAAAAATAGTTTATGTTCATATTTAAAATGGATTTAGGTCTAAGGTAAGAATATTATAAACAAGTTTTTCATATTCAAAATACCTAGCAGGTCATTACAAGGTCAAGTGAGCTGCAGAACAGCTTGTTGGGTAAGAATGTCCCATGTATAACAGAACAGAGCTGCTGGGTGCATACTGGCATGCCTCTGATCCCAGCAGCTCAGGAGGCTGAGGCAGGAGGATTGTGAGTTCAAAGCCAGCCTCAGCAATTTAGTGACACCCTAAGCACTTCAGTGATACCCTAACAAAACAAAACAAAACAAAAAATGGGTTGGGGATGTGGCTCAGTGGTTAAGCACCACTGGGTTCAATCCCTGATACCAAGAAGGAAGGAAGGAAGGAAGGAAGGAAGGAAGGAAGGAAGGAAGGAAGGAAGGAAGGAAGGAAGGAAGAAAGAGAAAGAAAGAAAGAAAGAAAGAAAGAAAGAAAGAAAGAAAGAAAGAAAGAAAGACAAACAGAACAGTGCATCTCTGGCCCTACCAAGCAACAATCAATCAATCAATAATCAATCACAAATTTCCAAATGTCTCCTGAGAGCAGTAGTACCCCCATTGAGAATTACAGGTCTAGCTGGATCAGAAAATCTGGAGCTAGTTTCATATAACACAACTAGACAGCAGTGAAACTACAAATCCTTGAGATGCAGCAGAAATGCCTAATAGGAATTATGTTCTCAAGCCCCTTATGCTCTGTGAGCACTCAAGGAAATACCAAATTTCAGAGTAATGTTTTAACTAGGACAAGCATTTCTGACCAAGTTTTTCTTCCTTCCTATTTCTTTCCTACCTTCCACACCAGTACTTATTTTAATTTTCTGGGACAACCTCCATTTATTCAAGCTCCTGCTCTGTGCCAGAGACCTTGCACATACTGTGACTCCTACAAGGGAACCTGTACCCAGGCAGAGATGAGACCATGATTTGCATGGGCAATGATTTCCTTCCCCAAAGTGAGTTTTTTAAAAACACTTAATCTTGTTCATGTCTGCCACTTGTCAGGCTCTGCTGACAGCAGAAGGAGCATGTCCACAGGGGCCTGGTAGGTGCTATTTTTATTCCCACTGTGGATTTTCTATAATCCAGAAGAGAATTCTCCAATTCTCAGAGGTGAGGAGCAGCATTGTGGGCAGTCACTAGGTGGCAGTGCCACACCAGTTTATCCCCACTGTCACTGGAGTTCACTGACCAGTTCCAGGGCTGGGAGGGGACAGAGTGGGAATGTCCTGCAGTGAAAGCCCCCTTCCGGACACCCTGAAAACAGGTGGTGTTCCACAGGAGAAACCACAGTCAAAGCTGAAGCGAAACACGGGGGCCACACCTACACAGCAGCCTGGGGTATTATGCAGAATCTGGGTGGCTCCTGTCTGTGTGTGTGGAGGGGTGTCTGTCTGGATGCTGAATCCCTTTTAGATCCACTCTAAGGTAGATTTGAAGGTGCAGCATGCCTCCACATTTTACCCACATGGGATTTTCTAGGTCAAAGACCAGACTCTGTCTCCCAAATCTATAAGAAAAAAAAAATTTTTTTTTAATCCCTGTGGATGTTTCAAACTAGGCCATGTTGGAAATAAAGCAGCATTTGAGGATATACAAGTCAGGGTCTTGTTTGCTGACTCTAAGATAGGGCAAGGAAAGACAGACTGAATTCAGAGGTGCTATTCTACTTCTTGGTGCTTGTGACCAGAACAATGAATATGAGTCTCTAATCCTTACTTTCCTCTAAGATGCAAAACAGACCATCTACCTCAACAAGTGCCTGAGCACTTAGATAACAAGTGTAATGCAAGTACCACTTCATCACTAGAGAAGAGACACTGCATTTTTACTGAGCATATCCTTTTTGATTCTGCAAAAGTAAGCACAAAGAAAAGCCATAACGTTTGAGAGCATACCTTCTTGCACTCAGGTGAGCTGACATATGTGAGGGCTATTACCAAAATATTTACCATTATAGTCGGTGAGCAAGACGACTAGTACACCTAACATGTACAACAGCAAGTGAGGACTGAACGGGAGCTATCAGAGCAGGGCAAAGGCAGCACAAGGTGAGGGTAGATCAATCACAAAGTAAGCCAAATAGGAAGAACAATGATGTCCACACAAGAAATCCAAATGGAACCAGCCTAGGTGCCCATCAACAGCCAAATGGATAAAAAAAAAAAAAGTGCACACACACAATGGAATTTTATTCAATCATTAAAAAAAGAATGAAATTATGTCATTTGCTAGTAAATGGATGGAACTGGAGAACATCATGCTAAGTGAAATAAGCCAGACTCACAAAGTCAAGGATCATATGTTTTCTCTCATATGTGAATGCTAGAGAGGAAAAAAAAAGGGGGAAATGTGTTGAGGGGCGTGGGGGACTCATGAAAATAGAAGGGAGGCTGGGCGCACATTGGTGCAAGGCTCTAATCCCAGCTGTTTGGGAGGCTGCAGCAGGAAGATCACAAGTTCAAAGCCAGCCTCAGCAACAGCGAGGCACTAAGCAACTCACTGAGACTCTGTCTTTAACTAAAATGCAAAATAGGGCTCGGGATGTGGCTCAGTGGCTCAGTGCCCCTGAGTTCAATCCCTGGTATCCAAAAATAAAGAAGAAAGAAAATAGAAGGGAGACTAGTACAGTGGAGGAAAGAGAGGGAAGAGAGGATGGAAAGGTAAATTACTAGGGAATGAAATAGGTCAAATGTATTATGTATCTATGGGACTATATCACAATGGATTCTGGTATTGTAGATAATTATAATACACCAATGAAAAACTTAAAAAAAAAAGAAAAAGAAAGAAATGGCTCACAGCCTTTCTATGCTTCCTATTCTATCCTACTTCCTTCTCAGCTGCCTCCTCCCACCAACACCAGATTTCTATTCTTAAGAAGGCAGGAAAGGGAGAAAGATACAATTATGTATCCAGTATCATTAATTTCTGATACTAACTTTCTGTAGGCTCTTAAGTTTGGGGCTCACTGTCAAATGAAAAGAATATGCTCCACTTGTTGCCAAAAGCTTGGTCCTTGACTTTTTGCAGACCCAATAATGAGGACACAGTTCTGAGAAAAAGAAAAAAGACGGTTTATTGCTTTGCTAGCAAAGGAGAAACACAGGGGACTTTCAAAGAGGTGATTCAAAGGCAACATGGCACCTGTTTTGTGTTGAAGTTGTAATTCACTTGTTAATTTGGGAAATAGTCATTTCTGAGATCTTCTGGTGCCATCCCCAAAGTCTGGATTATTTCCTTCCTAAAGTGGGTGAGTGCTCAAGGACAGATAACTCTGTGTAGGATGGGGAAGAAAGGTAATCCAGTTTCCCCTGCGATTAGGGACAGGAGAGATTAGGGAGGAATCGGGAGACAGGAAGAGATAGAAACATGTCCATTTAAAAATCAAGGAGCAGTAGCAGAGCAGCAAGGGCTATATCCAAAGCCGAACATGGACCACTGTTACACACTCATCCAATTCCACTCAGCTCTGAGGTGCCACTATTACAGGAGGCAGTCATCATGAATTGATTCTAAATGTTTAATTTTCAAAATACAGCAAATGAAAGTTCCTATGTAGAATTGAGGATGACAAGAAGTTTTAGCCTGAAGCACTTCACAGCTTCAGGCATTGCTCCTAGGGAAGCAGAACATTCCTGAATGTCACTGCTTTGTTCCTCAGAGGGAGATAAGAAGCAGAGTCAGAAAACTGAGCCACCAAAAAGCCAGAGAGCTAAGAGTTGTCAGGGACACTTGGTTGAAGGTGACTCCAGCAGGGCTGAGGAGAAGGATCACAGATTTTCTGAGAAGGTCATTTTCAAGGTTTTCCAGTTAGATTTTCCTACTTCAATTCTGAAAATCAGTTTTGAAGTGTCTGTTAATTGTACCTTGCTTGACTAGGCCCAGGCAACTAAAGTATAGATTGCAATGCCAAAATGTCATGAACCCAAAGAAAACACAGGAAGGTCCATGAAAGAGGAGCACAACAGTGAACAGACCCAGACTCAACCCACCACCACTGAGGACCCATAAATCCTTGCTCAATAAGTTACCCTTGCAGAAATCTGCAGTGCAAGGAATATGTTTTGTTAAATCCAGAAAAATATCTTTATAAGGCAGAAAAGAGCAGAGATGAAAGAGAACAGGCTAACCAGAGAGGAAGAGCAAGGGGCTAGAAGTTAAGGAGAGAATAAACAGACAATAGAACTAACTGCAAGTAAAAATTTTTAAAAATACATAAATGATCAAAGAAAATGAACTATGAAAACTCAAAAAGCTTCTAATCTAGCCAGCCTACTCATTACTTAAAAAGTCAGCCTCATTTTCCAGCACCATGCACAAATGCTTCACATGGCTTTCACCAGTTCCAACTAACATTTCTGACTACTCCAGAAAAAGAAAAATGAGAAAGAAAAAAAAATTCAAAAATTTTTCATTATTCTTTAATTTTAAATATTTTGGGAATTTAAAATGGTAGTCAAAAATGTTTCCTGGTTGAAAGTCTTTACATGCAAGAATCGAGGAGTGTACACTTGGTAGAGTGGGCTACACACGCTCACCAAAGCACACTGGTAAGATGATTGCCAAGGTCAAACACAGCATCTACCTCCCCAAAAAGGATCACAATTATGGCTTGCCAACTGAGTGAGATCAACTTCTTTTGCACAGGAAATTCAGGAAACAATGCCAGGAGTATCTCAAAAGGAAGTTTGGATTTAGATTGCCCTCTACACTTTGACTGTTTTGCAGGTAACCCAAGGCCATCAAAGGTCAGTATTACAAAAATCAAGCAGTCAGTGAATCCAGAAGCTGGACCTCAGTTGTGCAATGCTCATGGGTTATCTGCAGTACAAGCACACGGCAATGAGGATCTTAATTTCTATTCTTGTCCAACTATACTGCACAAATGTGAAGCCACCATGCCCAGAGACATTTTCTATCAAAATGACAAAATTAGGGTGATGTCACTCAAAACCTTATCCAAACACAACAGCTGGATCTCAAAGCAGAGAATTCCATATGTGGTGAATTTTGATGATGAAGTCCTAGTTATGCAGGTTAAAGTCAAAAGGATCAGCATCAGTTTTCTCTTCCACTCTATCAAATCAGGCTAAGAATTATTATGTGCACAGCTTGATAATCACAGGGGTACTCTAGGGGATATAAATAAGTATTTGTGTATTTCAGGCAGCTTATAGAAAATACATGACCTAGAAACATCAAAATCAGAATAGGGAGTATGAACTACATTACAGCACTGTCCAATAGAACTTTCCGAAAAAATAAAAATAAAAACACCCGGTATCTTTGATGTTTTACACTAGTAACATGTGTCTATTGAGCACTTGAAATGTTGCTAGTACAAATGAGGAACAAATTTTTAAATTTTATTTCATTTAAATAAATTTAAATTTAAAAGTCCTATATAGTTATTGGCCATGTTGGACAGTGAGATCCGAGAGATCAAATCATGGCACAAGAGGTGCAGAACATATTATCAGCATATCCTAATAACATAGTGATTGTAATTCAGCTATAAGGTTCACTCTGGGCTGCCCTCTACCAAAGTGAGATGGAATAAAGGAATATGATACATTCCTTGACTTCCAGGATATTTATTTATTTAGACACCAGAGATTGAACTCAGGGACACTCAACCACTGAGCCACATCCCCAGCCCTTTTTATTTTTTATTCTGAGGCAGGGTCTCACTAGGTTGCTTAAGGTCAAGCTAATTTGCTGGGGCTGGCTTCGAACCTACGATCTTCCTGCCTCAGCCTCCCGAGCCAGAGATTACAGGCATGCGCAACTGTGCCCGGCTCCAGGATCTTACACTATTGATATTTGACACAATATTTAGTGCTCTGGTGTCATATGATTGCTTATTTTGTTGTTATGCTTCTTGGATAAAGAAGAGAAAGCAAGTATTTTAAAGAAATGAATTGAATTTTGAGTCATTTTGTATATTAATTCAGTCAGAGATGCAGTAGTCCTGTGCTTCTTGGGAAAACTGTACCATTTGGTCCTGGGGCCAGAGGAGGCAGCCAAGTACCTTTACCCAAAAGTTCTGTCATCCACCAGAAGTGAGGGATTATCTTAAAGAGAGCAGGCATGCACAGCACCTCTGTTCCTCCTCTGGAGCCCATGTTGGTCACTTCCACACTGTGGGTGGATCCACAAACAGATTTTTTTGCAGACTGGGTTGCTATTGGGAAGAACACTTTCCAGACCAACCTGAAAACCAATTTCTCCCATTACCTAGTATTCACACTCTGCCCACCTGGCCTCTCCCTGAAAAACTAACTGCTGTGGTGCTTTAATTCACATATTTACAAGATAACATTACATATTGTTCAGTTATAGGTCTATCAGTAGCAAAATATAGGGAAAAAGGCATGCAATGAGTAGAGATGATCTTTCTATTACTTTGTAGTTTTTGATTTATGTCAAAATTATTTCAAAGCACACGTTTCCATGGTGTAAAATTCATGTTTTAAAGTACAGTGTGAAGAGAAAAGCAGCCCACAATGTCCTACTTTTGCTGTTTGATTTAATTAACATGTTTGTTTTCTTAAGCTGTATAGCTGTATAATTTACTTAAAGTAACATTTTTAATAAGTCTCTTGCTGATGTAAAGGCAGGTGAACATTTATGAAAGAGTTGACTTCAAACACTGAAGTCAGATCTCAGTAATAATTGCCACATTTTTTTTTCCTTAGTAAATGCAGATAAGGTACAATGGATATTTTTGTTTTTAGTATATTAAAGATTTATTTCATTCCTAATTTAAATACACACATTATTAATATAAGGGGCACTTATCCTGGAATCATTTGGCAGATGTCTTTTTATAAAATTTTATCCAGGACAGATCTTATAAACAAACACACATTATATATATATATATATATATATATATATATATATATATATATATATATATACACAACCTGTATTATGACTGTATGCAGAATTGTAATCTATCATATACAATTCACAAATGTCTGAACTTTGTTTTCTGAGAGACTATGAAGGACACTGGGTGGCCTTGATTTGGTGGCTTAGAAACAGAATATAATGCATAAATAATGAAGACCTACACTGTGTAAGTCACTGTGTACTGTGGAATTTGGGCACAAGGAGGAAAATTATATCTGGGGCTCTTTGCGGGGTGGCTAAGAAGAACAGTGGCATTCCACAGTGGTGTCTGCTCTCCTGACTCACGTGGAAAGACAGGAAGTGCAGTGTTCAGCAAGACAGTCAGGTGCACTCAGGGCTTGTGGGTGCAGAAGTCAGACCTCAGCATGTGCCCAATCTCTCATCAGCACCATTGATGTGGACCTTCCATATCTTCCCACTGGTGAAGCTGGTATCTCCGAGCATCAAGCAGCCTCAAATCAGACAAGCCACAGTCACATTTACCTATGTCTCATCCCTAAGATCAAGGCACTATGATGATCTGGGGCCTCCACCTTCAAACATTCAAGCTGAGCCACTCTTCTCAGTCTGGCTACTGCTTGATTCTTCAGTCTTAGCTCTAGCTGAAGTAATTTGGATCCATGGGGTGGGTGTTGCTCTCATTCCTATGCTCACCCTTCTCTCACATAACTTAATCCATCCCCTTTTAGCCTGGCTTCTAGTTCTTGATATTCTACCTTCAAAGTCATTTCTTAACTCTTTCCCCCTCTTTCTTCGAAGAGTGGGGTAGCTGCTGTCTCACTCCACATGGATTGGAATTAGCCTTACTGCCACTGTCCTGAGGGGCAGCCTCTTTGTTTTACTCATTTGCTTCAGGCCACTGCTAGAGAGGACCATGACTATGACATGGTAGGTACTCCAAAAATAGAATTCTAGTGAATGAATAGCTGAGGAAATTTCCATTTCCGATGTTTTATAACAGGGGGGAGATGATGGAGGTTGAGTCTATTGCAAGAGATATCTTACCAGTTGACAGGCTTCCTTGTCTCTGGCCTGGGTCTACAACCTCCTCCTCCCTGTTCCCTAAGTCACTGTACCTTACAACCTTGAATAGGATCTCACTGCTTAGAAACAGCAGTCAATCTCTTTAGCATAAGACAGATAAGGTACAATGGATATGATCATTAACAATTTGGTTCTGGCCCAACTCTGCTGCTTTTGCCTGCTGGCTCCTAACTGTCCTTACTTACGTCTCCATCTTCAAAACTTTTCCCCTCTGAGAAGTATTCTCTATTCCCTTAAGTATGCATCCATAGTACTTCATAGCACTTATGTTAAATTATAATTTATTTTGTTATTTGTCTCTTCCAGTGGTCATTGAGCACACAAGGAGTAAACATCTCCTAAATCTCATTGACTGACTCAATATTTGGTTCCCAGTAGGAGCCTAGTAAATGTTTGTACAGTGAATTACCAGAAGTCAAAATCCTATAAGGCTAATCAGTAAAGAAACCTCAATTTTGGAAGTTAATTGCTTTAAATAGGAACAGAAAAGCAGTATAAATCAAACTTAACACAGTTGTATTTTTGTCATGTAGCCAAATAGAAAGATAAATAAATTTCCTAGAATATTCATGCCCATGGTCTTATTTATAGATTTTTATTGTTTTGTACTATCATATGTTCCAGTGTGGATTGCTTATGTGAGTCTCAACTGGAACAAATCAACAAATTCAAAATTTAAAATTCAAAGAAACCTGGATTTTATATTAATTTTAGCTCAATAACTCCAATCAAGTTGGTTCAAAATTATTTTTAACCTTTCTCCCTAAGATTAAAGAAAAATTTTCACAACCTGTAGGATATTCTTAAAGCATTTATTAATTTGCAGTTGTGTTGTTTTCGTTGTTGTTGTTTTGGCGTACCAGGGATTGAACTCAGGGGCACTGGACTACTGAGCCACATCCCCAGCCCTGTTTTGTATTTATTTAGAGACATGGACTCACTGAGTTGCTTAGCACCTCACCTTTGCTGAGGCTGGCTTTAAACTCGCCATCCTCTTGTCTCAGCCTCCTGAGCTGCTAGGATCACAGGTGTGCATCACCACACCCAGCTGTTCTTTTAAAATATTCCTCAGCTTTTAACTTTAGAAGAAATATATTTCTTTTATAATGTTAATGAAATAGCACCTAAAAATTCTAAAGTTTTTTTCTACATGTGACAATGAAAATTCTCTGACAAAATGTTGGAAACAATCTAAAAGAACTCTGCTCTGAAATAGAAAGCAAACTTAAAACCTCTGTTGTTACTGTATTAAATATCCCATGGTCACTGCCATGCATGTAGTCATAGACAGGAACATTCCTCAACTCCAAAGGTTCTGATACTCTCAGTATCCACCAGACTAAAGATACACAGGGCTCTGCAGAAAGTGAAGACATTGCAAAGACTGAGATTATACGTTTACCTACTTTTAATGGCAATCAACAAAATAACCCATAATAGAAACCAGATGTACTGGCAAGAGAAAGATAAATGGTAGAGACCCCCTGCCCCAACCACCCAAAATAACAAATTCTAAAGCTAAATATCACTCTTTATGTCACTTTCAGTTTAGAGAACAAAAATTGGAATGCACTATGACTAGAACTTACATTTTTTCTCCCCGATGTTCTTTCTCTGAATAGTCATTGCTATTCCCTGAGACTTTTGACTAGCAAACGGATCTTAGAAGTCATCCAGTTCAAACTTCTCATTTAATAGCCAAAGAAACTTAGGCTTAGAAATGTGAATGGACTGTCCAAGGTTACAAGGCTTATCATGAGCAGACAGCAGTCAGAGCCCACGTCTTGACTTTGCAATGCATATTCAGGGTTTGCCATCTTAGTAAATCTGAAGCTCACAGACTGGCATCCGGGTTTTAATATTTGCCACCCATGGATCTATTTCATGTGCCTTCACAGATTATTTCTACTATAAAATTTTTAAAAGTTTCTAAAATCAGTACCCTTCATTAAACTGCTTTCCCGAGAGCCCTTGAGGGCAGAAAAATAATTTTAGCAAAATCCATTTATTCATAGAAAATTAAATATTTTATGCAATGGATAATTTGAGATCCTTGTGTTCTTCTTCTTTTTTAACTCTTCAATCTGATTTAGACTCAGGAAGCAAGACATTCCTTACATAATCCCAATGAAGCAACTCCTAATGATTCTAAAGTTCTTTCTTCATGAGAACAATGAACATTGTGTGACCAAATGCCGAAAATAACCTACAAGACTTCCACTGAAGCAGAAGAATTTAAATCAACTGTTAGTACTGTATTAAAGACCCCTCGCCCTGCATTCTCAAGCATTTAAATAACCAGTCATTTCCTGCAGAAAACACCTTTGCAATCTTTTATGCCGGCATTCAGGACCCTCTAAATAAGGTTCTGTTGCAGCCCTGTAACCTCATCTTAGCATGCTATGTTAACAAACAAGAATTACTGTGTCTTCTTTTCCACCCTCTCCATATCTGCCAGCTCACAGTGTTTCATATTTAAGTGTTCAGAGACACTTATTTCATCCTGCCATGAATTTTCTGTCCCTCTCTGTGGACCTGTCAATACTAGAAAACATCTCTCATATCCCCCTAGACTGAAAATCCTCGAGGCAGGTCCATGGCCAGGTCTTTCATAATTTGCCATTCTTAAGCTCCAACAGCATATGGTGAGGCATGTGACAGAGACCAGGTGCTCACAGAGCTTTACTAAATGGCAGAGAAGAGACAACTGAATCCCAGTGCAGAAACGGGAGCACTTTGTTGTGTTACTGAGGAAACTGAGGTCCAAG
The DNA here is from genome assembly GCF_045843805.1 of Urocitellus parryii. NCBI lineage: Eukaryota > Metazoa > Chordata > Mammalia > Rodentia > Sciuridae > Urocitellus > Urocitellus parryii. The sequence goes on from NC_135531.1 coordinate 122,707,361, forward strand.
TTGGAGAATGGACTTGTCACAGCTCAGCCTACATGTAGATTCCTGATAACGCAGTCCCAAAGAACCAGTCAACTGCATCAAACCAGTTTTCATCACTTATATTTTTTTCCTCCTAAAATTCACTATGTAAATGTCCTTGCCTTCCTAATTGGAGTGCACTGAAGATACTGTTTTCTAATACCAATGAACGTTGCAATCCTCCCTCTCTCTAAACACACATGCACGTGTGCACACACACAGATACACACACACACTCTCATCCTGCTGTAATACTGACTGTGGTTTCTAATGAAGTCACTTTTTTGCTGGTGGATTTATTCTATTGTCAGATTGTCACTAACTGCTGTTATCCTCACTCCAGTAGCTTTCTCCTCTTTTTAATTCGCAACTATTTGAGAAATGGGACTCTTGAGTCGCACTACAATAGCGTCTAATGACAAGCAGAAAGCGTTCACTGAGACCGCCAATTATTTTTTCTATGAAGACAGCAGATCAGCTTTAAAGCTGATATTTTTGGCTACTCATTCACAGCCTCGATTCGGTTTGAGTTGGGTCCCGGAGGGACAGACTATTGGATAATAGATTTCAGGGTGCAAACTGAGGTGACCCCAGGCCAACTGCCTTTTTTACTAAGTTCTTGTTTTAGATGTATGGTTATATTAGTAACTTGTTATAGAGAGACACCTGTGTGTACTGCCACAGTAGCACATCTGGGTCAACCTGCTGAGTTTAGGAAAAAGAAATTTTTAAAAAAATTATGAGATCATAAGAGTGATTCTACTTTTGTTTTGGAAATCATTTCTTTTATGTTGTTACACAGTTTGGAAAGATATAACCCCATGTTTTTAAGGAGTTTTCCTAGGAAGAGGGTGGTGATTGCTAGGGAGTATGAAAGGCTAACAAAGTGGTGTTTTGGGTTTAAATTTAGTTAACTCTGGAATTCTGATTTCTAACTTCTCTGTACTGTGGTGTGAGAAATGGACTACACACTGATGCTAATTCTATGGGATCTACTGAAAACTATTTTATGGTATCACATAGGGTCAATTACTATAAAAAAATCTGTGCATGCTAGCAAAGAAGATACCTTCATTCACTTCTGGCTTGGAATATGCACAATAGATGAAGCTTGTGAACCATGTTTCAGATCATCTACTAATACTGCTAACAGTTTTGCCTGTATGATACATTAAATGCATGCTGAGTTGCATGGGTCTCTAATTATAATCATGTGTCCATTTCTCTTTTTCTTTGCTCATTGTTTGATTTTATAAACTTTGAGGTTACATCATTACACACACACACACACACACACACACGCACACATATATATATACACACACACATATACAAGTTCTATAAAGACTGTTTTTATCTGGTATTAATAGTAGGAGCAACCTTCTCCTCCTTCTTCTTTCTTTTTTGTGGTTGCTGAGGATTGAACCCAAGGTCTCAACTGAGCTATACTCCCAGCCCAGCAACCTTCTTTTGATTAGTAGTTGCTTCTTGTATCTTTTCCCAATCTTCTATTTTCAACCCGTTCACGTACTTGTGTTTTAGATATATCTCTTGCAAACTTTCTACAGGTAGAATTTAAAATTAGTAATATCATTTATTGGGATCATTACTAACTGTGGGTTTATTTTTATCACGTCTTTGAAAATTTCTAATAGTTCTATTTCTTATATGCTCCTTCCCTACCACACATTTTCTCCTATCTTCTATTCATTTGGATGTCATACATTCCACTTTTTGATATTTACTGATTATCCTTATAACTTTTACCAAGACATATTTTATACTTACAATTCAATCACCCCTCTTCCCTCCAAACAGGGTGTGGCCTTTAAGCAGGCTTTAAATGGAATCTTTCTGGCAACCTCACCTGTTACCCAACACTCTAGTTCAACCTTATTCATTGTCCAACACACTCACTGCTACTGTTTTGCACAACATGGTAGTGTGGTCTACATTTACCCACGAGGCTACATCTCTTTTGTCCTTGTATTGCAGATGTTGGAGATCCCTCCTGGGACCTTGTCCTACTCTCTGCAGGAAATCCTTCAGAAATCCCTGTTGGTAGCAAATACTCTCACCTTTTCATTAATTAATGCCTCTATTTTATCCTTGTTTTAAAATGAAAGTTAAGCAGGTACAGAATCCTAGATTGAAAGCTAATTTCTCCCAGCAGTTTGAAGATGTGCCACTGTATTTCACTTCTGCTAGTGTGTGTGTGTGTGTGTGTGTGTGTGGTGTGTATGTTGAGATGTTTACCTAAATAGAAAGAGCAAATAAGTTTATCTTTTACTCTTTCTGACTCCCTCTAAGTTCAAGTATCTACATGCAGATTTCTTTTTATTTATGCTACTTGAGATTTGTTGGGCTTCTAGAATCACACTTATATCTCAGCAATTAAAAAAAAAAAAACGTCCAAGACATACATCCACTTTTTTGTTTGTTTGTTTGTTTGTTATTTTCTTCTTCTGGAAGTCCAATCTGAAGTACTTAATCCATCTCAATTTATTCATGAGTCTCTTTCTATTTTCTGCAGATAAGGAATTGCGACAAATAATAAATATTTCTTCTATTTTTCAGTTTACTATTTTTCTTGAAATCTAATTTTTCTATGTGTCTAATGTGCTACTTAGCCTTTCCACTAAGATTCCTCTTTGCTTCTTTTAATTTCCCCCCAGTCCTTAATATATACTTCTGTTTCATGCTTTTCATTTGATCTTTCTATAATCATGTTAGACATAAATGTTTTCCCTATTTTGTATATTTCTGTGCTAAGAAGCACACTATTCAATTTTTCCATTTGTTCCTCTGCTTACTTTCACGTTGACTCAAATCCTCATGTACTTTGGGGTCCTGAATGGCAAGAGTGGGGGGTGGGGAAGGCTTTTATGTCTTATGTCAAGAAAGATCAGGCTGACTTGAGTTGACACATGTCCATTCAGAGAGATCTGTGTTTGCTTCTTCCAAGTGATTCAGGTTGCTACCCATCAGGGATTTAAATGTTGATTTCTCAACTTGTAGTTATATAAATTCAAGACTATGTAGGAGTGGGCCTTTGCCACTCTCTACCTCTCAAACCCATTAAGCGCACACTTTACCCAGGCTGGGAGACAGGTACGGTTTTGTTTGTTTCGTTGGTTTCCTTCTGTGCTAGTCGATTGTATATTTGAAGCTGTGTTTTTCAAACTGCTGTCAAGTCCCATTAGTAGTGAAATCAATTCGGTGCTGTGGTTCTCAACCTTGGCTGTACATTAGAATCACCCAGGGAACTTTTACAACCCAAGATCAATTAAATCTGAATTGCTAAGGGTGGGGCACAGGCAAGTATACTTTTATAGTATCCAGGTGACCTGATGAACAGCCACAACTGAGAACCAGCATTTTACAGCAAGATGGAATGTAATATAATGAACCAAAGAGTAAGTTAACACGAATCCTGAGTAAGAACTGTGCACACTGCTATGAAACCTGCTAAACAATGGTATGTGTAACTAAATATCATGTTCAAATATAGATTGTGTTCTTTACCAGGGGGGATGTTAAGCCTCTTGGTTACCAAGATTAGCATCTGTTCTCAGAGTAGCGGAAAATTGGGAGCCAACTTATTACCTGCATCCCTGCTACATACACACATGCATACTTTTACGGATGGAAGCTGTCTTTCTTGGATGTTCAGCTAGGCATTTCCATCTTATCCAGTAACTTTAGGGTTTTGTAAAAGGTTATCAGGCTACCAAGTCTACTATATCACTCAATATGGAATTCCGATTTCTTCAGGTACTTTTTTTCTTTGATTGTTACTAAAAACTACACCCTATAATGTCTAAGTTAATTTTACAACAAAAATGTGTTGGGATTATACTCTCCTGATACTAACATATTCTACAATGGCACCACAGAACATGACCTGTGCCATTACCAACACATCACTGTGGCATCTGGACTGCTTTCTCTTATTTCCCTTTCTGAAAACTTCTATTGCTTTCATGAACTGGGCAACCAAAACTACAAAGTCCTCATCCTAGACTATTATATGTATCTGAGAAAGATATTCTTCAAGATCAGGACTTTGAAATTTTGGTTGCTCAGTTCATGAAAGTAATAGGAGTTTTCAGAAAGGGAAATAAGAGAAAACAGCCAAAATTCAAAAAGAGGAACCAAGACTGAATTTCTTTGTGACCAGGTGGTAAAATCTGATGATTGGTGGATACAGTGATTACATGCTAGGACCTGACATTCGATGATACTACCATTCCTCCCAATAATCTGGGACAGGAGTCTGCATCATAGAGAGTGTTTGTAGTTGTTGCTGTTGTTGACATGGCTAAACTTCCCCTGGGAACTAGGGGGCACCTTCCCAAAGATCTTCTAGATAAATATATATTTTTTTAAAGCAAGGAATGAGATTAGGGAATCTAGTTGTTAAGCCCTTTCTTATCCTGTCCTCAGGACATCAAAAGATGTAACAGAAATATGTTTTTCTATTTCTGCCATGTCCCATCTCTGGAATCCTACACTTTCTCCTATCTTAATCCTCCTAAATGCCACCGACCCACCCAAAATTCCATCCAGCCACATGGAATGAGGGGAATTAGTCCATAGAGCAGTTCATCTAAACCAGACTGGTTCTAAGCATCCATGTAAAACATTCACCCTCCCTTTATGTTACCGTTGGGGCACTTTTACATTTTCAACCATAAATACAGTAAATGTTTTCTATTGGGATCATTATGTCACACGCAGACCACAACATTCACATGTGGCAGATTGCTGGCAATCTGTTTTCTCTCTCCAAGGAAGTAAACAGCTGCACAGTCACTTCAGTAAGACTGAAAAGGAGGCAAAGGTGAAAGGAAAATATATTAATGGATTTATTGAGGTAAGATGAGGCTTTGTGTTTAATGTGGTCTAACTGGTCAAAACATTTAAATACATTATTATGCTCTAAAAGTAGATGTAAATTTTTTACAATAGATAAAAAAGCAAAGATAACTACTAAAAAAGAAATGTGTAAGAAAAAAAAGAAGACAGACAGAAAACTAAAAAAAATAAATAAATAAAATAAAAAAAAACAAGTAAGCTTAAGAGAGCCAAACTTTTTCTGACCACTCAGGAAAAGCCTTATCAGAAGGCACCGGAATTATATAGCATCTTCAGAGGCCCCCAAACCTGTAAACACAATATGGTTTTCTTTTCCACTTTTAGCTCTTTCCATATTTAATCTGAAAGGTTCACTGTTTTGAAGGAATAAGCGGATGTTTTAGAAGAGTTATTTAACTGCAATTCACATGCCTTCCCTACATAAAGTCAGTATGGTAACAGCATATCAGTGAGGATTTTTAAAATTTCACTAAGTAATTCCCACCTTCATCCCTGCCCTCTCTACCTCTGTCTCCTCTCTCTATACTATCCCCTTCACTTTTTCCCTCTACAGCAGACACTGTTTTAAGTTTCTACTGTCTCTCCATTGTTCTGGGAAGACGTCCATTTAATTCTATGTACCAAATTTACTATGTTGTAAATGATCTCTTGGATAATTCTGATGCTATATAGATCTAATTCTATTGTGTCTGTGCCAGTTTTTCTTCTTGATAGCTTTCCATGGATAAAAGACTTATATTTAAAGCTGAACTTTTCTTATAACACATGCACATATAGACATACAACCGTTTGAGCTGTGCAATATAGGATACTTGTTGAAAATGGTTATTTCCATTCAACTAAAATAACAATAACAACAACAACAATAACATTAACAACAATTATTATTATTGGTACTGGGGATTGAACCTAGGGGTGCTTAACCACTGAGCCACATCCCCAGACCTATTTTGTATTTTATTTTAGAGACAGGATCTCTCTGAGATGCTCAGTGCCTTGCTTTTTGCTGAGGCTGGCTTTGAACTTGCAGTTCTCCTGTCTCAATATCCCAAGCCACTGGGATTACAGGCATGTGCCACCATGCCAGGCCTAACTAAAATTAAATAAAATAAAAAAATTAAATTCTTTGATAACAGTAGCTGCATTTCAAATGCTCAATAACCATATATGGCTAGTGGAAAACAGATTGGACAGTCCAAAAGAACACTGTCATGGCTTACAGAAAGTTCTGAAGCATACGTGCAAGTAAAGCCAAGATTGTTCAATTTAAATTGTTCTCTGTCCTCCTAATTTTTTAATAGTTTGATGGCTTCATTAAGGGAAAGAAGAGAATCACGGTAGCAGTTATTATCACATCCATATACACTAGAGTCTAAAACAGTGTTACAGACGTTTCTCAAAGGTGATAAAAATATTTCCTAAGTCTACTACTCCGATGAAACAACTAAAATCTAAGAAATACTATAAAAGCCAATGTGAAGTATTATATCCACTTTGATAGCTATAACCCAAAGCTGACAGAGGCTATGCTTAAGGGCAATTTCTTATTTTAGTTAGAGGATGATAAGCTGCAGGGCATCCTTTCATATTTCAAGTATAAATCGGTGACCTTGACCACTCCCTTAGAGTAGGAAGGGTGAAAAACAGCTCTGCAGGGCAAAGGTGAAGGGATGAAACATCAAGCTACACTGCTGGCCAGTTCCAGGTTTTCAGAGATAAGAACCCAAACTAGGGAAACCAGGGACTAGCTGAACCTAAGGAAATTCTTATAAAGAAGTTTAATAACCAAAATAATAGGTTCAATGCTCATTAACCAGTCTAGTGGGATGAATTGTACCATCTTGAAGATAACCCAAAATAAAGACAATTTCTTCAGTGAAGAAGGACTAAGTCTTTATGTTCATTTAAAAATTTTTAAATGAAAACACCTTACAACGATTCTGTGAAATATGAAATATCATCCACTGCTGAAAGTGTGGAAAAGAAGGCTTAAGTGAGAATCTATAAAGCATAACTACCTAAATAAAATTACAAGTATCTAACATGAGTTTCTGGGGTAAAATAAAAAAAAGCAGAGAAGTCAATGATGCTTATACTTGGGTTTGATCAAACTAGACTTTATTCTTGCAAAAGAAATTGCCAAAAGTTAAACATATAACACCTGATGGAATGCTATACAATAATTAAAAGCAATGTCTCTAGACTTGGAGTTTGGAAGTCGGATGCAAAACTGAAAATCAACAATTTTCAGATTGAGCAGAGACTTCTTCCAAAACCAGAGACATAGTTAGACATGGAAAACCGTAGCTCACCTGGAGAGAAAACCACCCAGAAACCAGCCTCAGGTAGTAACACCTGAGAGCTTGAGGAGGAACTAGCTTGAGGGGAAAAGTCCTAGGACCTGGGCCTGGGGTGAGGGCTGGCATCATGCTTCTGAGTTTTAGGTCCAAAGCCTCATTAAGATCTCAGGATAAAGATTATAGAAAAATCTCCTCTTGCTTGTAGCAGAGAGAAGAGTAACCATTTTAGGATAAGCCCAGAACATTTTGTTCTGTTTGACAAAAGCCTGCCTCAAAGGAAATCATTTTATCAGAGCCAAAGGGGGGTTTTACAGAGTCTAACCAACAGAGGAGAGGGAAATACAGAGCTCCAGGCACCTATCCCCACTCTCTCCTAGATCTGCCAGGAGGAGGAAGGCAAGCACCCAGCTCCTGTCCCCTCTGGCCTTCAGGCTTGACTAAAAGGAGGGGAGAAAGCTGAGAAGTACTAGGAAAGGTTACAGCCCAGGGCAAGTGTGTTTACTAAAAGCTGAGACTGATCACAGGCCTAGAGGAGGTGTCCTCTCCACCCCTACTTTCCATGCTTCAGCAGGGCTCCAGTATAACACCAGGGGATCACAACAGACCCATCACTGAGAGGGAAAAACCCAGGAGTCTTTAATTCTGTATCCAACAAAATTATCCTTCAAAAATGTACAAGTAACTTTCTCAGGTAAACACAAGTTGAGGGAATTTGTTATCAGATGTTCCTCACAAGACATCCAAAGAAAGGTTTTCAAAAAAAAGAAAAGATGTAGGTCAGAATCTTTGATCCACAAAAAGGAGAGCATTAGAGAAAGGATGAGTGAAAGTTGATCTTTAAAAGGTCCATTTTTCTTATTCTTAATTGATCTAAATAATAAAAGTTTGTTCAAAATGATAGTAGTAACAATGTACTTGGTGGTTATAGGTTATGGATAAAGTAACCATAGAAGTGATAGAAGGAATGAGAGGGAAGAACTAGGAACACATTTTAGAGTTATCTGTATTACCCAGTGAACCAATATAATGTTACTTGAAAGTGGATTTGAATGAATTATAAATGTATATTTCAAATTCTAAGATAACAACTAAAAAAATCATTAGAGGAATTGGTATACTAAAAAGGAAAAAAAAAAAGAAAAAGTATAAGATTGGAAAAAAGATAAAGAGGCCATGAATAGAAAACAAAGACAAATAAGATGGATAATAATCCAACTATATTCACTTTAAATGGCAATAGTCTAACACACCAGTTAAATAATAGAGACTGAGAAAGTGGGTCAAAAGCACAGGCCAAACTATATGTTGTCCACAAAAGGCCTACTTTAAAACTTATATATATATATATATATATATATATATATATATATATATATATAGAGAGAGAGAGAGAGAGAGAGAGAGAGAGAGAGAGAGATATTAAGAGTAAGGGAATGAAGAACAAGAATGAGAACAATAATCTCAAGAAACAATTTCAGACAGATCAGACCTCAGAGGAAGGAAAATTATCGGGTATGAACAAGGGCATTACATATTGATAAAAGAGTCAGTATTCCAAGAAGACACCAAGTTTTTATTGTGTATGGGCATAACCACAGAGCATCAAATAGGTGAGGCAAAAACTGATGTGCCTGCAAGGAGAGTGGACAAATCCACTGTTACAGCTCAAAAATTCATGACTCTCTATCAGGTGACTGGCAAGTCCAGTAGGCAGAAAATCAGCAACAACATAGTTAATAGAACAGTACCATCAATCAACTGGATTCAATTGGCATTTATAGAATACTTTACACAGCCACAGCAGAATACATTATCTTCTTATGGTAACTCAGACTGTTCATCAAGATAGACCTGGGTCATTAAACACATCTTAAAAATTTAAACAAATGTTTGCACTCAGGCCACAATGGAATTTCTGAAATCAAACACACAAATATAGCTGTTAAACCCAATTCTTTGGATATGGATATTAAATAAATAACTTCAAAATAGTGTGGGTCATAGAAAAATATCAAGAGAAATTTTAAAATATTTTGAGCTAAGTGAAAATGAAACCTAAACTTATCAAAATCTGTGATATGCAGTGAAAGCAATACTTAGAGGAAAATTTTTAGCATTGAATGCAAATATTAGAAAAGAAGAAAGTTCTAAAATCAATCTCCTAAAATTTTACCTTAGTAAAGTATAAAAAGAAGAACAAGTTTAGTCCAAAGAAAGAAAAAAGAAAGGACAAAAAATTAGAGCAGAAATCAATGAAATTGTCTAATCCATTTATTTTCTAATCTCACCACTCTTGTGTTTTAGCATCTGCATATCAGAAAGAAGTTTCAACCTTTGGTTTTTTGGGATTGGCTTATTCCACTTAGCATGTAATCTCTAGGCCCATCCATTTACCAGAAAATGTCATAAAGTCATTTGTCTTTATGGTGAGTAATACTCCTTTGTGTATATATACCACATTTTCTTTATCCATTCATCTGTTAATGGTATCTAGTTGGTTCCATAGTTTAGCTATTGTGAATTGAGCTGCTATAAATGTTGATGTGGCTGCATCACTGTAGTATTCGGACTTTAAGTCTTTGGGTATATACCAAGGAGTGGTATACTTGGGTCAAATGGTGGTTTCATATCTAGTTTTCTGAGGAATCTTCATATTGCTTTCCAGAGTGGTTGCACCAATTTGCAGTCCCACTAGCAATGTATGGGTGTACAAATGTCAACAGAGAAAATCAACAAAACCAAAAGTTGCTCTTTGAAAAGATCAATAAAACTGATAAACCTCACACCAGGAAAATAAAGGGGAAAAGAGGGAAAACAAGAACTATGAACCTCAGAAATAAATGAGGAGTCATCACCACTGATTCCATAGACATTAAAAAGAACAATAAAGATAAAATTTGAACAAAACTATGTCCCCAAATTTGAAAACCTAGGTGAAATGATCACTCCTTGAATATAATCTGCCAAAAACAATACAAGAAAAAATATATTATGTAAATTGGGTTGTATCTACTTAAGAAATTCAAAAAATGAGTACAAACCATCCCAAACAGAAAGCACCAAGTTTGCTGATGAATTTTCTTAAAAATTAAGGAAAAGATCATACCAATTTTCTGTTCTGTCCTCTAAAGATAGAAGCAGATGAAGCTCATTCTGTGAGGCGAGAATGACCCTAGTACTGAACCCAAAGAAAGTGAAACTACTTGTGAATATGATTCCAAAAATTCAAAAAAACCAAACAAAACAAGCACCACAACCAATATCACATATAACATCATACTTTCCTGCTATGATAAGAAACAAATCAAAGATGTTCCTTCCCTCTCACTTCTCCCATTCAGCAACACATTAGATGTTCTAGCTAATACAATAAGAAAAGAAAAATAAATAAAAGCTAAACAGATTGGGAAGAAAAAACAAATCACAGAAGGCATGGTTTTCTACATAGAAGAATTCCTCCAAATAAATAAAAGCACTAGACTAATAAGTCATAATGAAAAAGTGCAGGATACCAAGTTAATATGCAAAAGTCAATTTTTTTTTCTACATACCATCCATGATAAAGTAGAATGTGAAATTAAAAACATAATATTGACAGTGTGGTGATGGTGAAAGAATAGACAAATAGATCAATGTAACAGAATGGAGAGGGAAGAAAATAGACTGAAATGAGTATATCAACTGATCTTTGACAAAGGAGAAGAGTCAAATCAATATTGAAAGGAATAGTCTTTTAAACAAAAGATGTTAGAACATCTTCATGGAAAAAATGTAGATACAGACTTTACACCTTTAATACACATAAAATTCCAAATGGAGGGCTGGAGTTGTGGCTTAGCGGTACAGTGCTTGCCTCACATGTGCGAGACTCTGGGTTCGATCCTCAGCACCACATAAAAATAAATAAATAAAATAAAGGTATTGTGTCCAACTAAAAAAAAAATCCAAATGGATCATAGACCTTAATGTAAAATGCAAAAGCATAAAACTCCTAGAAAATACCATAGGAGAAAATCCATGTAATATATCACATTAAGTTTAGAAAGAAAAATCACATGATCATATTAATAGATGCAGAAAAGTCACCTAAAAAACAAACAAACCAAAAGGAAAAGAAAAGAAAAAGCAAGGTCTTGCCAAAGCCTCTTTAGGTACAATTGCAAAGGGACAGTCCACAAAAGTTTCAAAAACATATGCTGGACTTCATTAAAATTAAAAATTGTGCTCTGCTAAAGACACTGTTCAGGCAATGAAAATACAAGCTATAATTGGGGAAAAACATTTACAAGACATATATATTTGATAAAGAACTGCTCAAAATCTTAAATACTGACACCAAATGCTGGCAAGGAAATAGAGTAACATCTCCCACACTGATGGTGAAAGTGCAAAATGGTTCAGCCACTATGAAAGATAAGGTTTGTCCCTTTCTTACGAAAGAAAATCTACACTTACCATATGACCCACAAATCATGCTCTCACGTTTTACCCAAATGAGTTGCATTCATATAAAACCTACATATGAATGTTTATAGGTGCTCTGTTCATAACTGCCCAAACTCAGAAGCAACCAAGATATCCTTCACTAGGTGAATGACTAATGTTCCATTGTACCAGATCTTCTTTCATCAAAAAGTCATCAGCTATCAAGCCATCATAAATGGAAGAACCTTAAATGGATATTACAAGTGAAGGAAGCCAATCCAAACAGGCTGTGTACTGTATGATTCTAACTATGACATTCAAGAACAGGCAAAACTATGACGAACAGTAAAAAGATCAGTGGTTGCCAGGGGTTTGGGAAAAGAAAGGGAAGGATGAATAGGTAGCTTATGGAATTTTTAGAGAGCTTATGCTTCTTTGCATTATACTCTAACGGTGTATATATGTCATTGTAACATTATCAAAATGCACAAAATGTGTAACAGTGGAAATGAGTCCTAAGAACACTATGGTTTCACTTGATAATGATGTGTTAGTGCTGTTTCACTGCCTTTAACAAGTGTACCACAAGAATCTGGTCTGACAGTGGGGGAAACCAGTGGGGGGAGAGGGGGAGGGATGGAAGGTGCATGTTGGAATTCTAATTTCTGCTACTTTGCTCTGAACCTAAGAGTACTCTAAAAATGAAATCTGTTAAATATAGAAATAGGGCTGAGGGTGTAGCTCAGTGGCAAAGTGTTTGCCTAGCATGTGCAAGGCCCTGGGTTCAATTCTCAATACCACACACACAAAATGAACAAACAACAAAAAATCTTTAAATATAGAAATAATGCTTCTATGATACAGGTAATAAAAATATCATGAACTCAATGAAGGAAAGGCATTATGTTAAGCAGTGGGAAGGAATGATATGGTGAACTAAATGGGTACAGTCCATAACTCAAAGAGCTTACGTCTTGTAAGCTCTTGTTTTGATGAGAAAGGCAGTCATCAAAACAAAATGCCATGCAAATCAACATACAGCTGTAAACCATAACCAGTATTTTCAAGAAATGTCTCATGAAGAATAATTTACATAGGGAATAAGAGTAGGTGACAGTAAAGACCTGGCAATGTGACTTAAGGAAGCAACATTAAGTCTGGGACCTAAAGGAGGAGTGGGGCTTAACTTTGAGAAGATGGATGAAAGACTGTATGAAGATGCTCAACATGGCACAGCTTAGGGCCCCATCCTGGGGAAAAGAAAAGTATGGTCAATGCAGGTAGTGGAATATTCCAGAACCACAGTTAGTAGGCTGTAAATAGCAACACAGATGGATTTCAACATAGTGTTGGGAAGAAACTGAATGAGATTTATTACACAATACCATTAATGGAACTTAAAAACACATGCACTCACAAAAATGCCATATATCTTTCAAAGACAGACAAATCTCAACGCATATGCAAGTTCAGTAGCTACCTTCATAGGAAAAGGCAGGGGGAGAGTAGGTAAGGGATTTTAAGAGAAAAATATAAAAACTAATGAGGACTAATAAAGATGGTCTGAACTCAGTTTACAAATGAGATACAGAAAAAAAGAAAAAGATAATACAGGAAGGGCAATGGTCTACCAACAGAAACTGAGGCACCAAAACAAAAAAGGCCTTTTGGGGGGTCCTTACGGAGCTAAATCCAGCCAAAGACTGTGGAGGCAGATGACGTCACGGAGGGGAAGAGAGTGGCCAAAGACTAGAGAGGTGAGGAAAGCAAAGGCCAGCCCAGTGTCTCCCCAAGACTCACAAAGGGCTGTTGATTGTGTCCCAGGTACAAAATGTTGGCAAATAAAAAGAATAACAAACAGAAGTATTTTTTTTTATTTCAACAAGTCAGTAGTATTAACATTGATTTATATCCTGCTAAAATACTTTTAGTGATCCTGTGAAGATTTACATGTGTCTTAAAAATACTTTTATAATCAATATGTTCTACTTTTATAGACAGAAAATTAAGTTATTCTTAAAACATGTTTTCCTTACAGTGTTGAAGACTAGTATTTTCTAGTATCAACATAATTATACTTCAGGCGTAACTATTCTACTAGTATAATAGCATGTTACAAATATGTTTGAAAGAACTAGAATTTCCGTTTAAAAGATTGAACAGATTCACTTAGTGCTTGTCCCTTTAAAGCATTTATTACATTTTATATTCGTTATTAAAGCACATACTTTCAGTATTCTAATATAAAAATTCTCATAAAACTGAGAGTAAAATGAAAAACCCCAGTCTAACAAAAATTGCTTTGTGATATTGAGACTGAATACAGATTAAAGTGCTATCACCTTTTCATTGAATAAATATGAAAGATATAAAGAAACAGGAAGAGAATAATCATTGACCCTTGAATGAAATGAAATGAGTATGGCTTACTCCTAACTTGAGACAGAAAGAGGCCTGAGGTGTTACCTTCATTTTTATCTTCTCATGCATATATTGCTCTTTCCTAAGAGCAAACACCCATTACGATGTGTTTCAATTTCCCAAAAGATAAAGGCACATAAAGTCTAAAGTCTGAAATAGCACTTTTAAATGAATGTTACTAGTTTATCTACACATCTGTATGATGGATTGACTCTGTCACTAGGCTATGCTAACCAGGCCAAGAAGCATCACAAAAAGATTTAACAGGATAAAACGCTTACAATCCGGGTCATTGAGTCCATCCTCCACCTTATCAATAAGTATCCCAAACCCAATTTTCTATGATTTTCTAAGAAAGAGTCTTCCTTTAACTGGAGAAGACCCCATTTCCTGAAAGCTGTGAGATGATTTCAGGAGAAATCAGCATGTACATACGAGAGAAATCAGCATGCTCATACATGAGAAGTGCCTTTCTATAGTTCTTTTATTATCAATTGGAGGAAATACTTCAGAGTACAGATTTTATAAACCCAGAGACTTTAATAAACAAGACTGGGACTGTTTTGATGGGAATTTATCAGCCAGGAAATACCTACATATCCACCTGGGCTGTCACTGTCATCTGAGATCCACCAGCTCAGGAGGACCTACCCTCACACTGGCCAGTCCCCAAATGAGCCCTATATTAGTTCTCTCTCTTCTCTTCATCCTCCCCTGCAGTGTGAGCACCCATATTGCCTCCACATTTCCAATGCTTTTTGTCAATGTTAAAATTAGGACATACTTCAAAGCAATGCCAAGATTCTGAAAGTACCTGGTAAGCAGAAAAGAGAAAACTTGGTGAGTTAGAGGTTGGGGAAGTTCCAGGTTTGCTCTTGGAAGGGGAAAAGGAACTGGTGAGGAGGGAAGGAGTCAGGGAAATACGGTGTGTGCAATAGGGACAGAAATGACTACTGGTGTTGCATGACAGAAGGTGGGTATATCCCCACTGGGCCATCTAGAAGGAATCATTAAAGTTTCCTGTCCCACAACGAGCAAACATTCTTATGGGTCTGTGAAATGTGACACTTTCTACTTCTCTACATCTTGTTATGCTTCGTCACATGGAAATATTAAAGGTTAATTTTATATACTTCCATTAGAGAATCTGCCTAAAAAGTAAGGAAATAATTGGAAAGATAAAACTACAAACTCAAAAATCCCCCACTACTGGACATGACATGCTGCCAATATGCAGCTGACTCCCCCGCCTATGTAATAACACTGAATACACAAGTCTAAACAAATTTATTTGGGTACTGTTCATCATTTTCTAACAGCAGGAAAAATGAGTAAATTTTTTAAAACTTCATTCAAATAAATGAACTCAGATCTTAGATGACCACATAGATTTTAGATATTTACATTCAGCACAAATTTTTTAAAAAATCGGGAGAGATAGAAAGCCAGACAAGATTTTGTCATTTTTTAGTGCTGCATAATATTCCATGGTGTATAAATGCCACATTTTTTTTTATCCATTCATCTATTGAAGGGCATCTGGGTTGGTTCCACAGTCTAGCAATTGTGAATTGTGCTGCTATGAACATCGATGTGGCAGTATCCCTGTAGTAAGCTCTTTTAAGGTCTTCAGGGAATAGTCCGAGAAGGGCAATAGCTGCGTCAAATGGTGGTTCCATTCCCAGCTTTCCCAGTCATCTCCATACTGCTTTCCAAATTGGCCGCACCAGTTTGCAGTCCCACCAGCAATGTACAAGAGTACCCTTTTCCCCACATCCTCGCCAGCACTTGTTGTTGTTTGACTTCATAATGGCTGCCAATCTTACTGGAGTAAGATGGTATCTTAGGGTGGTTTTGATTTGCATTTCTCTGACTGCTAGCGATGGTGAGCATTTTTTCATGTACTTGTTGATTGATTGTATGTCCTCCTCTGAGAAGTGTCTGTTCAGGTCTTTGGCCCATTTGTTGATTGGGTTATTTGTTTTCTTATTGTTTAATTTTTTGAGTTCTTTGTATACTCTGGATATTAGGGCTCTATCTGAAGTGTGAGGAGTAAAAATTTGTTCCCATGATGTAGGCTCCCTATTTACCTTTATACACCATGGAATATTACGCAGCACTAAAAAATGACAAAATCACGGAATTTGCAGGGAAATGGATGGCACTAGAGCAGATTATGCTTAGTGAAGCTAGCCAATCCCTAAAAAACAAATACCAAACGTCTTCTTTGATATAATGAGAACAACTAAGAACAGAGCAGGGAGGAAGAGCAGGAAGAAAAGATCAACATTAAACAGATACACTAGGTGGGAGGGAAAGGGAGAGAAAAGGGAAATTGCATGGTAATGGAGGGAGACCCTCATTGTTATACAAAATTACACATAAGAGGTTGTGAGGGGAACGGGAAAATAAACAAGGAGAGAAATGAAATACAGCAGATGAGGTAGAGAGAGAAGATGGGAGGGGAAGGGAGGGGGGATAGTAGGGGATAGGAAAGGTAGCAGAATACAACAGTTACTAATAGGGCATTATGTAAAAATGTGGACGTGTAACATATGTGATTCTGCAATCTGTATTTGGAGTAAAAATGGGAGTTCATAACCCACTTGAATCTAATGTATGAAACATGATGTGTCAAGAGCTTTGTAATGTTTTGAACAACCAATAAAAAAAAGAAAGCCAGACATCAATGAATTCTACCAAGCATTTCAAGAAGAATTAATACCAATTCCAATTAATACAAACACTTCCAAAACAGACAAGAGGAGTATTTCCTAATTCATTCTATGAGCCAATATCATGCCCAAATCAAAGATATCACTGAAAAAAAATACAGACCAATATTTCTCATGAATATGGATACACAAACTTAGAAACTAGCTACCTAACCCAACAACAAATAGAAGGAATCCCACCTGACCAATGGGATCCTTCATATGAACATCTTGACAGAAACAAAAACTATTTGACAAAATCCAATACCCTTTCATAATAGAAATACTCCATAAACCAAGAATGTAGGGGAACTTCCAAAAACCCGAAAAAGGCCAACTATGAACACTCACAGCAAACATTACAGTAAAAGACTGAATATACTCCCTCTTGAGATCTGCAACAAGACAAGGTTGTTTACTCTTGCCATTTCTAATCAACAGGGCTTAAGTTTTAGCCATACAAATTGGTCAAAAATGAATAAGTAAAAGGCATTCATATTAGAAAGGAAGAAGTGAAAATGTCTATTTTCACACATTTTCATATATAAAAAAATCTTAAAATGGCCACTAAAAAAATTAGAATTAGTAAAGAATTTGAACAAGGTGAAAGGATTCAAGATTAATATGTGAAAAATAGATTGTATATTTGGAATGAAAAATCTGAAAATAAAATTAAGAAAACAATTCCACTTAAAAATAGCATCATGACTTTCTCTTGTCTATTTGCCCTAAGACTTCCAGTACTATGTTGAACAAGAGTGGTGAGAGTGACACCTTGTCTCATTCAAGATCTTAGAAGAAATGCTTTCAGGTTTCTCCCATGCATTAGGTGTTGGTTGTGGCTTTGTTATAACTTTTATTCTGTTCAAGTATGTCCCTTTAATACCTGATTTGTTCAGTTTTTATCATGAAGGGATGGTGGCTTCTATTAAATATTTTTTTCTCCCCAAATAGATTTACCATACATATCCAACTTTTGTACTTCTTGGTATAGATCCAAAGGAAATGAATTCAGAATATAAAAGAGATACCTGCACACCACTTATTGTATTTATTCATGATTGCTAAATTGCCCATCAAGCAATGAATGCAGAAATGTGGTGTGTGTGTGTGTGTGTGTGTGTGTGTGTGTGTGTAAACTTTTATAACACACAGTGAAATATTATTTGGCCTTAAAAAGGATATCCTATAAGTTTCAGCAAAATTAATGGAACTGGAGAACATTATGATAGGTGAGATAAGTCAGACACAGAAAAACAAATACCCCATATTCTCTCTCATTCATGGAAGCTACAGAAAGTCTATCTGTAAGCACAATGGTGACTATTAGAGGTTGAAAAGTGGGAAGAGGGGAGGCAGACAGAAGAAGGCAGGATAACAGTACCAAAACACAAAGTATTAAGTTCTAGTTTTCTATAGCACAGTGGGGTGACTATAGTTCAGAGTAACCTATTTTATATTTTATGAATGACTAGAGAAAAGCCCAAAGACTCCAAACGTAAACTAATGAAAAGGAAATGAAATGTTAATTATCCTGATTTGATCATTACATATTATAGACATGCAGATTATCACACTGCATTCATAAATATGTACAATTAAAGTAACAATGAAATAATTAAAATAGCATCATGATAAATGCTTGAGTAGATAACAGGCTTCTCTGATTTAAATATTATACATTATGTGTGTGTGAGTGTGTGTATGTGTGTGTGTGTATGTATAAACATCATATGGTACCCATAAATATGTACAATTTTTATGTGTCAACTAAAAAAATAAAATAACTAATTTTAAGGTAGCATCAAAGATAATAAAATAGTCAAGAATAAATTTTAAAAGAGAAGCATAAAACAGACTCTGAAAAGTAGAAACACTGATTTTAAAAATTCAGATCTAAATAATTTGAAAGAAACACAATGTTTGTGAATCAGAAGATGAACACTGTTAAAAGGGCGATATTACCCAAATCAGTCTGCAGACTTAACGCAATTCTTATCAAAATCTCAGCTGTCCTTTGTAGAAACAAGTTGACCCTAAAATTCATACGGAACTGCAAGTGTACCAGAATGGCCAAAAACAATCTTGAAACAAAGAATAAAATCGTAGACTTACACCTTTGTAGTAAGATAAAACTTACTACAAAGCAACAATAATTAAGACAAAGTGTTACAATACTGGTAAAAGGACAGATACAGAGATCAATGGAACAGAATCGAGAATCCAGTTTTAAACCCATAGATCTATGGCCAATTAATTTTTGCTGAGGGTACCCAAACCATTCAAATGGGAAAAAAGATTCCTTTGACACATGGTGCTGAGACCACTGGATAGCCACTTACAAAAGAATGCATTTAGAACCTTATCTCACATGATATCTAAAAACCAATTCAAAATGGATGAAAGAAGCAGGTGGGTGGCTTGGAAGGCTGAGGCAGGAGGATCACAGCTCCAAAGCCAGCTTCAGCAATTTAGCAAGACTATAAGCAACCTAGTAAGACCCTGTGTCAAAAGAAAAAATAAAAAGGGCTAGGATGTGGCTCAGTAGTTAAGTACCCTTGGGTTCAATCCCTAGTTAAAAAAAAAAAAAAAAAGGAAAAGAAAAGACAAAGACATAATGGAAGAACGAAAACAAAAAAGTCTTAGAAAACAGAAATAAATCTGCATGAGTTTGAATCCGACAATGGATTTTTAGGTATGACACCAAAAACATAAGTACCAAAGGAAAAAATACATAAACTGGACTTCATTAAAATTGCAAACTTCCAAGTTTCAAAGGATGGTGTCAAGAAAAAGAAATCTACATAAAAGAAGAAAATATTTGCTAACATATGCATGATTACATCATGTATTTAGAAGGTAAAAATTTTCTTACAACTCAATAGTTAAAAAAAACCCTAAAATATAGACAAAAGATTTAAACAGATATTTCACCAAATATAAATGGCCAATAGACACATGAAAAAAAGTGCTTTGTTGACATCTAAGGAAATGCAAATAAAAACCACAGTGAGATACCACTTCCCACTAAATAGGATGACTATAATCAAAACGATGTCAAGTATTATAAAGGTTGTGAAAAAATTGATTGGAATACTCATACACTGCTTACAGCAATGTAAAATGGCAGAGCCACTTTAGATAACCTGGCTATTTCTCAAATGCAACCCCACAATTACACTCCCAGGAATATACCCAAAGGAACTGAAAACACATCCACACAAAAACTTGTACATGAATGTTTACATCACTGATATTCATAATAGCCAAAAGGTAGAGACAACTCAAATGTATAAATGAAATGTGGTACACTCCTACAATGGAATATTATTCAGTTATAAAAAGAAATGAAGTACTGACACATGGAATAAGATAGATAAATTTTGAAAATATTATACCATTTATATGAGAAATACAGAAGAGGAAGATGTACATAATCAGAAATTAGTTTACTAGTTGTTAGGAATGGATGAAGAATGAGGAGGCTGGTGGGTGATGCCTAATAGGTACGAGATTTCTTTGGCAATAAAAATGATCTAAAATTGACTGTAGTGATATTTGCAAATATCTGCATTTCTGTGAATTTACTAAATACATTGATTTGTACACTTTAAGTGGGTGAACTGAATGGTATGTGAATTGTATCTCAATAAAGCTCAATAAATGAAATGTATATCATTCAACAAATGTATAGGGTCATTACCAAGACTAAAGGGTGTGATCTAGACCAATGAAAAGAGAACCAAGAATTCAATCATACAGTCATGGAAGTTACTACAGTCAAGTCTAAAACTGAAAGAAAAAATGCAAAAGAAGCAGATGAGGAAGAAACCTGAAGGTGAGACTTGAAGTGAAAATAAATTCCATCTGAAGATGATGACCTCGAAGTCCCATTTTCAATATAGTAGAAGAAAAAGCTTGGCATGTCTGTCTGCGGATTGCACAGTCTGTGTGTCCTTGTACAGCCTCTATAGGCAACTCTGTCAAGTCCTTCAGCCTCCCTAAGGACTGACCATGACTGAAGTCTGGCTAGATTTTCAAATACTAACTAGTCTTAAAACCTAGTGGAAACCATGCAGTCTATCAACCCTTCATATCACTTGTATTTTATGTTCGGAAATAATTTATTACTCCCAGCATTGTGATTTTTTAAGCTGTGTTAAATAATTTGATTATTTCTGTAGAATAATGCTAGAATGTTTAGGTGAACTTGATTTGAAATAAACTTAATATCATGAAAATTAGATTAATAAGAGTAAGTAACTTAAGTGTTTTGAGAATTTTGGCTTATTTGTGTTATAAATGTTTCTTGTCAGGCACTTGAAATGCATAAGAAGGAAAATGATAACAGAACTTAAACATTGACAGGAATTAATTAACCAAGTTTGTAAATGAGGCTGTTTAAGAATTTAGCTGGATAAACTTGAATTAATTAAAGAAACAGAAAGCTTTTTTATTTTACTGTATTTATCAAGAGTATATAGATATTTATAAGTTGAGCTTAAATTCTTGAGGGAAACAAGAATTTTAAATACATAATCCTAAATATACTTATATAAAATAAATAACATACTTTTAATCAAAATAGTAATGTACTTTTTTCATGCACAAAAGGCCCAACTCAGTCTTTCATAAAAATACAAATCTTTACATAAATCTCCTTAAATCACAAAATGGTGCTTTTTGATATACAGAGTAAAACCTGCAGAATTCATCCATTGAGTAAAATGCTTTGGAGCGTTTACAAGCTGTTAAGCAGTATTCTAGGAACTAGGGATACGGCAGTCACTATAACCATGTCCTGTCCCTTATGGAGCTTGCATACTGCTGGGAGACAGACAATAACACACACATATAATGTATTAGATCCTCTTTCTAAAAATACTACAGAATTATGTGATCTCCATGAGTGATTTAAGCTCTTAGGGCCTAAAATCTTTTATTTGTAAAATGGGGAAAATCAGAGAGCTATGCCTTAGGGTTTGTTTTAGTCAGCTTTTTTGTTACTGTGACGAAAGGACCTGACCAGAACCATTTTAGGGGAGGAAAAGTTTATTTAAGGGCTCATGGTTTCAGAGGCCTCAGTCTTACATACAGCCAGCTCCATTATGGTGGAAGAGTATAGCAGAGGGAAGCAGCTCACATTATGTATCAGAAAGCAGAGTCTCCAATTCTCAAGATACAAAATATATACCCCACAGTTGTGCTCCCAATGAACCATTTCCTCCAGCCATGTCCACCTGCCCCCAGCCACCACTCAATTAATCCCATCAGGAACTAATTTGCTGATTAGATTAAGGCTGTAATCTAATAATTTCTCCGCCAAATCTTTTTGCATTGTCTCACTTGTGAGCTGTGGGGGACACCATGCATCCAAACCATACAGGGTTATTACAAAGTTAATAAATTAATATTTATACAACACTAGAACAATATTTGTAAAATACTAGAACAATGCCTGGCATACAGCATGATGGGCATTTTGTTATAGTAAATGTCAGGTAATAATTGCTACAAAGGAAAATACTGCAAAGTAAGGGGGACAAACACAAGATGCATCCAGGAAGGGGGAGGAAGGAACTTAAATAGTGGAAGCATTTGATCCAGGAGCTGTGTTTAGAGAAAGGGCATAACTGGGGTGGCCATTACAGGTGAGGGATACACAAAGGTCTTAAGGCTGGGGCAGGATTGACAGGCATGAAGAAAGGAGGAGGTCATCAGTGAGAAGTAGCCAGAGAAAACTCCGGTAACAGAAGTCACAAGAGTGTTCTGATTAGGAAAACATTTTTAAAGGATCTCACTGTTGGGTGGGGATCTGAGCATAGAAGAAGGGTGGTCACAGTATGCCTAGGAAGAAGGCAATTATAAGAATAATTATCTACAACTTATTTCACCTTAAGAATAAGAAATGGTGATGACTTGGACAAGTCTGGCAGCCAAGGAGGTATTGATAAGTGGTTGGGTTCAGGCTATAATTTTGTAGGACAACCAAAAGAATTTGCAATGAATAAAAAAATTCAAAGTAAGCCCTGTTGGCATGTTTATGTGTTTTTCCTCCAGCTATCATGTAAGGCTTAGGTACACCAGAGGAGGCAGAGAATTTGATTTAAAACAAAGCTGTTTTTCTTTTTTTTTTTTTTTTCCAGGTAGGTAGGTAGGTATGATGAAAAGAGGGGGCGCAAATGTGTTGAGGATGTGTGCAAGAGAGAGATTATCACTGTAGACCATGGAAATTCATTGGGAAAGTCAATAGATTGGAGCTTCCCATCAGGATGGAAATATTTTAAAAATAGCAGGAGGTGGCCAGAAATTAGGATGCTTGAGATAGAGATTTTGATAGTCTGGAGAATTATTACTCAAACTATGGTCCCTGAACCAGCAGTCTCAGTATTATCTAAGAGCCTATAAGAAATGCAGAATCTTGGGCCCCACCCAGGACCTACTAAATTGAAATCACATTTTAACAAGTGCCCCAGGTGGTCTCTATGCACAGAAAAGATGTGAAGCACTCATCTAGAGTGGCTGGTGGAGTAGAGGACAAGCAGTGACTATTGTAAGTGGGTACTGAAAATATCCACTATGATGACCACAGCAGTAAGATGCATACAGTAAATGTGCAACATATAAGGTGCAGTGGCCTGGAGGAAAGCAGAGAATTGTAATAGGAGGAGCATCTAAACTAAATGTTGCAAAAGGGCTGGGGTCTTTGAGTAGGGAGAGAGGATCATGAGTCTGGAACCCATGAAATGAGGAATAGAAAGTATACCAGCAGCATCTGCAACAAGGTTGTAACTGAGGTGCACAGGGAAAAAGAGTTGCCACCTGAGAAAGCTGGAAAAGCAGTGTCCTCAGAGGCAGCCAGTGTGGGTTACAGAGTGTAACACTAACACACCACCCGACCCACAGTTGTCAAGGTGCCAAAAACATCATAGAGGGCAGGTTTTGTTTCTTTAGGTTCTCTTGACAGTTCAAACATGCTTTGCAAATATCTGAGTCTCTAAATGTGGAATGCTTTAAATGTATGCAAAGGTTTATCTAAATCATTTTCTTGTGGTTGAGAGATAGCAATATATGTATACAGCTTCAAAGACACTAGTAAAAGTCTTTTCAAGTTGTTAAATAAAGATGACACAAATCTTTACATAATGTCTTCAAAAGATCATATTTTAATAAGTCCTTATAGAGCATGTTAAAAATATTAACTTACTGAATTTTTATAATACCTTCAGAGGGCAGGTGCTATTTTACCCCCTACTTCACAGAAGAGTAAAGAGAGGCACAGGGAAGTCTCAGTAAGTTTCTCACGACCCCGCAACTGGTAGACAGAAGAGCTGGGATCCAAAGCTAGGCTGCTGCTCCAGGATTGGATCTGTGCTCTGTACCACTGACTGCCTCTCTTCTACTCAACGTATAAAAGATGCTTTATGGAAAAAAAAAAAAACAACTTTCATATCACTCAGAGATTCAAGGGCTTAAAAGACCTTAAGCAAATTGTATTTTCTTTCATGGTAAACTTAATGTCATTCCAGACAGATGAGAAGTCAATCTAATTTTTGAAAACACTTAGAGAAGACAGTGCCATGACTACCCTTGATAATTAATTTCACCATCAGATGCTTCCAACTGCCACCAGGCTCTTCTTCACACTAAGATAAGCCTGAACCCTTGCTATTGCAACTGAAGCCCACTCTCCTTTTGCAATTGTCCGAAGACAAGCCTGCTAGGCTCTGAAATTTTAAATCTGTTCCACTTCAGGACACTTTCCTCCCTCTTTTTTCCTTCACATCCTAGAATTTTCCTGTGCTGAATCATCACATTCCAAAATAACCTAACTGATGGTCTCCTAATCTTTACTTAACCAGAGTATCATTGTCAGAAACATCAAAAGGTATTGAGGTGGGAGCATCGTTAGGTGACTTGAATGGAAAATTCAGGTGAGCCTTTGAGGACAAGTGCCAAGGAGATGTCCTGTTCTTGGGTCTCAGTCTCAGGAAACAGAATCCAGAGTTTCAGGCTAAATATACATGAAGGACCTGAAACTGCTAGACTGTTCTTAGAAATTGCCTCCACCTGTGTCATTAACCATCGATGACATGAACCTGTACAGTGAGCACAATAATTCAATGATTTGAATTTTGAAATTTGGCAGCTCCTACCTTTGGGGCTTGGGTGCTGAGACACTAATGAATTATCATAGGAAAGCAAATGGATATGATAATCTGTCCATAGGGAGTCAGCTTATGCCTATGCCATACACTAAAATGGTGTGCAAGAGTCTTAAATTTATAATTGAATATCTTTTCTAATCCCTGAAATTTTTAATTTTTTTAAAGCTCACCTTGCCTATCACAAAAGTAAGCAAAATGAATTTCACACATGTGCCATTATAGAACACATCTCTACAACAAAATGGGCTGCTTAGAAGCCTTGCAAATGTACCTCTGTACCTCTCCAGTGCCTCCATCGATGTTTGGCTAAAATTTATAAACATGGAATATTACCCAAAGACCTAGAGCCTGTACAGATGACCCCCACCAGGTCAACCCAAAGGTTAATAATCCCATTATGTCCCCACATCCCATGTATAGACCACCTATCAAAACTTAGAGTAACAAAGTTAGCATAAGTGGCGTAGATGATGCTCAGTTTAAGTTTAAAAAAATTTTTTTTTAGTTGTAGTTGGACACAATACCTTTACTTTATTTATTTTTATGTGGTGCTGAGGATTGAACCCAGCATCTTGCACATGCTAGGCGAGCGCTGTACTACTGAGTCAAAACCCCAGCCCCTCAATTTAAGTTTTGATAGGTGTTCTCAATACAGGATACCAGGATAGACAGGTTTTAACAATGCATTGTAGTCTCTGGGGTCACTCAAGCATGGGTCTACCAAGTAAGCAGACTCCGGGCAGCCCCAACACTCCCAACCTCAGACTCTGCAGCTGAAGCCCTAGGATAGTCTGTACTTCTCAACCTCCTTTTCATTTTCACCCCACTGAAGAGCCTTTTTAGATATTTGTTTTCCTTATCACCCTCATTATTTCAATACTATAGGATACTACAGATCCAATGTCATAATTTATGTCTAATGATGGCTTATAGATCAAGAGTAAAATTTGTTCACCACCCCAAGTACCAATGTTTTCCCACTAGGAAATGATATTATCACTGTCAAGAACACATGAGAAAATTATGTCTATTTTTTGGAGCAGTTTGGTCAAGAGTTAGTAAGTACTATCAGGCTGTGGACACAGTCAAGATCTTTCCTCTCAACAGGAAGATATTTGAGTGGCTTATAAAAACTCATGCATTCATGCATGTCTGAGAACATGGGCTATGGTGTGGATCTCAATGTCCACCAAAGGCCCATTTGTTAAAGGCTTAGTCTCTAGCTCAATGCTATTGGGAGGTGGTGGAAACTTTAAGGTGGGCTTAATGGGAAGTATTAGGTTATTGGGGTATGCTCTTGAACAGGATGTTGGGACCTCAGCCCTTTTGGGCTCTTTACTTCTTGATTGCCATGAGGTGAACAGGTTGTTCCACCATGTACTCTTGGCCATGACATGCTGCCTCACCACAGGTCCCAAAGCAATGAGCTAACTAGCCATGGACTAAAACCTCCACAAACCGGGATCCAAAAGAAAACTCTTCTTTTTTTAAGGTGATTGTTTCAGTTATTTTATTACAATAACAGACAGCTGACTAACACACATGGGAACTTTTATCCTTACTAGTAATGCCTCATTATGCTACACATGACTCAGTTGTGCAAACTAGTATTCACATGTGAACAAAACTTGATGAATATACTAATCATACATCTCTAGAGTGCCTTCTAAAAGCCTCCAAATCATCAAAGAACCCCAAAGGAACAAAAATCTAAGCTGGGAGGGACTAAACTGCATAGTCTACCTCCTTCATTTTGAAAATTAGTAATATAAGCCCATATATATATATATATATATATATATATATATATATATATATATATATATTTATATTTCAGTACTCAGAAAAGAGGCCCCAATGGAGCTCTGAGCATATTTAAGATACTGATGGCAAATATCTCCAGCTAAACTCCTCATAAAAATGTTTAGATGATTTTTAATTTGTGAAACTTTAATGAAGGAAAACCACAAAATTCAACTGTGTTTTACCTGATAACATATAATTCAAGGTTGATTCTTAAACATTGTTATTTAAAGCAAAAGAGACACATTTAGCAATGTCTAGGAAACAGGCTTTATTCATTTTGACATTTCTTCCTATTTCTGAACTTCTCAATGAAATTATGCACCCACAAAATCTAAAGAGACAAAAACTCACGTATAGTCACATCATTCATTTCACATTCATAACTGAAGGGTCATCACCCTCTCTGTTCTTCCCCTTGCATGTCAAACATTACAGTTAGTTCCTCTTGACTGGTGATGATAATCGAATCCTCATTCTCCACTGCTTTTTAGGAAAAAAGGGTGCTTTTACAATTTTTATCTAAGCTGAATGAATACTTGAGACCTCTCCTTGAAGCACTGCAAGTCTTTTCTTCCATATGTGACATAAAGCAAAACTGCCTCAAGAAGCCAACAGATAGAACCCATCACTCCTAGGATAATGAGGAGCAAAGGCAGCACGGGATAGGGAAGGGACTGTGTGCAGAGCAGGTGCTGTGTTAATAGTCCAGCTCTAGGATTTGTCTCTTCGAGCTGCTGAGGATATGTAAGCAGCAGAGGTAGGAAGAAATGACAAATGCTCAGGGACTGTGATAGGTCATTTAGTGACACGTTTCAGTTTTCCCAGTGTCACAGGAAGGAGGGAGAAAGGCACTGAAGGAGAGAAAGCCCAACCATAGCACATATTCACACACACTCCCCAAGTTCTGCTGTCCCTTCAAACATTTGAAACTAGTTTTTCTTCCTAGTAGAATTAACGGTGTTGCCTGTTGAGGCTCCTCCAGCTGAAATCACACTCTCACAAGACAAAACAAAAAGGACAAATTACTCTTAAGGATTATGGAGAAAAGCCCTAGGCATGTACCATTTCCGTTCTGCTCTCTTGGACACCTACACATCTCTGTTGCTCTCATCTCCCCTAGGCGAGGTACAGGGTACAGTCTTTAGGATATTTGTTTCTCAATGCATTTCTTAAAACCCCAAAACCAGTGAGGAATGAGATGTGAATTAGGGATGCAGCATCTGCCTCAGTCTCTTACACAGCAGTAAACAGTTATCAGTCTCAAATCCATTCAATCCAGCACATTTCAGGAACTTCTTGGCTGTTTCCAGAGCAGTTACCATGTGCATGGCACTGACTTATCTACTGAGGGGCAGTAGAATGTAACCTGTCACTCTTCTCTCCCAGGATCTAGAATAGAGCCTAATGTGGAACAGGCACTCGGTGGGCTGGTGATGGATGAATGAAGCAATGCATGAATGAGGAATGCACTGGACCTCAGGAGCTTATGCTCTGGTGGATCCAACACAAACAGCCATAGGAATAGAATTCCAGGTAGACACTGAATAGAAATGCTTAAGTAGGTTAGAGAGGAGTGTTTTTGAAGCTTTACAAAGACAAGCACAATGCCTTTTAAAATCTGTGTTCAGTCTTCCACTGTAAACATTTAATTAAACTCCTCCAAACATCATCAAACAGAAGGAACCCCATATTTGCATCAAGTAAACTCTGGTGGTGTTAACCAAAGTGTCAGCATGATTCTTCTTGTTTGATTAGACTCAGTAGAGGGTGCAGGTTAGATAACAAAACACTCAGATTGAGCCAGTCAGTGAAGGCACTGATGTTTTTATTTACTCTAAAGAAATCTGAGTATATTTAAAAATAGAATAAATTGGGTCAAGGGTAGAGAAGTTTTGTTTTTTTTTTCAGGAGTTAGTAAGAGCATCCTTTGAGATTTCAAACATGGCTGCATAACACTTTTGGTGGTTGATAGGATTCAAGAAGTAAGTGAATAGTTGGCAGTGGGGTTCATCCCAGAAAATTGGAAGGTTGAGGCAAGAAGATCACAAGTTTGAGGCCAGTCTCCAGGACTTAGTGAGACCCTGTCTCAAAATACAAAAGGCTGGGGATGTAGCTGAGTGAGAAAGCACTCCTGAGTTCAGTCCCTAGTACTGCATTTGAAAATCTCTCCCATCCCTCCAAGATTCTATAACTACTGCACAGAGATAAGTGCACATTGTGGCTGCAGGTCTAGGATCCATGGAACTAGGAATGTGGAGCTCTTCAGACATGCACAGGAACCAGAGTATATTAGTACCTGGCTGAATGTCCCTAGCCATTGCCATGTGAATCTGGAGTTGCAACACTTTTGAGATTTATGCAATCCTTATTATTTACAAACATGATTCTTAAGCCACTTATTTATACCAAGACCCTGGGTAGATTGCTACATCTTTCATTTATTGAATTTAGAAATACTGTCATTTCTTCATTAGGTTTGCTTTCCACACATGGCTTCATCTTCATTTCAGTGACACCTTAGTGCATTCTCTTCATCTGCTTTTCTTTGAATCGAGCCTTAGCATATTTTTCTCCTCTTTCTCTTTTATCATCACCCATTTCTTTAGATGTACCCAGGTGTGGCCAGGTTTACCTTAACCATGTTTCTTTTTCAAATTCTCATTGACATCTCCAACATAGATCCCATCATTGGCCCTCTTCAGCTCTCTCCTCCTGCATTCAATACTATATCTTCTAAGCACCCACAACACTTACCACTTCACACAAGTTAGGCACCTTACATTCCCCCTTGAAGCCATGTCCTGAGCTTTCAGGTCACTGGTACTGCTTACAGAAGGATCCATCCCTTGACACAAACCCCTAACTCCCAGGCTAGAATGGAAGAGCCCCGCAAGCTGGTTTTCCTGATTTGCAGTGCCAGGCCTCTCATTCAGCTGTCCTTGATGCTGCCATGGTTCCCCTTCTGAAGTCTGAGCCGTATTTATGTTATTTCAAGACATAAAATACTCCAAGGCCCTCTCCAAACAGAGTTTCTGAAGGTATAGGACATAGACAGTTGCAAAGGCCAAATGTTTAGGAGGTGTTTCAGATGAATTTTAGTAACACACACACACACACACACACACACACACAAATCAGGATTGAAAAATATTATGTTTCTTAGTAATTTATTGTAATTTTGATCCTCTTCTGATCTTTCTGGTACAGCCAAGAATAAGCGTCAGGTGAGTACTAGCAGGATCATGCCTCTGATATGTGCTGATCTCCATTTGTAACAAGCTTAGCTCACGGCAGCGCTGAAGGAACAGGGGTCAAATTAGAATTTAATGAGGGTTTGGATTTCAGAATTTACTTAGAAAAGTGATAGAGGTTTATTATTTCCCAAAACCAGTTTTGGGGAAACTTACCAAAAGTACGTTTCCTTTTAAGGTAAATGTATGTAAGAAAAATGTCAATAAAATGAATGGTCTAATAAATAATGGTGACACAAATAATACTAACGAGATGGTAAAATCAGACATATGGGCCAAGATCCAGACTCTTTATTTTCCCAGACATCAGCCCCAATTTAGCTTAGTCTCTGATGTGATCTAGATATGAGGTACTCCCCAAAGCCCATGTGTTCTTGCAGGAATGTTCAGAGCATTCCTTCGCCTCTCTCACTCGGCTTCCTTGCCATTACAAGAGGAGCACCACTCTTTCCCCACACCCTTCCACCATGATGTTCTGCCTCAGTTTGGGCCAGAGCAATGAGTTGGCTGACCATGGACTAAACCTATGGAACTGTGGGACAAAATAAACTTTTCCTCCTGTTCTTGTCAGGTGCTTTGTAAAGTGGTGTCCTTTCACAGTGTCCTTTCAGTCTGGGCTGCACTGTCTCACTTTTTGGCCCTTTGAAATGCTATTTATTTTGAAGTCCCAAATAAAATCTTTTCTTCTCTAGGAAGTCGTCCTCTAAGTTTTTAAATTATAATTTAATAATCTGTGAGCTTTCCCTTGGTTAGGTCACTTCTTTTATTCTCTTCCATATTACAGTTTAACATATTTGCCCTATGGAGTTGCAAATTCCTAGAGAGAAAAGACCAGGCCATTTTGACATTTATACTCTCTCCCCACAATCGACTAGGATTGTGTCTAGGTGTACATGACACACATGTGCACGCACAAACACACATATATTTGTGAATGAGATAATGGGTAGGGATATTCTATTTCATTTCCTGTCCCAGAATCTATTTGTAGAAATTCTTTTTTTTTTAATCTTAATAAATGAGTACCCTTAGAAATCAGTCTTAATACGAGCCAAGGCAGTTCTAATTTATTGAGTCTAAAACATTATGAAATACTTCCCAAGTCTCTGAAAAAGGTGTTTTTATTACCTCCTTATTTTACAGACATAAATCATTCATTTTTTGGTTTATTTGTGCCTTGTCTTTGGTGGGGGAGCAGGATATAGGAGCTATATTCCAATCCAATTAGGTCTGAGGGCATAGCTTAAAAAGAACATTAAAATTAGCCAAACTGATAGAGAGAAAGGATGGGAAAGGAGGGGAGGAGCAGGGAGGATAGGAAGGGCAGCAGAATAGAATAGACAATATGACTGACGTATGTACGTTCCATGTATGTATTATATGTCAAAATACATTCTGCTGTCATGTATGACTAAAAAAAATAAAAAAATAAATCATATGGTAAAAATAAAAATTAAAAAAAATTAAAAAATAAAATTAGCCAAACTGTTCATAATTAGACAGTGATTCTCTCATCCAACTGTTATTTGTTGGTCACTGGCTTTGCTCTAGGTTTTACACAGAGCACAGAGAAAGTAAAATCCTCTATTCCTGTCTGCAAGCAGTCAAGGCAGGAAGCCCTTATATATAACTCCATGTAAAGTGTGGGGGAACATGCTTTGCTGTTTTGTTTCAGGTGACTCTCCCCGACAAGGTGTTTGTTCAGTGTCAGCTTTGACAGTTCATGTGCTGGATACTGGAGACCTACACATCTCTGTTCTACATTTTCTGCCACATAACATGATTCCTGACTTTCACCTTCAGAGACAGTATCTCACGAACAAATAGTAGCCCCAATGCTCACAAAACTGTGTATTTAAATGATTAGAAAAATGCTAATAAAATCTTAATAGGATGTACTTCCTAAGATATTTCAGTCAGATTTGAGCCAGTCATCTATGAGTCTCTAACAATGGTCTGTCCACATTTGCTTAAAGAAAACAGCCTATGGCTGTACACAAAGCCAATACCAAGAGACAACATGGTCAGAATTCCTAAAGGACATTTAAAAGAGGACAGTGAAATAATACATGACCTTTTTGTTTTGTTTTGTTTTGAATATCTAGTCATTTCTAGTCCTTAAACAAACTTGTACAGTCTCTTTTGCTAATTCTATGGAAATGCAAGTGTCTTAGTTCATTTGGGCCGCTAGAATAGCTAGAATAGCTTAATGGTGACCACAATCAACAGACATTCATTTCTAACAGTTGTGGAAGACGTGAAGTCTGAGATCAAGTTTGGGTATTTGGTGTCTGCTGTGGACCTGTTTCTTGGTTCACAGCCAGCCATCCTCTCTGCATTCTCACGTGGTAGAAGGGACCAGGGAACTCTCTCTAGAGTCTCTTTTTATAAGGACACTAATCCCATACAAAGGGACTTTCTCCTCAAGGTCTAATCACCTTCCAAAAATGCCCCCGCTCCTGAGACCATCACACTGGGGCATAGATTTCAGCATATGAGGTTTGGAGGGACATAAATATTCAATTTATAGAGGTAAGAATGTCTGAAACAATCTTATTAATTTGGAGGTCCTCCATTCCAGCCTAAGCTCTTTTTCAGATGGATTTTTACATTCTCCCTTTGTGCCCAGCAGTGATTTTTATAAAAGGTTAACTAGCAAAATTGTTTTAGTAGAATACCAGAGACTAAATACTGATAATGAATAACATAAAGGTGGTTCAAATGCTGTGCTTTCTTTCAAAACAAGCAAAAAACCAAGAAAATAACTTTCACATTGAATCAAGGCAGGTAAATTACAGACACTTTTTTTTTTAAGAATTTAATTCACTTTAAGTACACTTAACCCACATGTTGTTTGTTGTTGTGTTTTATTTTTCTTAACTTCACCTAAATAAGTTGGTTCACTAGTTACCATACCTGAGGATTTCTGCCTTGCCAACAAAGAAAATCTATAAAAAGGAAATATATGCTCAGATCAAGAATATCCAGGGCTATGTGCCAAATAGATTGAAAAGTAAGTAAGACAACCTAAAGCTATATTGGAAAAGAACAAAAATCTGCAGCACTAAAAAAAATTCAACTTGTTATGAGAAAAAGGCAAGTTGCAGTTTTTACTCACATCCAAACTATCTTTCTTGATTATGAAAAATGTGTCCATATAAAACAACAAGGAAAGAAGGGGAAACTTATTCTTATCTAGCTTGAACGCTGCTATGAAACAAATATCTTGGGGCCAGAGTAGGCATAATCAGAAAAGCTACATCTACAGCCTGTCTAATGATCAAATGGAATGGAGGAGGAGGAGGAGGAGGAGGATATAATCCAACCATAATATGAAATTCTTATGCAAATATGGCATTAAAATTCTATCTCTCCTATAAAACCTGCTCTGTGAGTGCTTTCTTCATTCAATGTAAACATGTCATCTTAACCATGATAATTGTCCAGATATCTGGTATCTTAGCCAAATCACTGCTGCTTCTTCTAAGGAATGAATATCACATTTGTGGAAAAGGCAGCAATGCTTTAGAGATTTTGAAAGCAAACATTGTGAGAGGTCTTAGTAGGGATGCTTATAAGAAACTCAATGAGGGATAATTCTAATCTGTTGCTGGTCAATCTCTCCCACATTAAGTAACAGATGCTTCACTAGGTAGAAGAAGCCCTACATTTGGAAGTAGAGCTCAAAAAGAAAAGATGATCATAGTATTTTATTATAATACTCCAATAAATAGCAATAAAGATTGTTTTGCCTTCACAATTGCCCCCCAAGGATAAGTAGCACACAGCCACTGCTTTATGTGCTCAGTTTACATACTGCAGAGAGTGATCTTATAAGAAGAGCTGAGATCATTTTCCCAGGGAAAGGAAAAGTATTCTGACAATATTCAATGATTACGTTTTGGAGGCTTCAGTTCCAAGTCCATCCTGAGACCTGGTCTTCTACAACTTCCAGATTAGAATTCTTAATGACTCGATGTTTGTACTGATGTTATTCAAGGTCAATGAAGTTAAAACCTAGGAGACTAGAATCTTCAATAGATTGGAGCAATTAATTCATATCTCACTGCATTATATTTGGGTGGACAGAAAAGATAGATTTGTTTGGCATACATAAAAAAATGAATTATGCAGGCATCTAGTTACCACTAGTCAAAATAGCTCAGGTTACTAACATTGGTACGATATTTGTACCTATCACCAATGTCAATGTTTGATCCTTTGTTACGAAACATTTATATTTAGTCCTAAAAATATTCTGATTATAGGGCTAGGGATGTGGCTCAGTGGCAGTGTGTCTGCCTATCATGCTTGAGGCCTGATCCTCAGCATTGAAAAAGAAAAAAAAGATGTTCTGATTATCTGGGGTATAGGGTATTACCTCTGATTTAACCTGTGATAAATTATAAGTCTGACCCCAAAGGAAAATGAGAAAATTCTTTGGGATTTATAATATCATATTGTGCTTAAAACAAACTGGAGACAAAAATGATGCTACTTGAGACCCAGGGCAGCAAACCTGCTTCACACAGGCTAAGTAATAAACATCTGATGCTTTGCTGGCTACATATGGTCTCTACCTCACATTTATTTTCCTATCAACACTTAAAGTACGTAAAGATTGTTCTTAGATCATGGGCTCTGCAAATCAAGCAGTGGTCCAGGTTTGGCCCATGAGCTACAGTTTGCCAACCCCTGCTTTATTTAGCCCAGAACATGAAAAAAAAATGTTTCCTCAATTCTTGCTGTTTGTCCTTACAAAAAATGATCCCCTCTAAGCACAAATTGAGACAAAAACCAAACCTGATAAAATTTCTAATAAAAAGTAAAATTGGATAAAGGAACATGAAAGAAAATTCTAATCTTTCAAATACCTTGCAACTATTTAATGATGCAGTTACTTAAAAGTTTTTTTTTTTTTTTTTTTTTGGTCTGAGGAAGTTATACCTGTGGTTTAATACTCATGATGTTTTTATTCCTGAGGCTGTGGTGGGTATTCTACATGAGCCATGCTAAATTGCCTGTTTGTTGCTATTAATGAGGCTTCCGGGAAGTGTCCAGAAATTACACGTGATCAGGGTCCAAGCTGAATGGTGAGAGGGATACCAGCAGTAATCTTACAACATGGGCAGTTTCATGAAAGGAGAGATGGAATGCTGCCTTAAGGGGCACTTACTTCTGTCTGAAGAGTTCTCTTCACATTAGGGTTCTGTCACTAATGTCACCTCAGAACAGGGTCCCCTGTGCCCTCCCTTTGCAAATCCCAGCAATGACTGCAGCCACGCCTTTCCTGGGAGCCTGTGAAGCAATGCCCAAGATAAAAGGCTGAGAAACTGTCTGAAGTCCGTGTGCTCCAGCAGAGTAAATGGAAATACTTCCAAGCTGAACACAGAGAAAGCCATGCAAACAGCGCTGTACCATGCCTGTCACGTTTCCATGGGGCCTTTCGCCTGGTGTTCCAGCACATAAGGGAGGTTTCAGATTTCCAAGACCAATGTGTCTGCAGTCTTCAAATATTCAGCAAGTGCTATTTTTGCCACTGCTTCACAGAAATTTTAAATTAACACAGAGCTCCTCATTAACCTGTGTTAACTTAGTAAATCATAAAACTCTAATTGCTTGCAAATGAAACCAGTTTCTAGGAGAGGATAAAAATGTTCAAATGTTCCCCACATTTAACATAGATTATGCCCATTAGCATTACTCTTCATAACAAATTCTTCACACTAAGAGTTAAATTTTAATAGATTAAGCCACTCATTAAGAGTTGGTAATCAGCCTTCTATTGTTTTACCTGATGCGATCACTACTGTGCAGAAATACCCACCCCACAAGCCCTCAGAGAACAACAGTAGTCAGTCTTGCTCTTGGCCTGACAGATGACTTATAAGGCTTTCTGAACACGATATGAAAGGACTCTGGGCTCTGTGGGGATCAAGGTGGTACCAATATGGATTTGACCACTGAGGAGCTTGAGTGAGGTAGAACTTTGGTACCTGCATTTACACAAGGTGTGGAACACCATACACACACACACTCAAAGAATATCTAACCCACACATAAGAGTTCTGGATACATACCACCACTAATTCCATTAGTGATCCTGGTTCTAGAGATGACATCAAACCTTCCTTCCATGATCTCTCGTTCCTTTGGCTATTCAACCATCCATCATCACACAACTACCTGAAACAGCTGCCCCATCAAGACAATGACCTTGGCAGGGTTGAAAGGATGGAGATCCAGATGGAAATTAAGTTGAGTGGTGGGTGAGAGGAGGAATAAAAGGTATTACAAAAATGGATCATCCAAAGATAGAAATCAAAACTGGGCAATGTGGCTTCTCACTTCCCAGACGCCTCTGAATCCTTTTGGGGGAGGGTATCAGCGATTGAATTCAGGGGCACTCAGCCACTGAGGCACATCCCAACCCTATTTTATATTTTATTTTAGAGACAGGGTCTCATTGAGTTGCTTAGCGCCTCCCTGTTGCTGTAGCTGGCTTTGAACTCCCAATTCTCCTGTCTCAGCCACCTCCTCATCCACTGGGATTACAGGTATGCACCACCACACCTGGCAGAACCTATTTTTTAAAAAAGAGTATCGAGTATCGTTCTTTTTATGGATGAATGATATTTCATTGTATGTATATACCACTTTTTTTAATCAATTCACCCATTGATCGGCATCTAAGTTGATGCCATATCTTAGCTATTGTGACAGTAGAGCAATAAACATGGGCATGCAGGTATCTCTTTGATATGCTGGAGGTCATTGTAATAAGAGAAATAAGTGAGACACAGAAAGACAAGGACCACATGTCCTTTCTTGTTTGTGGAAGCTAAAAAAGAGTCAATCTGGAAAGAGAATAGTGATTATTAGAGTCTAGGCGTAGGAGGAATAGAGAAGGTTTGGATAATGGATACCAAAACACATTCTGTGTTTTGGTATGTGTTCTATAGCACAGTGGGGTGACTATAGTTCACAAAATCCTATTACATATTTTATGAATAGCTAGAAGAGAGGAGCTTGAGAACTCCAAACACAAAGTAATGATAAAGAGATAGAAATATTAATGATTCTGATTTGATCAGTATTATTGCATCCATGTATTGAAAATATCTCATAAATATGTACAATTATGTGCTAATCAAAAAACTCAGAAAAAATGTCTAGTGAAATGGAAATGTTAAGTACCCTGATTTGATCATTACATAATACAGACATGTATCAAATTGTCATAATATCACATAAATGTCTATAATTAAATAATAATTTTTAAAAACATCTTACTAAATTGTAGTAGGCAGACTACCATAATAATTAAGAATACTCACCCACTTTCAGACACAGAGTAACCCAGAAATTCTGGTACAGAACTGCTTGACACCTTCTGTGTTCCATTGAGACAAAACAATATCAAGTAGACTTTCAGAGTGACATTCCATAGATGCCCAGCACAGATGACTAGTATGCTCAGTTACATGAAATTTTGGAAACCATTTCTTTGAAACCAGAAAGTCACTAAATTTAAATTTTGATCATGATTACTAACACAAAAGATATTCTCTGATGATCAAATTGGATCTGAATACCTTGTGCTTTACTGTATACCTTTCATATTTACAAACCATGACTCTTACATGACGTTTCAAAGGAAGTTCTTAAGCTACAATATTAGATAACGAAAGTCTGAAAATCTTTTTTTTATATTTATTTTTTAGTTTTTGGTGGACCCATCATCTTTATTTTATTTTTATATGGTGCTGAGGCTAGAACCCAGCCTCCCGCACAAGCCAGGCGAGCACGCTACCTCTTGAGCCACATCCCCAGCCCTGAAAAATCTCTTTTTAATTGTATTTTTTTCCTGTAAGAATATTAGATATACCTTGGTAAGCTAAAACATTTAAATTACCTTTCATATAACACAGAAAGTTTTTAGAAGTCTACTTCATGTGGGGAAACGGGAAAGTAAAGATATTAGGCAGCAGTCACTCAAACATCATTTGGCACCTCAGCTACTGTGGATTCAATACAGTTGCCACATCCCTGTGAGTTGTATGATATGCTGTCACTATAATACAAAGCATGCTAAGAAAAACAGTCAAACAGCGGTCATCTGGTTGGGCAGCCTGTGGTTAGCACTTCACACTTTCAGAGTCATGACAGTGGACTGTCATGAAATCCAGCAAGGTCACACACAGGGGAAGCATGAGATTCGTTTTTCAGTTTTATCCCGAAAACTGGGCCAGATACATAACAAATGTTTGCCATTATTCATGAAGAAAGCTGGGGATTAGTAGGAAAAAAAATCTTGCTTCATCTCGGGAAGCAAACTAAAAAAAAAAAAAATCTTAAATATACCAATTGGAGGCAGTGGGTACATATTTTCACTGAAAGTGAAAATGACAAATTGTTTTCTGTTATTTACTTTTTATAGCTACTACAATTATCAAAGAAATGAAAGAACTAGAAAAGACTTTTAAGCAGGATTGAAAAAATAATCTCCATTGTTCCTTCTCTTTCTTGTTAATATCAGGTAGTGGTTACTAGAAAAAAATGACTTCAGGGTGATAAAAGAGTAGCCAGGAGAGGCATCACAGCATGAACCTGAATAAGGGATTTGGCTTTCCAAAGATCCCCATCTGCAAGCTACGCACTGCTGGATATTATTCCTGTATGTTTTTGAGAGGCAAGATGAGACTGGTTTAGAGAAAGGGAAGTCTGAATGGCTGCAACACATTGAAAAATCACTCTGTGGAAATCAAAATGCAGGCCACAGAAAATATTTGCAAGTCATATATCTGATAAAGGACTAGTAACTAGAATACATAAAGAACTCTTAAAATGCAATGACAAATGACCCAATTTTAAAATGGGCAAAAAATGAGAATTTTTTATTAACTAAAACTATTTCACCAAGAAGATAAAGAAAAGCTAATGATCACATGAAAAGGAGGTCATGATTATTATACATTAGAGGACTGCACATTATAACCAAAGTAATGTACCACATTACATGTACTAGAATGGCTATGAAATTATAAAAATAAATGTATTTATTTATGTGTATACATATACACATATACATTCTCATATATATGACTCACAATGCCATATGTCCATATCCAGATATACATATAGATGTGACAAAGGTATATATGTGTATTTATATGAAAGTGTGTATATGTGTATAAAAACATATATGTATTCATACATACACACACACACACGTCTCTATGAATGACAATATTGTCAAGGATGTGATGAAAGTGGAACCCTCATGCATCCTCATACATTGCTGATTGCTGTGGAAATGTAAAATAACACACTCTTAGATGTCTACCTAAGAGAGAAGAAAAAAAAATCCCAAACATATGTTCACTCAGAGAGTTATGTGCAAAAATTCACAGCAACCCTATCCGTAGTACAAAAATAGGAAACCATCTAAATGTGCATCATTTGATGAATGGTTGAACAAAATGTAGCATATCCTTACAACAGAATACTGTTCATCAATAAAAAGGAACAAACTGTGACACATACTACAACATAGACAAACATCAAAAATTTTAAGCTAAGTAAAAGAAACCAGATGCAAAAGAATATGCAGTTGTACCGTGGTATCTGTGGAGGTATTGGTTTTAGGACACTTTGGATATCAAAATCCACAGATGCTGAAGTCCCTTACATAAAATGATATTATGTATTTTGTGCAAATACTATGTACATGTACATCCTCTCATATACTTTAAATCATCTCTAGATTACCTTTTCTTTTTCATTTTATTTTGATTATGTATTATTATATAACACACTGCATGCTACATAATATATCAAAAAACCTTCTAGCAGGGTAGATGACTATAACAAGTTTTTTCCCATCAATCAGGAAAATGCTTCCTTAATCAATATTCTCCAAACCCTTTGATTTATAATGATGATTAACTCAGGATATGCATCTATCTCTTTCCATCAAATTCCACTGATACGAAAAATGGGCAACCCTTTTTTCCTTGCCCCTGTTAGTAAACCTGTGGATGTAGGCAGTGGCCACTCCCAGGATAACCAAGCACATGCTCATGATACTGAGTGCTAGAAGAATTTTGAACCACACTTTGGCAAGGTTATCTAAATCAAATCCCTACTCCTTAGCTCCTTACAGGTGAAGAGATTCAGCTCCTTTCCCAATAAACCCCATACTCGAGATTACTTTTATCACATAATACAATGTACATGCTTTGAAATAAAGCAGATGAAATTTTTCCAAGTAGTTTCAATCCATAGTTGGTTAAGAAACCTGCAAGTACAGAGGGGCTGCTATATTATATGGTCAACTGTACATGAAGGGCTTAGAAAGCAAATCTGTAGAGACATAGCGGTTAGATAGTGGTAATCTAGAAGCAGGGATTTAAGGCACATGGGCACTGGGGATCTTTCTGAGGTGACTGGAGTGTTTTAAAACTGAATTTGTGGTTATAGTAGCATAGTTCTGTCACACCATACACTTTAAATAGGTGAATTTTATGATATAAAAGTATGTCTCATTAAAGTTTTTTTTTTTTACAAAAAATAAACAATTCTCTTTTTAGATCTTAGTCAATAATTATGATGTAAATCTGCATGAAATATTTTAATTTTCTATATTTATTTACTAAATATGTATAGAATAATGCCCAGGAACTCAAAATGCCTTTGACTTCAGCACCAAGCTACGTTTAAATATCCGATGACTGGGTCTTTTCCAGTGTCCCTAGGAATTTGGCAGTGATCAGACTATTTATTAATCCAGGGGATTTGAGATTCAGGTGCCAAACTGCATTGAACTGGCAGGATAGAAGAGTTCAAGGACGGATGCTCCCCTCCACCAGGCCTCAGGAAATGACCATAGACTAGACACTGTTCTGCCAGGCCAGCAAGTAGTTCAGAGGCAGCTCATGGAGTCCCCCTAGAGCAAGCCAAGTGGTCTCCTGACAAACAGTAGGGGCTCTGTTTCTCAAAACCAGCTCTGGGACAACAATACTCAAGTCTGCCTCATTCCCTGTCTAATTCTAATAACAGTAAGCGAACCCATCAACACAGACTCATGTCATAAAAGTTTAACTCTGCAACAGAAGGCAAATTTTTCCAAACACAATAAATGTCCAAAATTTGTATATTTTATTCTATGTGAAGGCACTTGTCTTGAATCTCTTTTGTCATTTTAATACAGTTTGCATTAAGGACACATTAAAAATGAAAGGTATGGGGCTGGGGTTAGGGCTCAGTGGTAGAGTGCTTGCCTAGCATGTGTGAAGCACTGGTTTCGATGTAAACAGATGAAGTTCCATCAAAAACTAATAAATATTTTTTTTAAAAAAATGAAAGGTATAAAATTCAAAAAGAAATAGAATTCAGAAAATCCTGTTACCTGTAGGAAACACTTGAGTTTTCTCCAATCAAGCCCTACTTGGGTCCAAGAAATGTATTCATTTTCTTCAAGACAAAACGGCTTGGATAGCAGGACATTTACATTTAGATTTTATGTTCTTTCTTTTTATCTGGCAGGTGGTTCTAAAGTTGAATTTCATGAGCATGCTGCTCAGAACTGCATGCACACACCCTGGTTTATGAATCAAGTAGGTGATTCCAGGGATTTCCTGAGGTTAGAAGACACTTGACACTCATATTTCATAAAATCTGGACATCAGCATGGAGGCAGGATGGTAGACTGTCATGAACTATGATATCAGGCCAGATTCCACTGAGGTTAGATTCTTAACTGTTCAGTTTTTAGGTTTTTACTACTTGAGAATAATCGCTGCTATTATTTTCTACCTACACCTTTGGACCAGAATCTCAAAGCCTCTTTCCACAAATATTATTCCCCATTGTTCTATCTGGAGGCAGAACAAAAACAAAAACAAAAACAAATTATATCTGCATAGGAATCAAGAGAAAATTGAGCTTGAGGGAGTACTGGCTTTTCTTTCTGTAAGAGTTTAATGACCAATTTATTTGGGAAACATTACACTGAGCATTGATGCTTTGCAAGT
Source organism: Urocitellus parryii (assembly GCF_045843805.1). Lineage (NCBI taxonomy): Eukaryota > Metazoa > Chordata > Mammalia > Rodentia > Sciuridae > Urocitellus > Urocitellus parryii. The sequence continues at coordinate 122,749,377 of NC_135531.1, forward strand.
CACAGATGCATGAGGAAAGCTTCCAAACTGCTGACTTTTATAACTTGAAAGGGCCCATTTTAAAATTGTGACTCATTTATGAGCCTGAAAATGTTATATCCGTATGTATGAATCAGACCCTGGAAGTATAAGTTTACAAAGTATTACATTTCCATCAACCACAAATTACAAATACATTGATGAAATGCTGAGTTTACTTAGCAACAGCTGAAACTCAAAGTGGTAAGAAATAATCTAATTATCCAGTATACTATAATAAATCAAGGTGCCAGCAGGGTACGTTTGCCTAGCATTGCAATGCATATTTTATGACTACTTTTATAACTATTGAGGAAACTTGATCATAAGTGACATGTTTCAAATTTAAGTAAATCAACAGGAAAGAGGTATTGCTAATGTCAGGGCTGGAAAGGGAACAGGCCTCTGGGTGAGTCTCCTGATAATATAAAATGAAACGATGGTTGGCAGACCTGGAAAATGAGCCAACATTCTAAAAGGTGGTTCCCCATTTCACATTCTCCTATATTTGGTCCTATATCAATAATAAAAACCATAAACAGACAAAGTGAGACTTCCAGAAACCATTGCCCAAACCCTTGAAAAATTGGCTTATGGCATATAAAAAGAAAAAAAAAAACTAAAACTTGTTTGAAATGACAAATGTGAAAATTAGAACCCAGATCATTTAAGCATTCAGACAAAAGTTTATCTTATATTAAAATGTAAGTTCAGTTTTGTTTAAAAAGCATGCTATAGTTAGAGAAAGTACTAAATATATATGATCTTAAAGGAATAGACTAATAATACCAAGCCACCAAAATGATGTATCCACTATAATGCTGAGTTAATTTATCAGATATAAGTAACTATCATTCTATTTTTGGTTTTATTGGTTCTCTGGAACAAGGGAGAACAAGTTTTCATTTGGTGTTTATAAAACTGGCATGATTTTAAGGGGTCATACTCCACAGAAAGTAGAACCCCAAATCATACATCTTCTATGAGCTGGCTCTAAGAGGATGAAAACCTGTCTAGTTACAGAATAGGATATTCTTATTATACAGGAGTTTTTCTTAATAACTAATTCATAATACTAATCTGAAACTTATGTGAAGATTTATTATGGGGCATGATTTGACTGGACTATTTCACAATATATTACATAATAATAAAATGTGTTTCAACTGCATTTCAGAAATCATCCTCCAGGTAACTAAAAACAAAAAATACAATGTAAAATACTATTAGTGATAGAGTTTAAAAAAAAAAAAGTAGGATGGAATCTAAATTGGATTGCTAGTAGAAATGAAACATACTTTTAAGACACTGAATAATTCTAAACACAACTGAAATTGAAGTCTCTAAACTTCAGGTTATCTTTGGTAATTAAAAAAAATCACATTTATTTTCATCTACAATGTTTTAGTAATAAAATTTATTCTTAACCCATCTAAAATGCAGTTTGGAGAGTAGAAACTATTCAAAACAAATCCATTGAAAGTTATTTTCCAAAAATCTTCCCTCTCAACTAATGCATACCATACTAGTTAGTGCATATTTAAATGTCTTTAGAGATAAAACAATGGAATAAATAAAAACAATCAGTTGACCACTAATGCTTTAAATAAATTAATCTTTTCAAGCGACACAAATACCACTTGGCATCTCCATTTCATTAGAGTCTCAAAGTGTCTCTTTTCCACTTACCAAAATTCATAGCTCAACTTGGCTCCCTTCCCCATCCTGATTCCACCCCTCCCTACATTACAAACCCTGTGGCATAAAGGAAAAGAAGATATGGAACACAGAAACATTTTTTTAAATTCTCAAACTGCAGAAAGTTTCAATTCTGTTCTCTTTCTGAAACTTCAGTATTGATATACAGCCAAATATCACTTTCATCACTTGGAAATTCCTAATGTACATTCACATATTAATGTTCTTAGAATACTTCAGACAAAAAAGAAAGATAACCCTTTGTGTTACACAGTCCAGGCCCACAACATGCAGTCCTGCCTCCTGCAAAAGAGTCACTAACTCCCTTAAACAGCTTCCACTGAAACAAACCGGATTGATGGTTGCTCAGCCACCTTCACAAAACCAGAGAAGTCACAGAAGGTGTGGGCCAGAATCAGATAATTCCAGTTTTCAGAACCCTAAGTTCTGGGGTTCAGGTTTCTTCAGAAACATAAGTATTCATAGTTTCTCCCAATACAAACTGATTGAATGCCTTGGTCTGGGCCCTGTGAACATAAGAGCACCTATCAGAACAGGGCCAAACTTATTGGACAGAGGGGAGTCTTCTTCTTAGGCCTGAGGTCCACCTTATCATAAAGCTGATCAGAACCAGAAAGTGTATGGTCCTATGGATCACTTTGATCTGGTTGGAACAGTCACAAAAAATGGAGGTCACAGAAAGAATGTAAGATTCCTGCTACTCTGCTTCTTTCTACCATTCACCAAAAATCAATTAATTGATCAATCAATCACAGGTAAATAAATCAGAGATACATGATGTGATAGGGTGAAAAAGTACCACAAAGAACAGCTGCATCCTAATAGGATGCCTCCCTATTAGTAGAAAAAATTTCCAAGAAACCTCTAGAATTTTATGCTTGGTAGAAGGACGGGGAGAGATTTGTAACACAAATTTCTCCAGAAAGCTGCCTCTTTTTCAAGCTTAAAATATTCTTTGAATTATTCTAATTAACTAAAAAGAATTTCTATCAAGTATAAATTTCCCTCCTATAACATGGAGAGGATGCTGAGATGGAACAAAGACGAAACGGGTCCATTCGAATCCAAAGACCAAAATCTCCAACAAAATAATAGGCAAAGTTATGTATCATATTGTGAACTTCAAACCCTATTATTTTGGGGGGTGGTGGTAGGGGTGGTGCTGGGTATTGAACCCAGGGCCTTGTGACTGCAAGGCAAGCACTCTACCAACTGAGCTATATCCCCAGCCCTCATACTGTGAACTTCACAGATACAAAAAGAAAGACTGATGGAGGAAGGGAAGGGAAGGGAGAGAGGGAGAGAGGAGAGTGTGTAAGAAAGGAAGGCAGACTGGTCAGAAAATAGATATTCACGGAAGTTTAAGAGGCTGGTGACATCATGTTCAAAACTAAAACTTTGTGAAAAGACATTTTTTAAAAAAAACATCTTTACATTTTAAAACCACAGTATGGGGATTGGGTGCAGCAGAATGTGGACTTTAATGAAAAAAATCAAATATAGAAAATCTTATGCTATCACAGGACTGAGTAATGTTTTTTTCTTTGACACATTTGTGTAATTATCAAAGATCATCTTTGAAAGAGGAAAGCTTATGCAGATATTTGGTTTGTGAATGAAGAAACTAAGGCAAGAAGAAGTGAAATGGTGGGTATGAGGTTACATAGCCCTGAAACTGCAAAACTGAAACTAAATCTCCAGCCTCTCTCCTTTCCTCACTCCATCAGGGACTTGTTGATTTTTTTTCCTATGTTACTGTTGGCTACAGTCTCTCAATCTTCACATGAAATGGACAATTTTCACTTTTTATTGCCTCTTTATAAGAAAACAGGAATGGCCATTCTCAAAAAAAAAAAAAAAAACAAGCATGTTAAAAACATCCTCTGGGCTACAAAAAGTTGGCAAAGCTTGAATTAAGACTTTCTGTTTTCAGTGACCATGGGTTAAACCAACTAAGATGAGACATTTTAAAAAGAAATGTATAGAATGTGCATAATTCTGAGTCTATTTTTATTGGCCCTTGGGAGTAGATACACTTATACATGCATAGATTGTTAAATTATGCTTTTACCCCCATTGGTATGTTATACTGCTATGTATATATTTTAATTTAGGCAAATCTTTGCAAAATAAATATGTCAACTAAGGTTTTCCATATTTATTCTTCTTTTAGATACATCTTATTCAACTTTTGGGTACAGCTGCTCCAGAAAATATCATAGACCTGTAAATATCACCATTGCTAGGAAACAAAGCATTACCATAAGGAGTCTACCTTTCTTTAAAAAGAAAACTTTAATCTCTCAAATGCCATATTTATGTAGAAAAGTTCTAAAACAGGTTCACATACATGATATTAAAAACTAATCACTAAACTGGTTGCAATGGCACACATCTACATAATTCTAGTGGCTCCAGAGGCTGAGGCAGAAGGATTGTGAGTTCAAAGCCAGCCTCAGCAAAGACGAGGTGCTATAAGCAACTCAGTGAGACCCTGTCTCTAGATAAAATACAGAATAGGGCTGAGGATGTGGCTCAGTGATCGAGTGCCCCTGAGTTCAATCCCCAGTACTCCACTCCAAAATTAAAAACTAGTCAATGCACAATTCTTGGCACTAGCAGGTGGACTCAACTGCTGATCAAAGACATGTTGGTCTTTGATCCTTCCCTTAACCCCCTTAAAATGACTATGAATATTTTTTAACAAACAAAAAAGTATAAATCCATAAAGATGACAAGAATGAATAAGACAGTAGTAAAAGAAGCCAGAAAGCCAATTATTCACTGACTTACCTGACTTGAGAAAGTAGAATTTTAGAGCAGCAATGTTGAAAAATCAAAAAGTAATCACATGGGTACTGAGAGCCAACCCCTCACGCATGACTCCAGCCTGTTGGCACTAGTTCCCCTGCAGGGGGGATAACATGGGAGGACAGGCTCAGAGACTGCACAGAAGCCAGACACCTGCATTCCTTCTGCTCAGGGCAAATACCAACTGTTCTTTGCCAACCTGGAAAAAGTGTGTATTTACTATTTGGAGAGGAAAAACAGATCTGTGGACTGGCTGCAGGGCATCAAACATTGGGGAGAGAAGAGCTACTGCACTGGAACCAGGAAAGTAAGTAAATGTTTGCAAGTTAACTATTGAGACCTCTCCCCCCCCCACCCCGCCCTGTTTTTCAAATTCCAGAAAGTTGACACCTAGGCTTTTGCCTTCATGGCAGTAACAGCAAAGAATTCCACTGGGTTGGTTAAATTTTCAGAGACAACAAAAAATATGGAAAACTACCAAAATTGGTGCTGTATGCCCACCATGCAAATCACCCCTTAGTGAGGCCCACAATTAGCAAGTTTTAGATATACCCAGAGAGCTTCCAATCAGTTATGGAATGGCTCATTGAAGAGGGTGAACAAGTTTCTAAACATTTAAGGAAAGCTTCTAAAGCAGAAGCCAAACAAAGAGAAAAATACATCTTTGGGGAAACAATAACATATACAAAGAGAAACAGTTTCAATAAGTATCAATGATGTCTCCAGAGACCTAAAGTAGTACTAGCTACCAAAGAAAAGCATGATGTTATCTAAAATAAATTAGCATCCAGGGATCAAAAATTAGACATTAGAAATTAATAATGTAGTACAGAATAAATAAAATCCAAGCACAAGGTTTAAAAGATAAACTTGAGGTTATCTTCCAATATAAAGAGAAAAAACAGAGCTAGAAAACGACAGAGAAGAAAATAAGAAAGTTTGAGAACTAATATAGGAAGATTGCTATCTGCACAAAAAATGTCAGAAACATTAAGTATTTTTTTTTTAAATTCTAAGAAGAAAAGAACATAAATTCTAAGACTGAACAGGACTACTAGGTTCCCAGTACCATGGATTAAAACAGATTCACATTAACATACATCCTTTTAGAATGTATCTAAATGTATTCTAAGTTTTAGAATACCAATCCTTAAGGATTCCAGGGGGGGAGGGGAGAATGAAAGATAAAAAATGAGCACGGTATTAGACTGCTGGACTTTGTCCACTTCAATATTTTGAAGGAAAATAATTTCCTACCTAAAATTTTGTAACCAGCTAGATTATCAATTAAGCATAAGAAAAGAATGAAGATTGCCATGTCATCAAAGTCTCAATATCTTTCACACACAATACCTTTTCTTAGAAACCACCAGAAAATGGATCTGCCAAAATAAAGAAGTAAACGAAGAAAGGCAGAAATTTCATTCAAGGAAGAGATTACTCAATATACAGACAAGGTAAAGAAACCTCCAACATGATGGAGAAGCAGGCCAAGAGAGCCTAAGGATCATGTATTTCCTCAAGTTAAATCATAGATTGCTTAATATGTTTGAGTGGAGAAAAATAAGACATAGGAGAATTTAGAGACTTTTTTTAGTGTTAAGTATAAATAAAACTCAGCAAATAAAAAAATAAGACAAAGCAAATAAAAATAAGATGATTATTGATTGCAGAGAAAATAAAAAGATGTGCAGGAAGAAAAAATATACTGCAATGTTCAGCTTCAATTGCAGGTTACACAGTTGTAATGTGTAAATGCAAGCATGGGCTCTGGATTCTTGGGGTTTATATTTACTGGGAGGATGTAAAATTATTTGGGGGTGACACAGTTATAAAAGGGGTGTGCATGTGTAAGGGAAATAAAACTAAAACCCCAACTTCTGTAATAGGAAGTCAATAGGTTGCTCTAAAACAGAAACATCTGAATGTAGCAGTATTATCAATTTTACTCAGAAATATAAAAAGCAATCACCAAACGAATGATTAAAAAATTTAAAGTGATTGCTTCCAAAAAGCAGGAATGGGGTAAAGGGTAGTGTGGGTTTGCCATTTCATTTTTGTGGTAATTCTCATGTAGATTTTTTTTCTTCCTTAAACCATGTAGGTATATAATATGATTTTCAAAAACCAAATTTTAACAAAACTCTATTTTCTACAATGACCAACATCTGAACATCCAACAGTCCTAGAAACTTCTAAACCATTCCTTTTGCTCTAATGCCAATTTCAACTTGAATGTTCTTTAACGAAGATCATAAAAGGGTGCATCATTCCATTATGATATAGCTCTTCCTTGTTTATGTCATCATAAAGCTCATTCATAAATCCATTTTGCTTGTTAAATGGTAAAGTGAACATTATTGACACTATAACTGCTTGAGACTCCTAAAGCAGCTCATGAAATCTGACATGTGTCCAGCTGCAGATCACCAGAGCTCTTTAGACAGGAAAACAAACACACACTGCCTCTTTATACTAGTTATTGAACATTCAGTAAAGACTAATGGATACACTTCTAAGTTCCTTGCCTGATAATCATGTCAATGCTATTATAAATAGGGAACTCAAATCAACATGCCACACTAATATATTCTCTAAAGTTCAGACACATCAGCACTTTTCCGCTGGATTTCTGTCTCCACAACAATCAATGATTATAACCAATCAGGCCCAGGAATGACTCAATAAACCAATATTTCCAATAGAATCTCTAGGACGATTCTTTTGATACAGATTAGGAAGCCAATGCTTTGTTGTAAACTGATTGAATTAGAAAGAAAAATACATGATCATGAAGGCATTTGCTCTATTCCAGAATCTCTGGGAAAGCTTTGTCACAGTCATTTGAAAAGAGTGGGTGACAGAATCCAAGAGTAAGGCACATAGTCTAATACTTTTCTTTCTCCCAGTTTTGAAGACACCATAGGGCAAATTACGTTTTCAGGAAAAGAAACAAGCTTACCTTTCACAAGCTCGGACAGTCCATGCGGCAATTATCCATAATGAGATACTAAAAACCAAGAGCACAGTTCCTGGGCAAATAGTCATTAAAGTCTTCATAACAAAACGCGTATTGAAGTTTATCTTATTAAGTGCTCCAATGCTTCTAGAGGAGGCATCAGTGAAAAGTTTGCTATGTAAAAGCATGACTCTGGCAATCAGATAGAGTCTTAAGAACATTGGTATAGATAAAATAATATCCACATCAGCGGTGGTTGTGGATGGGGCATAGGAGAAGGCAAGCCGGGCCGTCCATGTGAACGTATAATTCCCAGGTATGGGATGAATAGCACACACCAGTATTTCCAAGCAGATGAAGAAAATACGCTCATAAGTCATGGCTATTCTCCAGTCATCTGCTCCATTGTCCACCATGAATAACTGAAAAAATAAAGTAGAAAATCAGCTTCAGTATGGCATGAATGGTCCACAAGTGTTAGTGCAGATCTTACTTAACAAGGCATAACAGATGACTCTTAGAGATTGTGGCAGGCTAAGGGTTACAGCTTTCAAATGCTAGCCAGATACGTTATTTTTAGCAAAGGGCACTGGTCCCAAAGGGGAACTTCATTTTATAAAAATTAAAACTAAAACTTGCTACCCTAGAGCAAAACATATTTTGGAGTCTATGTTCCTACACAATCATATAAGTAACATCATTTTAAAATAAGGGGCTTAGGCCTATCAGTAATGACACCCCCTCAGATAAAAATGGACTTGCCTTAGAACCAGCTGTTCTTCTCTTTAAGAGACTGGACTGAAACCCTTACATAATTCTATTTAGAGTGACTACGGTGCTGCTGCAATCAGGTATACACTATAATGTAACAATGCATAAGCATTCTTATAGGAAATCTTATTCTTGGTTTCAGAGGAAATCACAAGAGATCACAGTTACATGCAGTAGAAACATTTCTTCCCACTTCCTCACTACTATTTCATTTTCTATCTTTTCTGTTCTGCATTGCTTTGCTTTACATTATTAACTTTTCAATCTTTCTTTAATAAAGTTTATTTTTACCTGTTTGTCATTTTCACAGTACAATGAAAAAAAAATAAACCAAAAAAAAACGTGTGTGCGCACGTGTGCACACACACACACACACACACACACACACAATCACGGGTATGGGAGAGAAAGAGAAAGCAAAAAAAAAAAAAAACCAGAAAAGAATGTCTCTCTCTTCCCTGGCTGTCTATAAACAGTCAGGCCCTGGTAGTCCATAAATAACCAGAGGATTTGGAAGTGTGTGGTGGCTTTTCTGGCTGCCACAGTGACTTTGGGGGCTAGTGGTATTTAGAGCCAGGAAGCCACAGGTGCCAACCATGCGGCAGTGCTGGAATCCCATCATAGGAAGATCTGTCTGCCCAGAATGCCAATGTGCTCCCCCACTGAGAAAGATGCCATGTTCTCTGACTTCTGCTAAGTAGCCAACTCAAGTGGGAAGCAGGAGATGAAAATGATCCAAATGTGAACAGCGAATTCTCAGGTGAGTGAGTTGCAAAGAGGTTGGAGGGGCATTGCTTATGGTTGTATTCTGTGTGCATTGCTATTCTAGAGTTAGGAAAATTATTTCCTCCCATTTAGATGTTGACAAATCTCCACTCTGGCTTAATGATTCTGTAGTTGATAGGTACTTCCCCTGCTATTATTCAAACTGGTCACTACCTTCTTGTTAACTTTGCAAAAAAAAAAAAAATAGGAATTTGAGAACAAAAACTGCCACTTCCTTCTAGCACCTCAAGGAGTTGGAAAAACAGCACACTTTCTTATCAAAAACATACCAGAATTTTGATTGTCTGCTTTTTCCACCAAACTTGACTCTGAGTGACTTAGCAGTTTGTAAAGGGCACCTCCGAAAGGGCTAAGAATTACCAAAATTGCAAATGATCAAAAGCTGTACAGCAGGTTCTGATTTCAAGAGAGGCTTTCCCCATGCCATCCTGGGCAGGTGCAGTGTAAATGCAGGATGCACACCTTCAGGGTAAGTGGGAAGGAAGTGTCCACTTACTTGTATACTTCTGACAGGCTTTTTTATAAGTAGTCTCCTACCTTCCCAGGATTTCCCTCCCTCTGCCACTTGTAAGGGACCTGCTCCCCTACCCTGACTATCTCTTTTCTCAGGAATCTTTACACCCACCCTCTGTTCACTTCTCCAACCAGGCTATTTCTTCAAGTGAGTCTCATCCCTAATCTCATGGCCATCCTCAGCAGCTCCACCCTTCATCTTCAGGTGGGCCTGCCCAGGTAACTCTCAACCTGAAAACTGATGTCCAGGCTACTGGTGGACTGGGACTTCACACCACGCCTTCCAGCTCAGCTGAACCATCAACGTCATTCTGTGATCATTCCCTGTCCCCATAATATTTGCCCCAAGGGCTACCTCTGTTGCCACCTTCCAGCACATACTTCTCTACCCCCAACATCACAGGAAATACCCTGTATCTCATACTTTAGCCACAAACTTGCCTACATCTGCACTTTTTCCTCTGTCTTTCCCTTTCTCCACACATCTAAAGTCATACTATATCCAAATCCATTTTCTCTGTATGGAGAGCCTCTTTTCTGGGCCTCCTCTAGCTCAACAAAGTATGCACACAAGGCCAAACTGCTACCATGTACTAAACAAAAACAACAAAACCAGTTGAGAACCATGGCTGGCTCTGTCTGCCCTCGCCCTGTGTTGTCTCCTCATTTCTCCTTCATCCACGAATACCTTGGAGGTGGATTTTGCCACCAGCAGCCCATTAATACTAGTCCTGGGAAGATCACTGAACATACCTTCATTATGAAATCCAGCCCTCCTATCCTAATTTTTATTTCACCTGACTTGTCATTCCTTTCTTCCTGGAAAACCTCTCTTCCCTTGGTTTCTGTGATATGTTAGGTTTTCTATCTGCTACAAGCTCGAGGTTCTCAGTCTCCTTCCCAATTTTAGTGTCACGACTCTACTGGGTCCACTGCCAACTCTTCTCTGACTCCACACCTAACTGGGCTAGCTCATCCCTCTCATCTTCCATCATCTAAAGACCTCTTTAAAATGTAAATTATATTATTATATAATGCCATTACTGTCAAGATCAAAACCATCCAAAAATCTCTCCACCACCTGATGGGTAGAGTCTAACCTACCTTCCACAGCAGACACAGCTTTCTGCAGCCTGGGTTTACCTATCTCTCACACTTCACTGCCTATTACTCTGCCCACATTTCCTTATGGCTGCGGATTCCAGAACACACCAACCTAATCCTGCTTCCTTGTCTTATATAGTATGTCCTATGGCCTGCAAAAGAGTCTCCATCTAGCAAATTCTTATTCCTTCATGACCAGACTTTAAAGAAAAAAAAAATGTTTGTATACACGTGTGTGCGCATGCATGCCCCATCCAAAACTGAGGTCACCCCTTTGTTCCAATAGGATTGCTATAAGTGACCCTTACTGATGCTAACACAGAGGACAATACGAATTCTTTAAATATTTTTACCCCTAATTGCCTCTGAGGTTCCTTGAGAATGGGAACCACATTTACCTAGCAGAGTAATGCTTGTTACAGGAATAGTCTTCATATTTCAAACTTAATACTGGCTCTCCTAATCTTTGGATAGGTCCTAATGTTGATTAAATATGCTCATGAAGATGAGAATACTAAAGCATGATGCAAGTGAAATCTGCAACATTTTAAAAATCCATGGCAAATACATTCTACCAAATAATAAGCTGTGGCAGCAGGGTAATTTTATAATTATACAGAAAGTAAAAATAACGTTCTTCTTTGGTAGTTTCCCCAGATAAAAAAAAATGTTTTATTTCATACTTTCTTTTTACCAGGAATATTAACATCTGAAATGACTTCATTTTTGGTTTTGGTCTTCTCATGAACATTTAAATGTTAAGATGATGAAGAAAGTTTCTTCTACTCATCATATAATTCCCATCCTCAACATTGCTTATTTGTATATTCGATTGTTTAACAAATATCCAGAGTACTAAATACTATATACCAATGCTGCGATATTTACTAGCCATAAAATGGGACTTATATTAATGAGTTCTGTCCATTGTCACTGATTTTCAGTAGGAAAGAAAGCCGACTTGAAGGAATTTGATAAAATAATTACGTTTTTGGATGTTGCTATGAAGGAAACAAACAAAATGAAATAAAAAACAATAAATTAGAGATGAGAGCAGATGTGGTGATCAGGGAAGACTTCTGAAAGAGTACCACCAAAGATGAGTCCTGGATAAGGAAAAGCTATTCACATAAAGAGAGGAAGAATTTTGCAGGCAGGGAAAGCAGCATGTGTAAGGCCCGAGCTTTGCAAAGCTCGGCGTGCTTAAGAAGTAAACAGACACCATGAACTATAGTGAAAGAGGGGCAGGAAGAAAGAGGAGTAATTTGAAGATACAATTAGAACCAGATGTGCAGGACCTTGTTAGCTATGGCATCAAGACTGGATTTCATTCCAAGTACAGCAGGAGCCACAGAAGGGTATTAAGGAGAAGAATGAGGGATGTGTTCTGATTTACTGATTAAAGAGCTTTTCCTCACTATTATGAGGTAAGCAGAGCAGAAAGAGGCAAGTATGAAAGAAAGAATATAAGTTAGGAAGTTCTACTGAATTTGGTGGCAGTGTCCCTGTGACCTGGGTGAGGGGTTGTCATAGAAATGAACAGAGGGGCTGCACTGGTCATATGCCTTGGCAATCTTGCTAGAATTTGCTGACAGGCTGAATGCAAGAGCAGTAAAAGACAAGACTCAACAGCACTGAGTTTCTACCCTGAAAAACAGAGTAGATGGTGGTATCAATTCCTGAGAACCTTTCCTGGGCCCTGGGGACGGGGAGGAAAGTACACAATGAAAGGCTCTATTTGGCCACTGGAATCTGAGTATAGATGCCAAGTAGGCAGTAAGATGTACAAGTCCCAGTGAGAAGTCTGGAGCACTGGAATAAATCTGGGAGGCAACAGTATTTAAGTAACTTTATGGGATCAAAGGAAAAATTGAATAGGAGAGAGAAATACTCAAGGCCAAGTCCTGTGGAATCCCAAACATGGAGAACAGTTGGAAGGTCAGATCTAAGAGGATCTGAAATGCAGTAGTCTATGAAGCAGGAAGAATAGAAAGCATTATCTTGGAAGTCAAGTGTGCCAGCTGTCAATTACACACTGGATAAGAGTATATTCCAGGTTTCAAGATGTACTAATGTACTCATATCCTATGTAGAAGATAAAAACATTCTAAACATCCATCTTCAACAACTCAATCAATGTTACATATTAAAAATCAGCAATGACAATGGAACAGTATCCACATTTCCTGTATAATAGCAATCATTTGTGCATATAATATAGAGATTTTGTAATTGTTGATGCTAGAGGAAGGAGAAACTGTGGAAGGGCTGGAGCATCAAATGGGGGAGGTCAAAGTGCTCCTTGGGTTCTGCCATGCTTGCCTATATTGTAGTGGAAAGACCACAGGATGGGATGCCTGGCATGACTTTTTTTTTTTAATCCTTGCTGTGCTACCTACTTACTAGAGGAGCTTGAATATTTGTTGGACCTCCTGGCTTCTCTTAAGTTTCCTCATCTGCAACATCAGGAGAGTGACAGCAACCCTGGGGAGTGATTGTGAAGATAAAATGAGAGAATAGAACCTGGCACAGAATGAGGACCTGGCACCTAGAATAAAAGTAAAATTCACATGCCTCTATTGCTTTAGAACATTATTCTTCAATCTCCTTCTACTTTTACAAATCAAGTGGAGGCTAACAGAGGACAAGGGACATAGTCAGCTTGGGGTCCTCAGGCTTTGGTGGGGGTGGAGAGGCCTCCCTCCCACTGCACACACTAGGAAGTAGGCCTATTTCCTGCAGCCTTTAGGGAGACCTTTGATAAGCATCTACCCAGTCTACTGGATTAGGCAAATGCAGTACCCAGTTTGCAAAAGAGCCTGTCTGTCAGGGCTTGTTGCATGAAATGTTTGTGGGGACTTTTGTTAACCCGTGAGACTGCAATGCCCTGGCATGGACACTTCTCAATTACGGATCAACCTGAAGGACAGGATTAATTCTGTTCTTGTGCTCCTTCTTAGCTTCTTAGGGCTGGGTGACTCCTTTGAATAAACTGGAGTTTCAAGGAAAAAAAAAAAAAAAAAAAAAAAACAACCAACTGTGGAAGTATCCTACTACATTCCATATAATCTCTGCATTATGTATGGTCTCTTTTAAGTTTGTTTGCAGGAGATTTAAAGTAATCAGAAGAACTGATATTAAAACAGATACATGTTCATTTTTTATTCTGATAGTTCAACCTGCTTTTTAACTCTACCACGTTGGATATGGGTCTTCACAGGAGGGCTTAAGACACTTGCAGGCCTAACGCAGAATATGCCCTCAAAATATATCTCAACACAAGCTTCAGCTTTCCAATATCATTGTTTTCCATTTGCTAAATAACCCCAAACATGATATATTTGAAGATCCCCGTCTAAGATTAATTGGGAATAAAACTCCTCAGAGAAAGAGGGCCCACAGTTTTGTGGGAGGGATACAGTCAGATCACCTGCAGGAGGTGAGGAGTTCAGAGGCAGAAGTCCCACCTGCCTTGTATCTGTGCCTCCTTCTCAATGACTTTGGAAGCTCTTGGGATCTGGGACAGGGTCTTACATATCCTGGGTTTCCTTTCTAGAAAATTATTCAGGGCACTGCTCAGTAAAAAACTGGGACTTAAAAAATACAAGCCAAATAAATCATTTAAGCCATGTGTTTGTTTTAAAACTTACATATAAGTAGACTAGGAAATTTTTGAAAAGGAAGAGTAACGAGGGAAAAGCAGCTGTGATCGATTTTTAAAACAGATTAATAATTAAAGCCATGTGGTTCTAGCACATAAAACAACTTAAATGGAACAAAACAGAAAGTCCAAAATACACCGATATGCTGGGAGTTTCATAATGTTTTAAAGGTAGACTATTAGTGGGAAAATAGTTCACTGAAAAATGATTTGCAGACAACTAATAAGCGATGTCAAGAAAAGCAAAGTTGAACCCAGGCCTCAGACCTAATATACCAAGAAAAATTCCAAGTGTATGAAAGAGCTAGATATGATAATGAACTTATTAAACTATTAAAAGTATCCGTGTAAGGATTACTCTGTAACCTCAGAGAAATGAAGGACTTTTAACTTTGATGCAAACCTCAGGGCTTTAAAAGAAACACTGATACATTTGACCCCATTAAACTTTAGTTTCTGTACCTGGCCATAGACACACTGAAGAGAATAAAAAGACTAAAACCAAACCATGGGGAAAATGTTCACAACTCCTGTCACAAAGGATAATTTACCTAATAGAAAAAGTTCCTATGTATTCTTAAAATATAAGCAGTACAATAGGAAAATGAATGAATGATACAAATATCAGGTCATGGAAAGGAAGTAAAAATGGTTCTTGGGGCTGGGCTTTAGCTCAGTGGTAGAGCGCTTGCCTCACACTTGGGCGGACCAAGTTCAATCCTCAACACCACATAAAAATAAATAAATAAATAAGGTGCTGTGTCCATCCACAACTAATAATATTTTTTAAAAAATGGTTATTAAATCTATTTTATAAATGCCTAAACTCAGTCATAAAAGGAAAATGAGACCCCAGTTTGTTTGTTTTTCAACTTAGATTGACATAAGCCTGAAAGTGTTATAACATGCTATGCTATTGGAGAAGTGAAGGAATAACATTCGCATGTTTTGCAGGTGGAAGTGTAAATTAGGCCAACCCCCAAGGAGAACAGTTTATCAGGTTATAAATGCACATGCTCTTTGCCTCTGCAATACTATTTCCTTAGAATAAATTTTTTTTATATCTATATACATGCATTGTGACAAATGGTAGAGGTATATGATTATTTGTTGTAGCTTTGCTTTCATAATTAGCCAAAGACTAGAAATAATCTGAATATAGTAATAATGATAATAAATAATAATAATAATAAATAATCTGAAATAATCTGAAATGGGTTAAAGATATCATAGATGTTCACCAAATGGAATAGTATGGAACCAAAAAAAATATGAGGAAACTTTTATATTAAATAGAGCAGCCTAGTATGTACTGAGTTAAAAAAAAAAAGCAATGTATATGCTACTATTTGTACAGTTCTGTTAAAATGGAAGTGTATATTTGTTTTTTATGTGCATGAAACACACCTCTGAAAGAAATTTCCAGAAATTAATAGTAAGAGCCATTTAAGGGAGGTGAACTGAGGAACTGGGGACCAGAAATGGAAGGGAGACTGTTAATTAAATAATGTTTAATACTTTTTAATTTTGGAATTGTGTAAACAAATAAACTGCATTAATAATAATAACTAGGAAACATTATTTAAAAAGAGAGGAAGGAAGAATGACAATAAAATCCTTAGATAAATAGTTCTTAACAAACAGTTTTCATGTGCAAAACTGCAAAACTAACAGGTAATAACTGATGTTATGAAGGACAATGTGCAGAACCAAACACACATATCCAATTTATAGCCACAAATATTCTGCTTAACAAGGCAAAACCATGAACCACTGTGTTACATAACTGTTTTAATAGTATGAACAAAAATAAATAAATAAAATTTCTTAGTTAACCTTTAAACCAAATATTCAATAAAGCCAAGTTCTTGCATTTTTATTTACTCACTGAATGCTTCTATCTGTAAACTTCTGTGGACAGGGAGATTAAAAGAGTCTCTTAGCATTTGAATGAGGAAGAGCAATGTAAAAGAAACATTTTTAATTAAATGTGTGCCATATTTAAATGAAAAGTGCCACAGAAGGAGGAATGCTGTAGAGGAAGGGTCAGAGAAGGATATATCATGGAATATTCCATGGTGCTAGCTCACCTTCTACACTGGCTGTTTGCAATCTTCATGTAATTCATTGCTATGAACTTCCAAGGTGAGTTTTAAGACATTTTGGGGATAATGACCTAAAACAAAAAATGCACAGTAATGTGTTCATCCAAAACAAGCCCTCTTCCTTAGAAATTAGCTTTTGGATGAAATGGGATGAAAACCCCACTACAGAGACAAACTAAATATAAGGTGGTTTTTTTTTTTTTTTTCTCATTAAGGCATTGCCAAGACTCAGCCAACAAGAAAGTTAGATCATAATTAGCAGTCACAGAACAAGGTCAAAAGAAAAAACAGACAAGGAGAGAAGACTTTCCAATGATATTGCTGAGATTCCCTCCAAGACCCTTGGCCCAGAACTTCCTAAGGTGGGAGGACTAAATCTACAAAAGCTATATTCAGAATTCATTAGTCCTGAGCAAAACACAGAGAAATAAGCAAACTGGATTTTTCTCACTCCTTCTGTAGCCTTTCCTCTCTATTGTCACTTCATGCTGCCCTGAAATTTTTCCACATTCAAGGAGAAAGATTTGAAAATGAATACAATGAAGTATGAGTGGCTGCAATGCCAACTTCTCTCTGGGAGAAAAGTACAGAGAAAAAAACTTATTTGACTAGAGGGGAAAAAATGTGGGGGGTGGATCTCAGGAATACAGAAGGAAGCTCAGTGGAGCAGAAGAAAAAGACTGAGGGTGAGGGAAGAAGAACAGAAAAAAGGAGAGTGAATGACAAATGCAGAATGAATTTGACAAAATTATGATATGTACATGTATGAATATGCCACAGTGAATTCTACCTCTATGTATATAAACCACCAATAAATAAATAGAAGACCAATAGAGTAGAGGAAGAAGAATACAGAGAAGGAGGAGGGGAGGGAAAGAGGAAATATTGGGGACTGAAATGGAGCACATTAAATCCCACGCATGTATGATTATGTCAAAATGAACTCCATTATTATGTATAGCCATAATGCACTAATAAAAGCATTTTTCTAAAAAAATCCAAACTTGAATGCAGAAAACCAAGCTCAGATTCTATATAAACTACAAACTTCTTACATGACCCATTAAAACTTTGCAGACATTATCTCCATCCTCTGTAAACTGAAGACAATGTTATTCGCTATCTCTAAAAGTAGTCATAATGATGAAATGAACACATATCTTCTACTGTGGGCAATACTATTAAGAGGCTAACCCAAATCCAATATGTTCCAACCCTTCTTTCCTGCCTACCTCCATCACAGAAATATTCAGGTTCCCAGACTCCTTTTACAGCTATATATTGCCACGTGATGAGGTTTTGACCTGAAGTAATAAGCAAAAGCTTGTCGGAGGGCTTAGCAGAACGTCTTTGCTTTTTGGGGGATAAAATGACACAGGTAGCTGGCATTGCCCTCTTTCTCTCCTTCCTCCATCCCAGATCTACAACAACCATCTTGTGACTATTAGTTAAAGGTTAAAGGAAACACAGAGAAATTTCAACCCTGACATCTTAAGCCATTGAGCCAACAGTAACTTATGCTCTGTGTTTAAGCCAAAAACAGTTAGATTTTCTGTTATTTGAGCAGCTGAAAATACACTTGTGTTGGGCTGAGCATACATTAAAGTGCTATGTAAAGATCTATGAAAGATAAAGAAAACTTATTAATTAAAACATTTTAAGTTTTCATTAAGTCAACAATTGAAAATGAATGCATCTCAAATGTTGGAATTTAAAGTACAATAACTATTGAGTGGCACAGTTATTTCTGGGTGGGTGGTTCAAGTCTTTCAAATATCAACCAACTGCTCTAAATATCTGTTAGTGTGACTCATAGGAAATATACACACACATATTGGAGCCAGAGAAGCTTGGATTTAATATCTAGCTTAACCATTTTTGAGCTGGATGATTTGGGGCAATATACCTAATCTCTCTAAACTTCAGCATGCTAATCTACAAAAAATAAAAATAATATCAACTTTATAGGCTTATTATAAGGCAACATGCACTCTGCTAACCCTAATAAAAGTGGATCCCCATGAATGAAAATACTCTGTGGACCCTCAAGAGTCATTACGTGATAAATGGAATTAAATGATAATTGAATTAAATAAGTTCTAATACGAAAATGGGAAAATTAGCCATGGTATGACAGAGAGGGCTACTGATAGGAGTAAATTCACTATTGGAAAGAGTTCTAGAAGCTTCAACTGTACCCATTTTTTACAGAATTCTTATAATTTGTTCAAACAATGAGTTTATCAAATTCTCCATCTCTGACCTATACAAGAACTATATCTACAGATCAAAATCTTAAGAATTATCTACTGGGATCCAGAGCTACATAAGGTTACCACAAATTCCTGTTCTGCCGCTATTAAGACCTAAGTGAAGTCTTAACCCCTTTCACACAGATTCCTGCAACTGAGTGGAACCCCTTTGTTGGCATTTTATACATGTTGATATATTATTAGGTAATTGTTCTCACATTGCTTTGGAATTTATGGAAGTTGCCTCTAAAATTACTTTGAACTTTCCCAGAAAAATGGACTATTATGTTTTACCCTTTTGGTTGTCTCAAAAGAATTGATACCACAGAAATCACTGGGGTATATGGTTTATAGTCTGTGTTTAGAATCAGGAGTCAGGCAGACCTAGGTCTAATTCTTATATGCCTTGATGTGCTCCTGACTCCAGAAAAAAAACTAAACTTTCTGAGCCCAAGTTTCATCACATTTGTTAAGGGAGGCCTGGAAAGAGTTCCTTTCATAGGACTTAAAGAGACAGTAATCAACAAATGTTAGTTTCCTTTTCCTTTATAATAGTTCATTTCACAATTGTGTCAATGGTTGGTCTCCCAAAAAATAAATAAATAAATAAATACAATCTTAATTTTTAAAAAAAGAAAAAAGTATAATAAAAAAGGGAAGGATACAGAAACCAACATCACTGACTGTAGTTAATGAAATGGATGAAAATCAGGATTAGAAATAATGAAAAACTCAGAATTCCTCCCTGAACAGATTTTATTACTAATTCTTCATGGATTAGCTTATTTTAATTAGCTGTAAATTTTGGTAAACATCTTCAAATCATTTTTAGAACTAAAGTGAGAATAAATCATAAATAAGCCTAGTGAGTCTCAAAGTCATAATTAAATAAGAGCCAACTCATTTGATTCCAAAAATTTAATCTTAAATGATAAAACTGTATATTTTATTTGAAGCATTTTAGTAATATTGCTTCACAGCTAAAGTATATTATCAACACTTTAGTAATTTTAAGTACTTAAAAAGCTAGCTAAAAGCAAGTTCACATTTATTAGCACACTTGCCCTTATAAGAGTCTAATTAAAGTACAAGCAATTGAAAGAATTTGGTCATTTGGTCATGGTCAGCACATGAGTTACTGAAAAACCTGAAGCTAAAGTTCAAGTCTTCCAACATTCACATCATTTGATGGGGGCATGAGGCTGCGCTGAAAAGGTGGAGGCAAATCAACTATTTATAAAGCAAATAAGTGCTTACCCACTAATTTATGTTATGATTTTTACAATGTCACATCTTAATCTCTGATGAACTCCTGCTTCCTGGTAAAAGCAAATACTAAAATAAACTTGCCCGTGCAAACAGAAATAGACTACATCCTAGTTTAGACTTCCTCCAAGTTAGCTCTTCATCCTGAAAACTCTTTTAAACTTCAATTGGATCGCACCTCACATCCGACACAGTATTTGAGATGAAATTTTGAAAGCTGTTTTAAAAATGTGCTTAAATTGCCACATGTTAAAAGTGCTAGATACTGCTTTACCCTATTATATATAACAATAGGGTAGGAAACAGCTGATGAATGAGGAGAGTTATTACATCTCGTAAATCAGTTACCGCAAGAAGTAATGACAGAGAAAAGAGACACCCACCCCCCCATACACACACCAGGTCTTGAGAACCCGAATGAGCCCTAACTCATTTAATGAGGGGTCAGCCTCACATACCTCAAACCCTAAAGGACATCAATGCACATCACAATACAATGCAATCTCATGTTCCAAACAACAGTACCGCCCTTAACCAGACTGTGAGATTTAACTGATCCTCTTCTTGAAAGCAAGAGAGATGCAGAATTATCATACCTATGCTTAAACTTTAGAAATATTTTTTACCCAGCATGTTAAAATAAAAATTGATATGGAACAATTGATTAAAATCTTCAAAGTACTAAAAAAAAAAAATCACAGTTAGCCTAGAGGTCTACAGAAGTAAACTATGGAGGGGTGAAGACATTTTCAACACACAGGACAGAGAACAGAAGTAAAGGAAAGTGAGATAAAGAAAAACCAGAAGGAGGGAGGGAGATGGAAAAGGAAACATGCTAGTGAGTCTAAATAAAAACTGACTGCAAATTATAACATCAACGTACTCATGGTGACTAATTTCGAGGAAGTTAAAAGCAAAATATAAACAAAATAGTACTGGACAACAATATATAGATGGAAATAGGAAGGAACATCAGAATGAAAACCTTCAAGTGTTGTCATAAGGTAGGCAAGCAGGAGAGATTCTGAATAGGTTTAAACACTGTTAAAGAGGCACATATGCTTGTAATGTAACAGTTGTTGCTAAAAGAGGGATATCAGAAGGATAGCATCTCAACTGTTAGAGAATTAAATGAATTTTTTAAAAGTCTTCACGTCCCCCGAATTAAGGGGGAAAAAGAGAAAGATAAAAGGAGTGGTGGAAAAAAAAAAAGCTTTATGCACTCAAAATAGTGTCAGAAATAAGTATAAAAATAACAGCTGCCATAAAAATGTAAAGGAACTAAACTATACATCCAAAATATTAATGCTTGGTGGAAAAAAAAAAGCAAGAAAACCTGTTGTAAAAGAGTAGGTACAGCATAGCATCTATACATAATTGAAGAGTACAAATGCCATATATTGTTTATAAATATAGTTTTTTTATTGAGTGAACATAGAAAAGTGTGGACTAGAAGGATACACACTAATTTCTTAATGTCAGTGATCTCTATGGACAGGAGGAGGTAATTAAGACTTAGAAGAAAATGAAAACTCTCTTAATGTTAGCCATAACACCCTTTTTCTCCTCTTATAAATTAGATATGGGGGAAGAAAGGAAAAACCTCCACTACTAACAGGCAAGAAGCTTGACAGCTTCTGAGAAGGAACACTTTTGACATGCGGCAGGGGGTGGGGGGGTGGGGGGGTGTCTCACAGTCTCTCTCATGGCTGCAGGCTGTTGAGCTTTTCTTCTTTCCTTTCTCATGTACAACAAAAAGGCTCTGTTGGAGCTGAAGCCAGGGGAGAAGTTGTGCAAGAAATCAGCAGAATGATTCTTCAAGCACAACTGCTCAGCCTTGGCAACTGGGAACAATTCCCAGAAGTGTGTATGGTACAGGGCCCAAAGTCTAAGAACAAACCACAAGGATTTTTTTTTTCTCCTTTTTAGCTGTTTTTAACATTTCCTTCCAAGCTAAGCCCTCAAAATTAGCTATTAGAGTGCAGCATTATGAAACACACGACGCCCAGTTCAGTGACAGCAAAGGTTGAACAAAGTGCAATTACAGCTTACTGTTTAATTCCAGAGCTTCACTTTTAAAGCATCCTACTTTACTATGTAGTGGCTGCCATGTGTTGTAATATTAAGTTACTCCCTTGATTTCAAAATGACAGAATAGATGTGAAGTGGCAAGTCTGCCACAATGGGAAATGCCTGTAATTAAGTCCAAGATACATTGGGACTGGTTCTGAAAAGCCACCTGGGAAGACAGATCAGTCAAGGCCAATGGTGGTGATCTTTAATAAATATTATCAATTTGTATTACTTGGATTCAAAATTAAAAAAAAAAAATCTCTCTCAGTGCTCCATTAAAGAAGAAACTATTGGAAGAGCCAAAAAGAAGTTTGGTTTTCTCTAGAACATATATTAGGCTCCATTTTTCAACCCTAATGCTATAAGAAATGACAAATTCAGGAAGCATTCTGTTATTACCAAAATGGCCTCACATAAAAGTACTGAATCCTAAAGGTGTGAAGAACTGACCTTAAAAAAAGAAAGGAAAAAGAATCTATATACTTTTATAGGAGAGTTATCTATCAAAAAGAACCACCAACCTTGGTGGTACACCAGTGGTAATAAATGGAATCCAGGAATTCTAGAGAAAGGAATTCCAGAGGAGTCAGAATAATATACTGACATTTTAACTAACTATTCCCTGAACTAACATACAGCCTTGTTCTCCCTTCCTTATATTCCATAGGTATTTATATTATAGAAACATAGATTGAGAATGAGAGAAACATACTAGCTCACTTTTTCAGATGGCAAAAATTTTAAAATTGCATGCTTCTTTTGAATACATTAAATTCAAAACCAAGTCTACTGTCAAAAAAAAGTGAGATCTGAGAATACATGATTTTTAAATTGGCAAACAATATACAAAAATCTGAGGGAAAATTAAACAAAGGAAGAAAACCAGTTTACTATATATTTCTATACTCCCAAATTTGAAGAGATAGAAAGAATAGATAAGCCTATTAATAAATAAGACTTTAATCATATTTAATTGAATAATCATTTTGAGCCTGTATCAAATGCTAGCCCCAAGTGGAGACACAGAAATAAATGAAACAGTCCAAGACATCAAAGTGTTCCCAAGACGGGGTGGGGGGGGGGAAATCTGTATAAATCAATAATCAAAATTCCATTTGAAAAAGCTCTCTCTTAAGTGGTGTGACTTTGAGGAAGTCTCCCACCCTCTCTATATTTCCCTTTGTTCTCTCTGTGTAATACCTATTTCTTAAGCTGTTGTATGATGATAAGATAATCCAAGCACAACTCTTAGCCTGAAAGCACTAAGCAAAAATTATCCATATGCATCAACATCATCATTATCATACACTGCATTAGAATTAGTATAATTATGGGATGCTAATAAAGAAGAACAACTATATCAGCATGTTCAGTCATCTGGGAAAAACCTGTCAGAAGAGGTATACTTTGAACTGTCCAAGGCAGATGGGTGAAAGCCATATATTCCAGAATAAAGATATGACCTGTACGAAGGTGCCCCAAACCCAGAGCATGACACAGCTTTGCCTTTACAAACAGGATACTATGGTTTCAATACTATGTGTGACCCTGCATGTGCTGCTGTCAATGAACAGAAGGCCAACATAATGGCAGAGATGAAATTGCTAAGAACCTTATAGGCCATGAAAAGGAATCTGGTTTTTCTTCCACAGCAGCCAATGCCCCATAGCATTGAAGATGATGCCCGTAGGTGATGCTGTTTATGTAAATTATGTTGAATTATGTTGAATTCAGATATGTTGAATATGCAACAGTACAACAAAAAAATTAAGGTTTTAGTGACTGGGTATTCACTTTTTTTGACATTATGAAGGAAGTCAAAAAGGGAAAGAGAAAAAACAAGAGGGAAGGAAGAAAGCATAGGAAAAAAATAGGAAGATAGAAGAAAATGAAGGAAGAAAGCATCCATAAGGAGGAAAGGGAGAAGATCTGTGGCTGGAGAGTTTACCAAATCTTCAGATGTGCTGTTTAACCAAAGCAAAATGGGGTAATCCATCTGGCATACCTTTGATGTTAAAAGATCATCACTGCCCAAAATTCATGACAATTTATTAAAATAAACTTTCAGACATAGGTAGATCTGTATGTATAGAAAACACAATTAAAACCATTTTCTTAAACTTCTTCACTTAAGGATTTGTGATTTACTTGAACAGAGAAGTGGACATAAATTACACATTTAAGACGGCAGAAAAGGGGTGGCAAGTCTGTTATGGGCTGCCCCCTCCAGTAGTCATGGCAGACATGATTAATCAATCAGGTCCTCTCCACTGCAGCTCTTCTGTGGCCTAAAGAATCACTCTCAATACTGTGCTCCACACAGATTAAATCAATTGATAGTAAAGATGTTGAGTGGTATGTGAGGGAATACTTACTGGCTACATGCAACTAGAATACTTCACTTGATATTATTAGAGATCCTTCCCTGAACTACCAGGTCATTTGGTTTGGCTGGGTGCATGGCCACACTTGAGAAGTATGTCAAAGAGCTACTAGTCTGAATTAGGGAATTGGGGTAGGCACTCCAGAGTGGGACCCAGCTAAGGCATGGACTCAGATACACTCAGATTTTATTACAGTCCTCAGCATTCTTTCCTATCCTCCACTTCACTTTCATGGATAATTGAGCCTTGGCTTCTATCCCATCACTGTGGCTCTTTCTGAACAACCCCCAGAGACAGATGAAAAAGACTAAATAAGACATATTTTATGGAACAATTAATTATGGATAAAGATTGTTCTACCACAGTCTCCTTGAATCAACTGTGAGGAACTGAAGGTAACAAAATGAAAAATTCAGAGGAAATTACCTCCCTCATCTATATTAAAGAAAACCAAATGCTTGAACATGAGTTTTCCAGAGGTAGTTACTCTATTTTATGGTCATAACTAAAGTGGAAAATGGCACAACTTTTCGGATATATTCCAGATAAAAATCATCCCTAACAATAAAAGTCCTTACAAAAAGGGCCTCTGAAGTTGCAGTTCTGAATTTGATGCTTAGCTTTGTTACTCTCTAGGTGAGGAAAAATTACAACTTAAATGAAACAAGACAATGTACTTAGCATAATGCTTGCTCACAGAAGGGACTTGATACATATTATTTTGATACACATTAGTTACATTGCTTTTCCAAAGAATAGCCATAAGGGATAAAAATTTTTAAACCCAGGATTTTCTTTTCTACTGAACAACAATTTTCTACGTTAGTCACGTTGATGGTCTTCTGTCCCTATGATACAGCCACTCAAAAGCATTAAGTGGAAGTTTATTAAGACTTTGTCTCACTTTCCCTTCTTAGACCATATTTATCCTCTGACAATATTTTAACATATTCCTTAATCACTATCCTCATCACTATCTTTGCCATCACAACTAGTATTTTTAAGGATCACCAAATGCTACATGAAGGAGTGAGCAATAAGAAAACACAGGTTGCACAGGTATGGACTCCACTGCAGATAAGAGGATCAAATTGAAGAGCAGGGAAAGACTATGAAAACCTATGCAGACTCTTCAGGTAACTGCATAAAACACAACTAAACTGTTCTACCATTATATGTTGCAGACTGGTTACGTTTTTATAGTTGAACACCTGGGCAGATTGGAAAACACTTTTCACAGATACTCATCTGCTCTATTTACCTCATCCGCCTGTCCTCAAGAAGGCTCACACATTGATAGCATGTTCACTCCACCAATTTTATAAACCAGGGACGTGATGTTAAATACAAACAGCCCAGGGAGAAATTCTGAGCATGAACAGGCCCAATTATATGAGTTTAGCAGGAAGCATACTGCTTCTCCCTGGAGTGGCCAATTTCCAGGGGTGGACATCTGACCAGATGCTTGTTTTGTGGTGGAAAACTGCCTGAATGGGCCAGGGGAATAAAGATCTCTTGTAAAACAAGAGAACTACAAACTCCAAAGAGGAACGAAATACTGTCCTTAAATGGCTTTTCTCCATCAGCTTTCTTACTCTGTCTCTGAAACAGGGGCATCTATGTCAAGTACCTCAAAGTAGAGTCACCTGAACCTCCTAATGTAATCACACAGGTGTAGAGAACATACGTGCCAATGACAGAACATAAATGCCCCAAAGATGACAGAGTTACTACTTTCCCCAAAGGAGCAATAGTCTCATAGATACCTACACATTACACAGTTGAGTCACGTGCAGGCTGGAGAATATCAGCTACAGACAGGCAAGTATTCAGTAAGCTTCTCCAACAGCTAAATATCATAGAAAGGATCAGAAGGAGCAAATGACCTGGGAGTTAGAGATTATGGATAGCTGGGACAGTCACCTTTCAGACTAACTACAAAGCTGAAACAATCATGGAAGGCAATATTTGCACTACAGAATACTATGGAGAGAAAACAAAAAAGGAAATATGTTCCAGGGTCTTCTAATTCACCATCTGCTGTGCAACCATTTTCCATGCCTCTTTCTGAACTATGTTGAAAATATGGGAAATGTTATATACAGGAGAAAACAATAACTTCATGGCTCCCTATTAATAGGATTTTAATCTGTCATTCTCTTGCAAGTACAGTCGCCCAGATCCATGAACATGATCATATTATTCCAGGTTAAAAAGGAATGTGAACCAGCAACAGATAGGTAACCCTGCCTTCCCTGAAAACACTGCCTAGCACTGTCCTGGCATTGTCAGGAGGAGGAGATGAATAACAGATGAGAATCAACTTCTGTCCTGCCTCCCCCACACCAGTGTAGTTCCAAAACAGCACTGGCTGGTAGCACACGATGGTATAGCATATGGAGCAGCTTGGGAGTTGAAAAGATACACATTAGCTGCCCTTGGGACTGTAAAGTCTATTCCCAGAAACTTATTCAAGGAGGCTTAACCATTCAGTTATACAGAACCAGTACACACACACACACACACACACACACACACACACACACACACACACGTTGCTCAGGAAAGAAGAAAATAAAATGCCCAAAATAATTGGATGAGGCTACAGAGGAGGTGGCATTTAAGATGTATTGAAAAAGTCAGAGGTATTTTGTAAAGATCAAGAAGTAGAAAGGGAGAGCCACAGTAGGAGACACCATGTTCCCAGACATCATCTTTCAGGGGAAGAGGGAAGCCCACAGGAGAGGTCTCTGCCTTGTAATATCAGCAGAAATATCTAAAGCTGTCTGTCACTAATTAGACCCCATGGATTCACATGGTCCTCCTAAATGACCAGAGTTTCACGAGAACAGCACATCTAGGCAATTCCACATTTCTCTCGGTCAAATCTTATATCAAAACTACAAAACTTGTCTCTTTAATATAGTTATAAGCAACAGAAACAAATTCACAGCAATAGCTTGAATGAATGTCACCTAACGATAGACATCCACTCATTTTCATAATTTAAAGCGAAATGGAACACAAATAGTTTTGAAAGTTAAATTTCTTTAGTGATACCAAACATTATGACAGGAAAAAAAAATACAAAAGAGTAGAGAGAGTTTGTGCTAAGAAAAGGCATACTAATTAACTATTATTAGAATGTTAGACTGCAATGCCACCTCCTCTAAAGAAAGTTGTTTTACATATATTCTCCAAGAGCCTTTGGTAAGCTAAGAAGAGCAGGAGTGGCCACCTCCACTTTAGAGATGAAGTCAGAGACAGTTTAGGTGGCTACGATGCAGCAACATGAGGAACTGTCAATGCAGCCACCTCCAGATCACTCACAGCAATGCTCAGTCCTGAGAATGTACAGCAGAATCAAAGATGTCACCTGTCCTCATGGAGCTGACCATGCCATCTTAATAATGGCTTCCACTAGTAGAACCTGAGGGCCACATGTTATACCAGACACTTCACTACTCTCTCCAATCCTGACTATCCCCCAATTCTATCATGAGATTCCAAATAAAACCCCCTGTGACATATGAGAAACAAGAATCACAGTGGTCATGATTAATGAAGGTGAAGACAATACTAAGCTAGTCTGAATGATTATTATGTGTCCAGCACTGGACAGACCACAGTTTAACTCCCACAGTAGCTCCATGAGACAGACCCTATTAACCTCATTTTATAAATGAGGAACTGAGTGAGGCTCAGAGATTTCTGACAGGTTATAAGAAATAACTGGTAAGAAGTTAGGAAAAGGTGAATTTAAGTCATGTTCCATTTTACTTTGGTGCTTTTTATCTTTGTGTTTAACTTCAGGGGGAGGTTTTTTTTTTTTTTTCTTTTTATGAGGGCATCTAAATCATAGCGGTGGGATTAGTTAGAGGGGCTTCCCAGGAGAAAAGATTCTTGAGATGAATTCTGATGTAGCAACAGAACTAGAGGAAATGTAGGAGGAAAGGCACTCCAGATTCAGAAGCAGTGGAACACTCTGGGAACTACCAGTCATTCAGCATTGCTAGAGCAGAAATGGTGTACTTGGGAGAGGAGAACAGGGGAAGAGAGGGTTTGACAGCTAGACAGGGCCAGACCATGTGAGGCCCTGAGAGGAATCTACATGACAGACCCGCACCCCTGAAATAACAGAGGGCAGAGGAATCATTTCAAAACTGTTGTGACAACATCAGGTTTATGTTTGGGGTAGACTAATTTGCAGCAACAGGGAGGAGGAACCACCAGAATGAAATGGGGGAGAGGAGGAGCCATCAAAGCAGAAGCACAGAGAGACTATGTTAATTCACATAAAAAATGTTAAGGGCAACAACTAAGGTAGAAATTCCCAAAAGGAGCTGTACGAATTCCTCCGAGATGTGTCTAGGCTACATGCTGTTTATTTACAGTTGTACTTTACTGCATATTAGAAAACATAGGCAATGGTGTTATGATTCCTAATTTCATGGATGTCATTACTTAAGATGAGGCTCAAAGAAATGAGTTGATTTCAAGAAAATACTAATCTACTATAAATATAAAATAAAACAAAAATATATAGTAAAAATACATGACACATGTAATACACAATTCTATATATTTTATACATTTTATATGTAAATATATGTTACACATTATATATGCAACATATATATATATATATATATATATATATATATATATATATACTGTGTTAAACATATCATTATATGTTCCTTTGTCAGACTATATGATATATAATGGGGTATATGATATAAATAACAGTATAACACCATGTGACTCTGCCAGAGATTAGGGTGGGGGTCAGGGAGATGAGCTAGAGGGACAGGAAAATAGGTCAAGAGCCTCACAGAGACCCACAGTGGGTGTGGTACCCTTCCCTAAGGGGAAATTAAGAGGCATGGAGGAGGCCTGGGGGGGGCACAACAAGGTTGGTTGGAACATGCTGACCTGAGACCCTGTGAAACCTCCCAGGAGAGATGTCTTAATAGGCAGTGGAGGCTGGAAAAGATTATCTCCATGACATACAACTTTAATCACTAGGAACAGAAATAAGCAAATTAATAAATTATACATACTGCCAGAACTCTAGACCAAGAGGAGGGGGAAAAAACCCTATTTTCCTAATTTCCACTTTAATTTGTGATTTTTTTATGATAAAGTACAATCAACTATAAAAAAAATTTTCTTCAAAATATAAACAACTAGGGCTGGGGTTTGTGGCTTAGTGGTAAAGCACTTGCCTAGCATGTGTGAGGCACTAGGTTCGATTCTGAATACCGCATATACATAAATGAATAAAATAAATGTCCACCAACATCTAAAAAAAAAAACTCTATTATAAACAACTAAGTCTCACATCCTGATAGAGGCAAGCCTCATCAACAGTGTCACCAAATAACATAAACCACAGCCTGAGATGTTTGGCTTTTCCAAGACCAGTTGCATAGCATGGAGTCTCAGATAGGACTGGTCTCTCCTCATTGGCCTCCCTGAAAATGACTCCGAATACCCAAGCTTCTGCCATAGCCATTCTACTCATGTTTGATGATGTAAATCCAACTCAATGCAATTTCACCTCCATCTCAGGAGTGCCAGGTTCCACAGAAGCCTCAAAACGTGGGCCACAGCAGAGACTTTGCACATACGGAAATCACAGGTAGTTACCACCTGACCCTTATAAACACACATCACAGGGAAGAATAAAATAACTTTTGAAGCAAAGAGAAAAACACTTTGGATATGTTCTCCTCGCCTTTGTTGACCATCCTGCTCTCTAACACAAAGATTAGCAAGCATTTATTTACTTTTAAACACCAGACAGTAAATGTTTTATTTTACCTGTGATGTAGTCTCTGTTGCAACTACTCACTTCTTCCTCTGAAGCTCAAATACAGAGATATATGATACCCATTATATATGCATGGCTGTAATAAAATTTTATTTTTAAATACAAGTAGACTGGATTTGTTCAGGGGAACGAGTTTGGTTCACGGGCTCTCTAGTCTGACAATTACTGCTCTAATTAATCAAATATTTGCCATCTCTGCTCCATGTTCCTCTTATCAGAACTTGGTTCAGCTATACCTTTAAAATATAGCAATTACCCCTCCTTACCTTCACCTCGAGAACCTCCTAGACTCTAAGCTCTGCTTCATTGGTAGGGCCATAGCATTTGCTTAATAATAAAAGCCTCAGAATAATAAAAGGAGTTAACATTTATTGAGGATTTATTAAGTGCCAGGTATCAGGTGAGGTTCTTCATGAACACTGTCTCACTGACTCCTCAATATAATCTAATGAGAGTTATGACCATCATTTCCATTTTATAGTTGAGGAAATGAGGGTGAGAGAAGTGACATTATTTTCTTCACAGAGTGAAGCTGAGTTCTAACCCAAATCTGCCTGGATCCAGAGCCAGATTCCTCACTGTTGCTGGGCTGCTTTCCAGAAACACATGCGACTGTCTAGATGCAAGGTGTGCACTGTCCTCTCCTCCTCCACATTCTTCTGGGGGTCTACACCTGTGTTGCTACCATACCTGCTGGACAGCGACAGATCCAGCCAGGTGGCATCTATCACTTCCACACAGTGACTCTCTAGCTTCTCACAAGGTTTTAACATTCAACATAAACAGTAGTTCAAGTAATGATGCAGTCTACCATGCCTGGAAAATGTTATGTTTCTGCCTTCTCATCATGGTGACGTACCCACAAGTATTAGAGATCATCCCATATCCTCAATAAGCCCCTTAGGAACAGAGGCAGATCAGGAATCCTGACATGGTTGGTAGTCTCAAAACACAGCATGTGTTTCCCCAGAATATTCCCAAGTGCAAACCAGGCCAGGGAAGCTAAAACCCAGGTGAGTTATGTAAACACTCAGCAGGCATCTCAGAGAGCTAATAAGGGAGGGCTCTTCTCAAAAGCATCTGCTGAACAAATCCAACATAAAGTCCATGAGATGATTTTAAAAACCTGTTCTTTTTATCTGTTCAGTAAAGAGGACTAGCACTTTGACATAATTAAGAAAAAGGGTAAAAATCCTCCGCTGCTTGGACCCCCCCCCCTCCCCCGGGAATGTACAGGTCAGCATCCATGCCAACAGAAGAAAGAAGAAATGTGAACAAATTAAAAAAAATTTCCACTCGGCCTGGGAATGCAGCTCGAGCACACAGCACATGGGTATGTGAGCCGTCACTTCCACCCTACCAGGCTCCCCATCTGATTGCTTCTCATTTGCTGAACTTTCTTCCCATATGGCAACACATCCTACTCTGGGCCTTGAAGAAGAGCTGCCTCTTGCCTTCCTGCAGCAACACAATGCTCTTGCCCCTGATGCAAGAAGACCACTTGCTGCTGGGTGACTACTGCAGAGCACAGGCCACCCACTGACTGCTCTCTGAACAGGATATTCTGACATGGGCTTGAGGGATTAAGTCTTAAACACACGTCCCCTTTTCCTCTGTGGCTAGGTGTATAAAGCTGGGATGAGACATACTTGATGGATAAATTATTTCTAAATAGCTGCCACGGAAGCAATTCGTGTACACAGTATCAGACTAAGTGAGGCAGTAAACATGACAGGGAGCAAGTTGGGTCCTCATCCCTCAATGTAAGAAACACCAAGGGATGCATTCCAAGAGGCAGCCAGAACGAGGCCAAAGCTCAACCAGGAAGAGGAGGAAGAGTTGTGACAAGGGATGAAAGAGACTTTCTGAAAAACTGACATGCTGAGGGAAGGGAAGAAAAAAAATGCGGAAGAGTGACCCTTTTTCAACTGTTATGAAAAAAAAAATCTATACGAACTGGTGAATACCAAATCAAAGAAATGAAAATAGCTTTCATCCATGAATATGTGTTGATACTCCCCTGCCCCAAACCAAGTATATTAGAGATTTCTCTTTATATGACCAAAATGTTTAAAAGTCTGCTCAAACACATATTCATGAAATATCCTCTTTGATATTGACATATAAGAATAAAGAGTGAGGTTCTTGACTAAAAGACCAGGGAGAAAGAAAGAAAATTCTAATTCAAAGTGTTTTTCAAAAAAGCATTAAAATTTGCAATATTACCAATAGGTTCCAGGAGTAAGCTAGATTTAAACCTCAAAAGACTGGTAGGAATTTTTGCTCTTTGATATCAGAACTTTTTCCAAGTATGGAGTGATTTAACTACATGAAAACTGGCTCATGGTAAGTTTCTAAAAGTCCAACTTTCAGTCTTAAAATTCTATGGCTATTTCCACATAAATAGAATTATGCTTTCAATTAGTAATTTTGCCTGGGTACATATCTAAAAGCACTAAGTATGTTTTTTTTTAAGCCTTAGACAATTATTATAAATCCTATAACCATTGTTGGTAAATGACATATGCATACAATTTCAATAAACATCAGTCTAATTATTATTTTTCAACATCTTAAATAATCTGTGTTCATTAAAATAAATCTAATCCTAGGATATAATTTCCCTCAGCCGTTCAGTAAAAAAATTAAATAGCTTAAGGATTAGGACCCATGAAGTTGTTTATCCCTCATGACAACAGACAATATTCTAAGTAAAGGGCTATTCAAGGTCGAAACCAGGATGAGTCCACTATAATACTTTATGCCTTTTCTCAAAACTTCAGTATGTTTGTGTCAAAACTAATGTGCAAACATTTGCATAGGATTTCCTTGGATTATGAAAGCTTGCTGATAGAAGACGAATATCTCAACGACCAAACAGTAAAAGCTACATACTCACATCCAAATAATCAAATCACTTGGAAGCAAGCTCATTTTAATATAGGACAGCTGTGGTGGATAAACACATAACCAGGTACAAATGGTCAGCATATTTAAGCAAGCAAAGGAGAAATTATTGATTTAGAACTTTGGCTCTTAGAACTTGTCTGCATGGTGAAGTTTAAAAGTGTACAAGGTGTAAATCCTAATGTGTTCTATGAATTCGAAAAGCAAAGTCCCAAACTACCCTAATACTAATGCATTATTCCAACCCAAAAGCTGGTATAATATATGTCTATTTGAAATGAAACATAAAATGCAAGCTCCTTGATTAAAAAAAAAATTCTCCACCATACCAAGAATATTTTGAGATATCACTTGTCACGTTGACACACAAAAATTCTTCCCAATTCTTATAGAACACTGCATAGTAAGCCCTGTGGCATAGTAAGCCTAATGCTTGCCAGAAGAAAGCCCAGCCCCAGAAAAAGGAAAGTGTTTTATTTAAATAAACTGTAGACCTGCAGAGGACACAGACGAAAGTGCTGCCCACTACAGCAGTTTCCGCACACACCTTTCACTATTAACCACCTCACATCCTTTCTAGCAACAGTTTAATACCAGAATTTTCCATTATCCAAATTATTCCCTTTGCTTACTTTCCAGAGAGACTCCCTTAACTCTTTTTTAAGTCACCAGGGTCCTAATTAGTGATGCAAAGACGCAGTCAGCTGTGAAGCCTGAAGGAGTTAATATCCCTCTGAAGGGGCCTAATCAAGTCTGTGGTAGGTTAAGGGGGAAAAATGGCCATTTTGGCACAAACAGACATCACATCACAGTATCTGAACAATCTTTTATAGATGTGAAACCCAGTGACCAAAATGATCCCTTCCCTGCTAAGACAGCCAACTTTCTCACAGGAAGAATCTGAACTCATTCTATTTGGAGGGAGAGGGGGAGGTTGACTTCAATGGAGATCAAAGTTTTCACTATAAATATGCAAGGGTGCACCCACAGGCACATGGAGAGGAACACACCCACACCCCAAGTGCTGTTGATAAACTAATGGGCACTGTTCCAATGCCCACCTTTTTCTGTTCCCTCTCATAAATTTGATAAGAAAAACAACTATCACTGTTTCCCAAAGGCCAGAGTGGCTGGGCTCCAATTCCTCCCCTTCCACCCCAAATCAGCTAACAATAACTAGCTGCTGACCTGTAAGCAGCCCTTACCACATTCTCGGTAGTGTTCTAAGTGCTTTAAGTATATTAATTCAATCTCTTTAATAATCTGATGAGAGAGGTATTCTGTAATCTCCATTTTCCTGACAAAGAAACCGATGTTCAGAGAGACTACCTAAATTGTCCAAGGTCACATGTCTAATTAGTGGCAGAACTGGGAAGGAGCTCAGACAGACTAGCCCCAGAGGCAGTGCACAAAGCCAGGAGACTATGTTGCAAAAACAGTAAACAACCAAAGGAGAGACTGATCACTCTTCCCTGAAGGCACATTTACAGAGAAAATTTTCAGAAAGTATAGATTTTATAGCTTTCCAAAATGAATTGAGAACATTTGAGGACAGAGTTATCTTTCAATAATGCTTTCATGGTATTTCTATATAAACTCTAATTATTAAACAGGGACACCCTTTTTCTAAAACTCTTATTCAATATTTAAAAGCCAAGATCATGAAGAAATGGCAAGGCAAAAGAAACTATAGAGAGGTAATTTCCCAGATTCACACAGCAAAGTCCTAGCTGTGTATATTGGTCACATACTCAAGGTCCTAGCAGGTACATGAGTCCTAGACACTCCAGAATATAGCCACATTAGTTATTTAATGAAGTAGTTTATAAATACTTCAATAATAAAAGGAGCAACATAAACATTTAAGGAGACAATTTACAAACTATCAATTGCTTTCAATAATTTCATTTAACTCAATAATCTGTCATCACAGTTTATCCTTAGGAAATCATCAGAAATGCTCAGAAAAGTTAGTTTCCAGGGGTAATCCTTATAAAAAAATATTTTAAGTACACTAATATTCACCTTTCCGAAGGGTTTAAAATAAGAAAAATAATTGATCTCTACATGGTAAAAAAAATTGTGACTATCCAGAATACTTAATAGTAGAGTAAAAGCAATATAAAGTTACATAGAATATACAGAATTTCTTTATAACTCTAGATAGCAAATATCATGTCCTTCTACTCCATATAAGTACATTCTAACATAAATAATCTTCATTTCTGGGTGGTGATATTAGTATAATTTATATATTTTATGTATTTTCCTATGTTTTACAAATTTTCTAACATGAATAGTTATTAATTTTATAACCTGAGGGAAATAAGCATAAGCTTTTTAAGAGAGGAGGCATTAGGTCATAAAGCTTATATTAGAATTTCTAAAATTATAAGCAAATCACTTGTGTGTCCTTCTTGGACATCATTAATGGGCTGGGAGATCGTGACATTGCGGTTCACTCAGAGTATGTGGCTTTCAGGAAAGGAAGAGACAGTCATGACATTCTCATAGAAAGACTAGAGAAATGGGGGCTGGCTAAGAGGGTTCATGGAGTGGTATTGGAAAGGCCATCCCAAGCTTCATTAATGAGCAGAAGGTGAGCAACAAAGAGAGGGCCTAATTCTGAGCTCTGACCCTGGCTCACTCATGCTGTGGACACATTTTTCAAATCTGCAGCCCACAGAAAACTAAGAAATATGTGTCAATGGCAGGTGTGAAGACTGATTAAGAGCTACTAGTATTGACCATGATTCAGGAACAGAATCTAGCACCAATGTGGAACCTACAGTCTTGCCAGTTCCATAGACTGTCCATACACAGGACTTTCCAATAAATTTGGAAACAAGTGTTTGTCAAATAAATATCATAACTATGATTCAAACAATTCTATCAGGCTGAAAACACTGCTCTGAAATGAAAATGCTATATAACAGGGTTAGTAAATGTAAGATTGTACATTTAGCTCAATAACAATTTTACAAGTGTCACTTGGCACCGGTGTGAAGCAATGACCCTTTTAGAACAATAGCTATTATAATGCAGCATTTTTGATGAAGGGAGATAATAACCTCCCTGGGCAGATCCTATCTAAAAGTACTAGGTGCATTTTCCGACCTTCTCATTTTGAAGAGGAAATTCAACAAAATGGAGTAAGTGCAGATGAAAGTAATCATGGATAAAGGCTGATTGAGAATATTCAAAGAAACTGGGACTATTTAATTAGGAGGGCATTTAAAGGGACATAACCAATGTTTGCTCTGTGATCCCGAGAAAGGAAGAATCAATTCATACTGTTATACTAGAAATTACAGTTTTTCTTCTTTCTCCACCACTCCATGGAAACCACTTGTCAAGGTCAGCAATGACCTTCAACTTGCTAAATCCAAAAAGCGCTCTGTACCCCAATTAACAGGCTTTGGCAGCATTCAGAACAGAGCACAATGTCCTTCTCCTTGAAATACTCCTATCTCTTGGCCTCCTCTACCTCAGGGGCAAATCGTTCTGGCCTCTTTTTTTTCCTGTTCCTTCTTTACTCAACCTCTAGATGTCAGAGGACAATCGACTCTCCACCTTCTCATTTTTCTTTTCTCTCTCAGTGATTTGATTAACTCATATGAGCTTAAATACTATGCTGGAAACTCCCAAGTTTAAATTTCCAGTACAGACCTTCCCTCCCAGCTTCAGATTCGCATTATACAATCAGCAGCATTTCAATCACATTATTCAGAAACTAGTCCCTCATTCCATATCCTACACTACAATTTGTGCCTTCCCTTTTCTGTACCATACACTCAACTGCTCCAACAAGAACCCTGTGGACCATGTTTGCATTGCCCCTTGTCCTTACCTGACACATCCAATCCATGAATAAATCCATTCAATCTTCAACGCAGATCTCATACCATCCCAGTTCTCACCTCCATTGCTGGTACCCAAGTCTAGTGACCATCATCTCTATTGACACCACTTGTCAAGAGCCTCCAGACCACCTGAGCAATCTCCTCAGAGTATTTTTTTAAAAAGCCCTTTTCATACATTAAGTTGGCTCAGTAGTCTTCCCTATTTAAAACTCTTCAATGATTTCCCCACTGCACTTTGAAAAAAAAAAAAAAGTTCAAAATCCTTACCATAGCCTCATGACCATCTGTTGTCAGGCCCCTGAGTACCCTCTGACCTGTGTGATATTGTCACTGCTTGAGCCATACTGGTTTAATCATAGTAAACTCCTTTTAGTGATGAGACCCTTGCCCAGATTGTTCCCACAGACTCTGCCAATACTGGATACTGCTTTTCCTCCAAGTTTCAGTTGTCAATGTCACTTCCTTGAAGTCCTCCCCTGATCTTCCTGTCTGATGTATACAACCCTCAGTCCAAACTTTCCATCTCAGCCCTTTTGACATTTTCATGTTACTTGTTTTCAAGGATTTTCTTTTACTCTCTCCTTAATCCCACCTCCTTATAGGGTCAGCTCCAAGAGATGAGGGACCTAACCATATTATTCTTCTTTGTATGGGTTGAGCTCAACAACTCATAAAATGTTGAATATACAGTGAATAAAACTAGACCTAACTTCAACATAAAGAAAGTCTTAGTAAAAACAAGAACTGTCTAAGAATAGAACAGACAGTCTTATAGGAAAAGGTTTCAAGAGGCAACTGGGTGATGATTACTTTTATCAAAGACAACATGAAGAGCATTCGCATGGTAGATGGGATACTGGGCCAGATGATGATTAAGGTCTGTCCCCTCTATGCAGTTTCTAGTTTTAAAAACAGAACTCATAAGAAGTTTCATGTTGAAATAGACTCCCCAAATAGCACATATTCTAGTATTTCCTAAAAAGCAGAAAACCTTCTCAAATACAATCCCACAAAACCACAACTTTATATCCTGGCCAAATTAACTCCCCTAAAGTTAAATCAATGCAGGCTTCCTCCATCCACCTGCCAGGTGTGGTTTGGAATGATGACAGCCCTCAGTGCCCTTCTTTTCCAGCTGCACAAAACATGGTTCAGAAATGGGATGGAAGCTCTAGCAAACTCACTCGAAGTAAACTTAAAGTTCCACTCTCCATTCATTTCTGATGCTGCTCTGTAAGCACACCAGGATCACTTTATTTAGTGTCACTCCCATTAATAATGCAGAGATCTTTACACAGGCAGGCAGAGAAAATTAGTCCTGAGTGATTTCGTTACTATAGTGTATACATGAAGTCAAAAGGCCTGAGAGTCTCATTACTCCTGATGTAGAGCTGCTGGCAATATAGATATCAATTGTTAAGCTAAAAGCCACACAAAAAGCAGTTCTGGGGAGCTTTCCCCCTCACTAACTTCCAGAATCTCAGTCAACCTGTAACCATAATTTTCATCAACCTCATAGATATAGCATAGACCTAAAGCAATCTAAGATCATTTCTTCTAATTTGTAGCCTCCTTTATCTTCCCCAGCCTCCTCCAAATTTCCTAAACTAAAAATAACAAAAATCTGGCAAAGATTTACTTCTGATCACATGTTTAAAAGGATTATTCAATTTCTCAGATTTGATAATGCTCCACAAGATATAACAAAATAGATGCAAAAAAGCCAATGGGAGCCTAATTTTTAATCCCTAGACAATTTTTCTCCAAATATATAAATTCCAAGAAGGCAAACATCTTAGACCTTAAAAGGACAGAGATAATAAAAATTTCCTTTTTGTAATTTCCATAGTAAACAATACTGTGAAGAAAACATGTTGCAATGCTGTGGAGGAATGAAGTGTTGAGAAGCAGAGAATATAAACTCTGATCTTTCCAACAGGCTAGTGTTCAGTGTGTATGTGTAATTTTCTCATTTTTGTGGTGCTAGGCATTGAACCCATGACCTATTTCACGCATACTAGATAACTGCTTTACCCCTGAGCAATGCCCCCAGTCCTGATGTTTATTTAGCAATCTTACTGCTGGAAGTTTATCATATATATTCAAATTTGTAGATTAAAAACAAATACACAAAGATGTCCATGTTAGTATTGCTTGTGAGAGCAAAACCCAAGAAAACTCCAAACTGCCTATTAATTTTCAGCAATATAATTCATAGTATACCCATAAAATAGCATAATACACAACTGCTAAAGAAGAATGAGCTAGGTCCCTAGGTGCTCAAAGGCAAAAACACACATAAGACATATTCAGGAATGAAAGCAAAGTGTTTATGCATATAAATACTTCTAAATATCTGCTTTTGAAACTCTGGACAGACATGTAAGAAACTTAAAAAAGTGGTTCCCTCTGAGAAACAAGACTGAGAGTATACAGAAGGTGACTTTCGCTTTTTATTTTAAACTCTTCTGTACTGTTGGAATTACTTTTAATTGTTATTTTATTAACAAGAATACTAAGTGCATGCAGTATTTTCTGCATTATCTGGAAGCATGTGCTTGCTCCCTGTAGGAGTGGGAATGTGAACATTCTTCCCCAGGGTGCGCAGTAGAGGTGAAGCCCACTAAGTGGTGAGCAGACATCCCTCTCCAGCCAATCCAGATTTCATAGCTCACTAAGCCTGCTGCCCTCACTCACTCCTTTCTCCTCTGTGTGATCCTTGCATACAAGTGAAGTGAAATCTTAATTTCTATTCTTCCAGTTAGAGTTCTACATAGTCCATCTCTGAAAAGCTAACTTGAAAGAGACACACAGCTATTCCATTGCCAAGGATACCAAAGGAAAAAAAAAAGAGTGTTTCCCCTAATGCCATTTATTATATAATCATAATATAATAAATGGCATTATTTATTATATTATAATCATATAATAAAAAACCAAACCGTTTTCCAATTTAAAGTACAATACCTATCATTCCTATAAGTTCCATGAGAATCAAAAATAATCAACTACCAATCTAAGGGTGTTTTTCCCTCCAGTTTAGAATTCCACATTTGTCAATCAAAAAACTAAACTCTATTAAAATTGCTTCTAGCTGGGCATGGTGGCACACATTTATAATCCCGGCAGTTCTGGAGACTCAGGCAGGAGGATCGCTAGTTCAAAGCCAGCCTCAGCAGAAGAAAAGCGCTAAGTAACTCTGTCAGACCATGTTTCTAAATAAAATACAAAATAGGGCTGGAGATGTGGCTCAGTGGTCGAGCACCCCTGAATTCAATACTCGGTATCCTCCTCCCAAAAAAATTGCTTCCACAAGAAAAATGATAATACAATAAAGCTGAAATGATGAAGTAAAATCTATATTAGAATTTTCTGATTTTGAAGACCTTAATGAGTATTTGAACTTTATTTTACACCTACTCTGTCAAGAAATAACTTCAATCTCACTGCAGGGGTGGGGACAAAAGAAAAATCATCAGAAATCCTACTTTTGTTTTTCCTGTAATTTAAAATTGAGACTTGAAGTAGGAATGCTCTTTATTTAGTATCAAATTATGTAAAAACCACCCCTACAGCATGTTTTTCTTTATTGGAAGGTCAAGATACAAAGGCATTTATTAAAGTTCACTCATTTTTCTTGCTTTATTGATGGATATGGAAAGCAAGTCCAAATGTCTATTTAAAAAGTCTAATATCTATTTAGCTGAAATTTTGCTCTTACTCAATCTAATTTTATATAAGCAACAACAAAACAAAAAAGATTTTCACTTTTGGCTGTGGGGAGTAAAGGTAATTAGTGAAATTAACAAACTATGTAGCCGAGTACATTGAGCTGTCTGTGGTACTGAAAAATGACACCAAAGCTGAAGTTTAGTGAGCTGTGTTCTTGCAGAGCCTCCCCATCTCACTATTTTAATCCAAGCACTTCCTCCCATGACTCACCTGAACCATTTTATTTTGCCAGAGTGTATATAAACATTTTATAAAAGGTCACACTGACTTGCTTTCCAAGGTTCTCCATGAAAATGTCAGGGCCTCCCCAAGCTTCATTAAGCAATTCCATTAGACAGACAGCTTGAACATCAGCTAAAACACCTTCTTTTCCTGAATGTAGTGGACAATGGTATCATGTGCCAGAAACTCACACTAGCTACCTATCATTATCCAATCATCACACCGATATTCTAAGACTGTTTTTGTAAATGACAGTCTCTGAATGGCAGCATGACTCCTGCATTTAGTTCCTTAACTCAAAGCTAAATCAATATATTTGAAGCTTTTTATAATAAACTGAGAAGTGCCCATTAGCTTAAAACATCTATGAAAGAAATACAGCATCGACATCAATAAATTAAAAAGGACACAATTCATCATTTTCATCAATACACATAAAACTGTGCACTTGACTTTCAGAGTTAAAAACTATTCTGGCAGCACTGTTTACTGTTCTTTGGACTAATTAGAACCTCCTTTTTTGTTTTTCCCGGGGTCTTCAAATTTATTTAGTCCTTTCACATTTTATTATTTAGCTTTGAAAAACATTTCAGATGAGAATTTTGAGCTTCATCTAGAGGAAGAAATCCCTCTAGATGAAATATTAAGTATCAGAGCTGCATCAAAATAACTAAATGATACTACTCTCTTTTGAAAAGATATCTCAAGTGTAGCAGGTTTAAGAGTTTGTATATCTTATAAAATTAATCAAATTTTTAAAACCTAACACTCCGTGATATTGATGTTACCCTACACTAAGGAAGTCCACTATGTTTATTCACAGACAATCCTGTCCTTATTTTTCTTACCCAGGCTATATATACTCTAATCAACGTAGATATCTAGGTATTTGCATGTCAGAAAGAGTCCAAATTAGCCACTGAAAGGAATATCCTTAGACATAAAATAATCTATAAAAATGTAACTTCCTGTATTAGTTTTTGAATGTTTCAAGAATTCTACTATGGTATTTATTTTTAATTTTTTTAGGACATGTAATTCATTTTTGGAAGCTCCTCTTAGACTTAACACATTATTTTTTTAAAAAAATCTTCCAATAACCCTTGAACAGTCAGTGTTTTCAAGAAGACACCTTGTTGGAGATATCACTCGTAAATGTCCTCCCCATGAATGTGTTTTTAGTTGTGTGCTTTTCAGAAGAACAGGTAATATAAGGAAAGCTAATAATTTAAAGCAGCAAGGTCTCTCATTCCAAGATAGATTAAATAAAACATTTTAAAGTTACTTTATTTTTAAAAATACATAAGAACGTTGTAGAATAATATTTTAAACTCAATCTTATTCATATACCAAACTTTGGGATGTAGTGGGAACCTGCATATAAAGCAATGTCTGTGTTTGGGAGCTTTAGGTAAGCAGCAGCAGAACTCAGCAGGAAGCATTCTAGACTAGAACCAAGAGGAAAGGGCCTGCTCTTGCTTTGCACTGTCTCCACTTGATCTGGAAAGCTACACACATCTTCCGACTTATCTGCAAACTGAGTCAAAGGGCCATTTTTGTTCCTTTTAGTTCTAAGTATTTACTCTTTATGTCAAAATTAAAAGGATACACCCATAATGTTTAAGCTACATTGAAGTATCATTTAAAAACATTTGGCTGGGCACGATGGCGCACGCCTATAATCCCAGCAACTCAGGAGGCTGAGACAGGAGGATCACGAGTTCGAAAGTAAATTTTTTAAATGGAAAAAAAATTCAAATGTGAGTTTGTACTGTTTTGCCAGTACAATTTTACTATTTATTTCTAAACACTCTTTCAATTTCTATTCACTAACTTTATGCCTTCAAAAACACTTTTCAAAGTTTTAGCAAATATAAAGTAAAATGAAGTCATTCCTCTCTCATTTGGGATTACGTATCATCTTTGTTTGGACAATCATTACAATTGTTTTTTCTATATTTAGTGTGTTTGCTGGTGACTAACTTGAAATTAATTTAACTTAATACTAAGCTTTCTATGGAGCAAGTTGTATAAAACGTTTTATTTTCAAAGACACCCTACTTTGGAAGTTTTCATAGTCCCACCAAATACCTAACAATGGATCAGAAAATACATGTGTGTATAAATTCTAAGCAGGGTTCCAATCTAATTTTTGAAAAACATGACCAGTAAATTTTACAAAATATTCTGGTATTGTTAGTAGCAACCATATTGTCAGTGCTCCTGGATGTATTTAAATAAAACAAAACATTTTCCTGTCAAGACAGTTCACAGTGGCAGTGGCCTTAACAACTTTAGAAAAAAAAATAACTTAATGACTTCAGCTAAGAATGTACTAAAGTACTAGATATATGAATTTATAAACTAAACTTAAACAAAAACGTTTCAGGTTAAGGAACCCTTTAGGTAAAGAAACGTTTTAGGAAAAGGTTAGCATTTTCCCCACATTT
Source organism: Urocitellus parryii (assembly GCF_045843805.1). Lineage (NCBI taxonomy): Eukaryota > Metazoa > Chordata > Mammalia > Rodentia > Sciuridae > Urocitellus > Urocitellus parryii. The sequence goes on from NC_135531.1 coordinate 122,792,809, forward strand.
ATGTTAGCTAACAACATCAGGAACCTATTTATTTTCTTCTTTATGCTACTTAGTAGAAGACAATGTAGATAGACAAGACCTTCCATAATGACTTACTCATAAGGAAAAGTATCTCCAACAAGAACACATATTTACTGTGAAGATTAAGGATAGGACATAATTAGCTTAATGAAAACAAGTGTAGTGACTGATGTCTAGAGGTTGATCTACCTGCAGAAGACAGGTGAAAGTTAAGAATTTAACCCACACATATCAGAAACTACTGCCTGTTTACATGCTGCACTGCCTTCTTCTGTTTTTAACTTCTTGAAAGAACAGGTCGGGTGCCGCCATAAGACACAGCGTGTGTCTTCTGTAACCTTAGGCAAGGACATGACTGCTTGGAAAAAGCCCTGCTGCCTTGCTTTCCCCCTGGCTTTCTACATTCATAAACAGCAGAACCTAAGTTACCTGTATTTCCCTGGCGTGGTACACGATGATCAGACCGAGCAGGATAATCGTGGAGAGACTGATAAGGCATTTCAGAGCTAAGGAATACAGCGACGCCTGCAACACAGACGGAAGACTTTTAAGAAAGAAGCACGTTTAACCCCCTTCCAGGCCTCGAGGGTCCCTCAGTCCCCCGCAAATTGACCCGAACTCACAGTAAGGGGCGCGGGGATGAGGAGGGGGTGCTGTCTTATATCTGCGATATCAGATTACTCTGCTTCAAAACCAAGCGGGAGGATCCCAGAACTGGAAAGAATAGCGGCTTGGCTGCAAGATCCTCACCATCAAGGTCTGAAATGCTTCACCTGGATCGCTAAACCCGAGAGGAAGTTATTCCTGAGTTTAAACGCTGAGGGTTGAAAGTGGCCTCCTAAACAGGAGCACCGGAGAGGAATACACATGCTTTCCCTCACCGACTCCCCAAACCACTTATTTAATGTGCTTGAAAGCGCTAGGCATTCTAGTGCCTCGAGAACTTTGGCCGCACGCGGAAAGGTTTCCATTCGGAGTTGCCTAGCCATCTAGGCGTGCGCGTCCTAGCCGCACTAGCTGTTCCCGCAGGCACTTCGGTTCGCACCGGGAAGACTGGTAAAGAGTTCCCGCCAGTGCCCATCCCAACCACCTGGCGCCCCTCTCTGGGAGGGTGGGCAAGGATTCAAGCCTGTACCTTGTCGTAGGCGCCCCACGACAGCTCGGTCTCGATGACCATGACCACGATGCCGAACATGCCGAAGATGAGCGCGTAGTCGCTGAGCCGCTTGCGCTTCTCGAACAGGGCGCGCCGGTGGCCCAGCTTATAGCCGATGTTCTGGTTCTTCTTTTTGCTGGACTTAGTGCCACTACTGCTGCCATGCCCGCTGCCACCGCCGCCACCGCCTCCAGTGCTGCCTCCGCCGCCGGCTCCGTAGAGCGCCAGGTTGTTGGAGTTGTTGTGCTCCGGCTTAGACACCACGATCTCCGGGGCTGAGGACGAGGCGGCAGCAGCAGCGGCTGCAGACGGGGAGGACGCGCTGCCACCTCCTCCGACGGACGGAGGGGGCTGCAGGGGCTGCGCCTCCGAGTCCATCTCGTGCAGGTTCCGGCGGGACGCGCTCAAGTTGCTGAGCGGCCGCATGACGCCCCCGTTGTACCTGCAGCTGCTCATGGCTATTTCGGTGAAGGGGTTGCTCTCGCGGCGCGCCTGGGACTGGTGGTGCTGGTGGTGCGCCGTGTGCGGATGGTGGTGGTGGTGAGAGATCGGGGGCCCGGAGCCCAGGCTACCGAGGCTGCCCGTGGGGCTGGCGGCGGGCTGCAGGCTGTGGCACTGGTGGTACTGGGAGGCGGACCCGGGCTGCTGCGCGTACTGCTGCCGGAGCGCACTGGCATGGCTGGACGGCGTCAGCTCGCTCACATTGAGCTGGCTGCCCCGGCGCGACGAGCAGCAGCAGCAGCACGAAGAGCCCGACAGCGGCGAGGAGGTGCGGGTCCGGAAGGCGCCGCCGGGCGAGGAGGTGCGGAGCAGCAGGGACAGGTTATCCCCCGCCCCCGCCCCCGCCGCCGGGGCACCGGAGGAGGCGCAGCTGTTGCACCGGAGGCATGGGCTGCTCCCGCCGCTGCCCGGCTGCTGGTGAGCGAGGTGAGGGTGGTGGTGAGGGTGCGGGAGGGGCGCGAAGGGCGGGCACGGCTTGTCCTGGCTCTGTTGCTGCTGCTGGCAATGCAGGTGTGAGGAGCGCGGTGGCGGTGGCGGCTGTTCTGGGAAGAAGCCGCGCTGGAACTGCAATGGGGTTTCCATGTCAGGGCTGTTAAAGCTGCAGGGAGACCAGGCGGTGGTGCACCCTGCGCAATGCGTTATGGTCGGGAGCGGGGACTCCTGCTGCTGGTGCGAGGAAGGGCCCATGCCGGCTCCGGTAGAATCCAGGCGGCGAGTCCGATTGGTTGGGCGCACCAAAACAATGGGCATGACATCACCTGCGGGGACCGAGACTGAGTTTGCGGCGCGCGCGGCTTAGGGCTGCCTATCTGTGTGTGTGTGTGAAGTGGGGAGGGGAATCTGCAGAATGAAAACCCCGGGGGTCAGAGGCCAGGGCTAGGGCGCTAGAGGGCGTGGATTCCACCTGCTGGATCTGGGAGCACCCCTGAGCACTATCCGGGATCGAGAACACCCACACAGTGCAGCCGGGTTATTGGGGATAAGAGGTGTCTCTCGCGTGCCGCCGCCACCCCACCGAGTGATGCCGAATGCGATGTCCGAATCACCTGCCCCGGGCACTGCAGCACATGGGACCACTCAGGCTATAGGGCAGGCACCAGTACAGCGCGAAACCCGAACCACTCCTCCATTCTCACTCTTTGTAGCGCTCCAAAACAGCAGCCCTCTCGCCCTACACCAGCCTCTCCCCCAACGTCCCGCTGAGAGTGGGCTGCAGGCTGCCCGCCAAGTGACTGCGGGGGCACTGGCTCTGGAAAGGAAAAAGTTTGGCTCTTGGCTAAGCTACTGCAGCAACGTCTGGGGAAAACTCCTGGGCATGAGCCCTGGTTTGGCCACAGAGGATCAGAGGAGACCCAGCGCCTGGTTGTTTCACTGGCTCCAGGCTCCAGAGTCCTGGAGTACGGATAGTTAGCGCTGCGCTCTCGCCAGAGTGCGCTGTGGCGCTGGTAGGGTTAACTGCATCGGCGCCCGGGCCGGGGGAGGTGGGGGCGGGGCCGGAGGAGGGGATCCCCGCCGTCCCCGGGAAGAGCCCGCTCGGGCTTCCCTGGTCCCCCTGGCGGGGGCGGAGGGCTTTCCCCGCTACCGCCCGCTCACATTTTCGCCTTCTGCGGAACATGAGGGGCTGGCGCCCCCGGTCGCCGAGTCCCGGGCTCTGGCTCTCAGGCCCTCCGGCAGCCTGAAAGAGTAGGTCTGCAAGCTTCTTCCTCCGTGGAGATGCTCCTTGCTAGAGGGTCTGAGGGCTGCTCTGTGACCGCCGGCCGCCAGCTTCTCTTCTTTTCCTCCTCCTCACCTGCAGACACAAAGCAAAGGCGAGTCACAAATGCGCAAACACTGAACATCTTCTTTGCCAAGCCCAGACTGCAGCAGCGGGTGGGAGAGGGGCCTGGCGCCGGCTGATTCACTGGCAATTTCAGCCAGGTTGGGAAATTATTAATACTATAATGATAACCTAGGCTGAATAATCGCTGTCCAGGGGTAGAGCTGGAGTTTTGCTGTACTTTGGTATAATGGTTATTTATTTACTCTTTAATACACCAATAAAAATTGAATTTTGTGTAAAATTTGCCGTAATGTCTTATTCACTGGGCGGTACACTAACAAAGAGGTAGGGGATCTTTGAGGGTTCTTTGTTTCTGCTCCATCTTAAGTCTTCACAGGTTTCTTTGTGAATTGAAATTTTCCTCCCCTCTACAAAAAAAAAAAAAAAAAACATAGAAAATGGCCAACTGAATATTTGTTTCGCTTTTAAATTGTGATTTTAAAGCACTTATGATAGTAATTAATGAAGTAGACCAACGAATTAGAGTGAAAGTGGATCACTCTCATTAGGTAATTGAAATTCTCAGCTGGATCCAATTTCTTGACATTCTATTCAGCAGCTGCCCTAAAGTTGCTTACCTTTTCTCTATTCCTGTGTGTGTGTGTGTGTGTGTGTGTGTGTGTGTGTGTGTTTTCAATGTCACGGAGTGAATAATTTATTTTAGGATATTTGGATGTGTTAACCAATTTTAATTTTTTGATCATAAGAGTAAATAGATTCAGGAGGAAAAATCGGGAGGGTTTTACTCCCATAGTTCTTGATTTGAGATAATGAATACTGTCAGGATTTGAATTTATCAATGATCTTGGCTAATGATAGAATTTTAATAGTTAAAAATCACACAACCCTTATGATTTTTGTTTTGTATTTCCACAGTGTGAAATTAATAAAACTTGTTTAGAATAATGAAGTTTACTGAATGGGGGGCGCAACTGTGAAGATATTGAGTGCATGGTGTGGTGAGCAGGACTATTAAAAACAATTGTAACAAGTAAGTTGAATCAAAGTTTCCAAATCAAAGATGAATTAAAACTTATTCATCTTTGGTCTGAAAAATAATTTCAACTAAAGCATAAAATCTATCAAACATGTCTTAGTACTCTTCCCAACAAATTATATAGCCTTCCTCTGGTTGCTCCATGTAGCTGAATGAGTGAAAATATTTGATCCATCCTCATAAATCTAAATACTTCAAAGAAGCTTTGGTAAATTAGTAGTTTCATTAACTATTCATAGGTTTAGATGAAAGATTATAAAGACCACTCCCCCTAAATATCACAACAGTTGTCACCAGCATTTTAAATTAGATGTAAGTTTCTAGTCACTAAAATGTCATAAGGAACATAATAGCTCCTTCGCCTTACATGAAACTGACATTCTCAAATAGCAAACTCAAGGCTTAAAACAGAAGGAAAAAAAATATGTTAGTGTTCCATTAACAGAAGAAAAAAAAACATATATTTGCTGCATATACTTCTATGCCTTAGTATAGGATTACTTATAATGTCGGAATCATGTAGAAAATAGAAATGAATGCTCACTGAGATTTAAGATGGTACTATGATGTGGAGTTCTTACTTCTCTCAAGGAGGGTATGGGGAAGGATGGAATGTACAAATTACACAAGAAAAGAGAAATTTGGTGCACAGCATGAGAGACTGTCAGAAAATTTCAGATTAATAGTACTTTAGCCTAGCTAATACTTTGAAAAATTTAATAATGTGAAGCTCACTGTGACTACAGAGAGAAAAACGCAAGGCAGATATTTATTGCATTTCCATTAAAGATTCAATTGATTGCACACATTCAAAACAGCATCTCCCTAATGCCCATATTTTGAGAGTGTGATGTGTGATTGATAAAACTCTATCAGCATGATGATGAAAAACTTCAAGGGAAAAAAAATCCCAAAACCGTGCTTCGTTTTTTCATTTTTTTGGTCTGAATCATCATGACTTTATTGTTTAGGGCATTTTACACTATTGGGTCATGACAAGAGCACATTTAAGATTTCATTTTTGTGACTTCTTATGTTAAAAACTAAAATTAATACAGAATGATTCTTAAGCTTATGTGTAGAATTTTAAAATAAGTATGCCATAACTTTGTGGAGGTTTTTATCCTACATAGGATTGTAGAGAGAAACATAACATGTCAAGTTAAGCTTTCACAGCAATAAAGACAATATTCTTCCACATGGGTAGTGCTTTGCATGTGACAGTTTCGAATTTGTGAGAGAAAGAAGGGAACAAGAAGAAATGAAGAAAGAAGGGACACAAAACAAATGCCAGTGACTTCTGGTGATAAGCTTTCAGAAAATTACCATTTGTTTCTCTGACTGCCATGAAGACATTTAAATGCTAAAATTTCCCTAAATTAACACCAGAGGTCATACTTACCCACAAAATGCATTTGAAATCTAATCAATTAAACATCTTTATTTCCAGCATCATTTTCTGCTAAAATTCTCTATTATTTTTTGATATGACTTAACAGCAGTTGCTTTCCTATATTTTTTTGTATGCCAAGCTTGTGAACACGCACACACATATAATACCCACCCCCTTTTCTCAAACCACAGGGGCATGGAAAAAAACCTTCAGGTTGCTTGCACCCCACATATTCAGATTTATATTATGCCATTTTTTGCACTTCTTTTCTTCAGAGACATTATTTGTTTATGCTACCTCTCTGTCTTGTGCTTGAAAACCAGGTCTCCAATTTGGATGTTCTGAATTTATTTACAAAGACAGAGCAAGTGTCCCTGTCATCTGTTTCCCACATTGAGTTGTCTGAGGGAAAACTTCAACTGACCTACAAAGTAAAAAATTTTCTGAGATTCATTTTTTCTTTACCTGAGTGAATCTATTATAGTACCAAACATAGAGACTGTGATAAGATGATGCAACCTCTCTGAACTTATTTTACTTAATGTTTATCCAAGTGTGAAATCAGGATAGTATCAGCTGTTTCCTTAGCACAATTTCATGTTTCCTGAAGCATAACATTCAAAAGACCTTGCAAAGAGCATTATTTTTAAATCATACATTATCCTAATGTCAAAGGAAATAAAACATTGACATAATAATTATATGTATTATTTATACTTTTGCATTATGGTTATAAAGTATCAAGACCTGAATGAGCCTATTGATAGTCTTATTAATTTTTAGCAATATTTCCATTTTTGTTTTGGAAGTAGGTATGTTGGGACCTGCCCATAAACTTCATGAACTTTTCAGAATTTTTTTCTGCTCTTGCCTTTATCTTTCACAATTTATCAGCTAATTAGCATAACTGCATATGTCTCAGCAATGTCAGCAAAACATAGATAAAATCATATTAATTTTGTTAATGAAATCGAACTTGTGTTATTTAAATGGGAGAACAAACTGAAATTATTGAGGATTGTGAATCTTTTAAAAAAAATCTTGATTTTGCCAGGTATGATGGTACACTCCTGTAATCCCAGCAATTTAGGAGACTTGAGATAGGAGGATTGAATGTTTGAGGCCAGTCTCAGCAACTTAGTAGGACACTAAGAACTTAGCAAGACCCTGCCTCAAAATGAAAAATAAACAGATCTAGGGTGGCAGCTCAGTGGTAAAGTACCCTTGGGTTCAATCCCCCAGTACAGAAAAAAAAAAAAAATTCAGAGGGAGAAGAGGAGAAGAAAAAGAAATTGTCAGTGGATTTTATGAACAAATATCCCTTAGCAGCTGTACACACACACATACACAGAGACCTTGGAAATTAATAAGAAGGTAGAATGGGGGGATCTTAGTGGACAACAACACATTCTAGTTATAAAGCAGTTTCTCAAGTATTATTTTATTTGCATTCTATAACAACCCATGTGGAAGGCAGGAACCGCTTCATTTTACAGGTAAGAAAAATACCCTGAGGCAGGGTACCTGCCTTACCTATGATGGCAGGAGGTTAGGATCAAGGAGAAGCCGGATCTCATAGTCTTCAGAGTCTGTATGGTGTAGTGGTTTCACACTCTTGCAGCGTTTCTCTACAGCCAAAAAACAACCTATTGATTGCATACCCTCAAACAGGGACAGATAGCAGTGGCCTATCGTTACCAGAAGCTGCCTGTCAGTGGCCATCTGGACATTTCCTCTTGGGCTTCTGTGGTTTCTGTGATCTCTAACAATTGTCCTCTTGTGGATTTCATTTGCTCAACAGATAATTTGCGAGAATATAATATTATTGTGGACCAGAAATAGCAGTACTGTATACATGCAGGCCTAATTAAAAAGTATAAATATGTTTTTAAAAAGAATAAACAGGTCTTGATGTATTCAGACACACTCTTCTGCCTAGTTTGCTGCCAGCCTGGGCATTCTTCATTTTTGGCAATGTCTATAATAAAAGTGGAAGACCACAAAGGAGTACTTATTGATGCTAGCGAAGGTCATTTCTGTCTTTTTATATGAGGACTGCGGAGGAGCAGGTCTAAAGCTCTTGGGTTCTAGGGGCTCAGAGGACCTTGTCTTCAGTCCTGTAAGGACTCAGCCTGGTTCCCGGGCAGCATTCTGCTCACATTGCCTCTCCTTTCATGTTACAGACTGAGGAAACCAGAGAAAGGAAGCAAGGCTGTGTGACACAGGAGAAACCGGTGTGTCTCACAGCTGAGACAGTCAGCAAAAGTGGGACCAAGGGTTTAAAAAAAAAAAAAAGCCCAAATATTAAGCCCAAAGCATCAACTTGATGATACCAAAAATTCTAAGGGTTTTTGGTGCCCAAACATAAGGGGCTATCTAAGTTCTCAAAAGTTTATTTTCCCTTTGAAACCCAGAGAATTCTTTTCTTATCATGATATCTCCTGAACAGGGTTAGGCTGTACTATGAATTAGCTCTATTTACTCTTTTCTTGATCACAGCCTTGTCAATTAGGTCCCAGTGTGTTATTCATCAATCTTCTACATTTCTGTTTTCCTGTTTCTTCTCTACATCTTACCAAACAGGCTCATAAAACCTACCACCTTTTTTCTATCTTTATCTTTTTTTTTCATTATTTTATTCTAATTTGTTATATATGACAGCAGAATGCATTATAATTCATATTATACACATACAGCACAATTTTTCACATCTCTAATTATAAACATAGTAGAGTCACACCATTCATGTCTTCAGACATATACTTAGGATAATGATGTCCATCTCATTCCACTGTCTTTCCTACCCCCATGCCCCCTCCCTTTCTCTCCCTCCCCTTTCCCCCTTTGCCCTATCTAGAGTTCATCTAATCCTCCCATACCACCCCCCTCTATCTTTATCTTATCTCTCTTTCTGGGACTATTTTTAAATTTCCATCACCTAATAACTGTCTCAGTAATGGAGGGATTTGGTGCCCAAGCATATAAAGGGAAAGAACGTGATGGGCTAAACTGAATGAAATGGAACAATATCATCAGCAAAGAACATTCTAAATGCTAATATATTGTGAAGGTTTACATATTCATCCTCACCTAAAAATCTTTTAGTCATCATTATTTCTGTTTTGTTCTATAGCTGTTAAGTTCATCAATCTTACTGTCTTAATTATCAACACATAATAATCGTCCATATGATACAAAATAACATAGATACTATGCAATATGTCAGGAAAAAAGTCCAACAGCTATATATGACAGATAAATACAATGACAAGATTCAATCTTTGACAGTGACTTTTTTCCTTTCCACTGAGGGTGAGTCCTCCTTAAAAATGTTTTAATTAGTTAAAACTCTTGGGCACTTCTTTGATAAGTCAAATTCTCTTAACAAGCATTTTTTTCTTGGCCCATATCACTGATAATATAATTAGGGAAGACATCAATATAATCTGAGTCAGAGGCATAGACACCATCATTGGTGTTCTAGTTACTTCCCTCAGATATTTGGTCATTTTTCTCCTTCATATATATTGGCTCAATCCTCATTTTTGGTAACAAAATCACTTAGTAACAAAAATGACTACCCCAGTTTTAAAACTTATATCCACACCCACATAATTCAGAGGAAAGCAGATCCTATTCTGTCCCAGCATTCCAAACAATTCTCTTAGTAAATCCAATAGACCCAGTGTAATTCACATGCCCAGCTCTGAACTATACTTCAAGAATGGCTAAAGGGAAGGATACTGAGAATGGTTCATCAACAGAGAATATGGGTGAATAGAAATTACTAAAAATAACCAAACCAAAATTCTGGAGTTAAAACTACAATATCCACAATGAAAAACTCATGAAAATGGCTCAGGAATAAATTTGAGCTAGCAGAGAAAAAGAATCAATAAACATGAAGATTGACTGATGAAAATTATATGATCTGAAGAATAGAGAAAAGAAATAATAAAGAAAATGAACAGAGCCTCAGAAAATCATAGCACACCTTCAATTATACACATGAAATGTGAGACTAGAAAAGGAAAGAGAAAAGGGAGCATAAAAAATATTCAAAGAAATAAGGGCCAAAATAAAAAATTCCAGATTTGAGGAATCACATGAATTCAGACATAAAAGAAGTTCAACAAACACCAACCAGGATAAACGGACAGCAATCCAAACCCAGATGCATAATAGTCTGACATTGAAGGTCAAGAAAGAAAATCTTGAACTTGGCAAGACAAAAACTGGCATCCTTATGATCAGAGAGCCCAGTAAGAATAACAGCTGACTCAGCATCATCAAGAATGTGACAGAGGACAGTGGGATGATCTAGAGAAGCACCAAAAGAGGAAAACCTGTCAACAAAGAATGTAATATCTAGTAACACTGACAAACATGAAGTAAGAAAGAGATTCCCAGAAAAACAACAATGGAGAGAATTAGTTGCTAACAGACCTGGCTTACAAGAAGGAGTAAAGAAAGTTTTCAGGCTGAAAGCAATACCAGATGACGGTGTGAAACAACATGAAAAACAGAGTGCCAATGAAGGTAGGTGTGTCAGTAACTATAACAAACAGCATAATTTCATAATTTTTCTTTCTCTTAATTTATTGAAAAATAAATTTCATAAAGTAATATTTGTAAATGATGCTGTAAAATCTTTAATATAAAATTGTTTCTATATTTGACAATGGCAGCCCAAAGGACACAGGTGTGAGCAGAGCTGTAGTGGAGTACAGAATTATACCAGGAAGGAACTTGAACTCACAGGAAGAAGTCAGAACAAAACAAAACAGAACAGAAATGGTAAGTACAACATTTAACATAATAAGCTGTGCAAAAACACATAATAGTTTTATTTTCTCAGCATTTTTAAAATAATAAAAAGTTTTTTAGTAATTATTATAATGTATTAGTAGGGTTGTAATATACATACAGATGTATATGTGCAACATTAATAGCATAAAAAGGAGAAGATAGACTTAATCTGTTCAGAAATAACATCTGTATATTTTACAGACATTAAGTCAATATAAATCAGAAGTAAATTCTGGTAAATTACAACATACAAGGCCTAGAGAAACCATTAAGAAAACCAAAAATTTGTGAATAACACCAAAGGATTAAAATGTTACAATGAGAATATTGACAATGCAAGTAAGAAATAAAGGGAGTTACACAAAGACGTGAAACAAAAAGTAAAATCATAAACATAAATAAAATCATAGTAATAACAACAATAAATGTTAATGGATGAAGTAATCCAAACAAAAAGCAGAGTTGGTCAGACAGAATGTTTCAAAATACAATAGACGCTGGAGGCTGAGGCAGGAGGATCATGAGTTCAAAGATAGCTTCAGCAAAAGCAAGGGGCTAAGCAACTCAGTGAGAAACTGTCTCTAAATAAATACAGAATAGGACTGGGGATATAGCTTAGTGGTAGAGTGCCCCTGAGTTCAATCCCTGGTACCAAACAAACAAACAACAACAACATCAAAAACAATCATATGTTATCTTTAGGAAATAAGCCTTAGATACAAAGATACAAATAGGTCAAAAGTTAAAAGATATACCATGTTCAACAACAACCATAAGCAAGTGAGCTGTAGTGGCTCTCTTGACTAGTATATGTCAAAATAGACTTTAGGAAAGAAGTTATAACTGGAGATGATGAAGCTAACTTTATAATGACAAACTATAAATCAATCAGGAAAATATAACAATTATAAATACACATGCATGTAATTCCAGAACCCCAAAATATATGAAGGAAAACTGACAGAACTGAAGGCACAATTAGATAATTCAACAATAATATAGACTTTATACCCCATTCTCAATTATGGCTAGATGAGTGATACAGAAGATCAAGAAGGATGTAGAAGACTTTAACAACTACAAATCAACAGATATATGCAGAATACTCTACCTTACAACAACAAAAAGCACATTCTTCTCAAGTACCCAAGAAACATGTTCCAGGAAAGACCACATATTAGGCCTTAAGATAAACCTCAATAAATTAAGAAAATTAAAATTATACTATGTTATCTGACCCTAATGGAATGATTAGAAATCAAAATGAAATTTGGGAAATTCACAAATGTGTAGAAAAAAATTAACAAACTCCTAAAATAAATAAGAGTCAAAAAGAAGAAACTGCAGTGAAAATATTTACAGATGAATAAAAACAAAAATCGGAGCACACCAAAACCTACACAATGCATCCAAAGTCATACTTAGAATAAAATTTTAGTTATATGTGCCTAAATTGAAAGAAAAAGAAAATACCTGAAACCATTTAGCTAATTATTTCTAAAAAAAAGAAGATCAAATTAAGCCAAGTAGAAGGAATCATAATTATTGGACTAGAAATTAATTAAATAATGAATAGAAAAACAGCAGAGAAAGTCATGAAAACAAAACGTTTTTAAAAAGATCAACAACATTGACAAACTTTTAGTTTGACTAATAAGGGAAAACACATTGCTAAAATCCAGAAACAGATAAAGGGACATCAGTGACAACTTTACAAATAATGAAAATGATTATAATGGAATGATATGAAAAACTATAGGTCAACACATTAATTATTTAGCTGAGATACATAGACGCTAGAGAGAGAAAAATTACCAAAACTGACTGAATATTAACTTTAAAATGTATATAGTCTGTAAAAACTAGTGATTGGGTTTGAAGACTTTAGAGTTCCCATGACCAGATGGCTTTACTGGTGAATCCACAGTACATATAAAGAGTAATTAACATTATTCCTCACAACCCCTTCCAAAATATAGAAGAGGAAGAAACACTTCTCAACTTGTTTTTTGAGACTTTTATTATTCTGATACAAAACCAAAGACATCACAAGAAAAGAAAAATACCAACTGGCATCATCTGGAAATGCAAATGGATAAAACTGCAACAAAATCCAATCAATCTGAACACAGCAATATACAAAGATTAGTACATGCCAAGTGGGATGTGTCCTAGGAATGAAGGTTAGTTGAACGTTGGAAAACCAATCAGTGTGATGCAGCACATTAATAAAATAAAGGACAAAACCCACAACAATTATAGTAGACAGAACAACAGCAATTGGCAAAATCCAAAACCTTTTTATGACAAATACACTTGACAAAGTAGGATCAGTAAGAAGTTGAGGACTAGGTACCTTCAACCTGATAAGAGGCATTCATTAAAAAAAAAAAAAAAAAATTGAGATATCCTGAGTGGAAAGATTGTGTTTTTTTCTTTAAGATCAGAAATAAGACATCACTGTTCTTTCCACTTTTATTAATTATTTTATTGGAAGTTCTAGCCACTGCAATTAGGCAAGAAAACGAAACAAAATGTAACCAGATGGAAACGAAGAACTCAAACTACTTATTCACATATGACACATTTGCATATGTAGAAAATCCTAAGGAATTAAGAAATAGACCTAGATAAAAGGCCAATATGCAAAAATCAATTGCATTTGTATATACTAGTAATGAACAATCTAAAAATCAATGAAAAATGATTCCAAATGCAATATCATCAAAAAGAATAAAATGACTAGAAATGTAACAACAAATGTACAAAACCTGGCTTTTCTGTTACCCTGCATTAAGAGCTAAAGCAGACCACATTTATAAGATCTATAATGGGGCAATGCTATCTGGGTTTTGGAAAGGAATTAAAAGTGAAGCTCTAATTATTTGTTTATTTTTATAATTTTTAGTTGTAGATGTTTAGTTATCTTTGTTTATTAATTTATTTTTATGTGATACTGAGGATTGAACCCAGTGCCTCACACATGAGAGGCAAGGACTCTACCACTAAGCCTAAAGCCCTATTTATGTGGGAGCCTATCTTTAGAATTTTTTCTCAATCATACCTATGAACATTTTTACTTTTACCATCTCATTGTGTGTTGTGTCTTTTTATATCATACCAAAGTGTGATCCTGTAGACATTCTCAAGAGTTTACAAAGACTAAGTGACATTTGTATTTATATAACTTAATTGAGAAGACTAAGAAATGAAATGTCATACCAATTTTTATTTACTAATTTTTTGCTTCAAATAATAAAGATGTTTTTCCTAAAAAAAATAAAAACCTATACTCTGAAGCTAAAAAGATGATTGAAGGAAATTAAAGACATAATTAATGGAGAGATTATCCATGCTCACAAAGCAGAGAGCCACATCCCCATCCCTAATTTGTATTTTATTAGAGACAGGGTCTCACTGAGCTGCTTAGTGCCTCGCTTTTGCTGAGGCTGGCTTTGAACTCATGAACCTCCTGCCTCAGCCTCCTCATCCACTGGGATTACAGGCGTGCACCACTGTGCCTGGCTGGAAGCACACGCCTTAAAGGACCCGCACCCAAGAAAACAGCACAGGCAGGTGGCAGAGGTATTGATTGACATTGATTGATATTGATAGGTGGCTGTAGCACCAGGAGCAGACTCTCTTAAGTGCTTGCGTCAGAAAAGGAATTGAGGGAGAGAGGGACCCTCAGGAAAGCTGAGCCAGGGGCTACACATTTTCTCAGGATGGTTATGAAGGGATTCTCACAGGTGAGTGTGACTTTGGATCAGCATATACACCATACTCTATTTAGTAAAATAGGGAATTACCTCATGCATTTGAAAAAGAGTTACCTCCCAAAAGTTTAAAACAAAAATCCTGGGACCATACCCTTTATCTCAGAATTTTTATGTATCCATGTCAATTCTGGGTTTCTTTTTTCTTTTTAGATATACATGACAGTATAGTGAATTTTGACATACCTACATTGAGTATTCTAATTAGTCAATTATGGATTTTTAAGAATGTACTGTATAGTTGAGTTTGTTAAGGCTTTACTATAGAGAGCCTCCTTTCAGATCACATACCTGGCCACCTGAAATCTAAGAAAAAAATATCTCTGGAGGGAATCCGTTCTCTACATTCCACAAATTATCATTACCCCCACCTCTGACACCTACACCACATACCTTATAAGACATTTTCTATAATTCTTGATATTCTGGGCATCTACATCAGTTCACTATGCATTTAAGGGTAAGTTGTACATGTCTATTTAACTTGCTTTACATAAGTCTCCCTATACCATCTTTTCTAAGGGGGTATTTTAATATAATATATGATAAATGATTAAGAAGATTAGAAAAATACAATTCTGGTGATATAATATTTATATTATTAGGACAACTTTTTAGTTTCTATTTTATGTCCTATTTTAATCAACAGCATCTTTGTGTCATTATCAGGTAAAAATGAAAAAGACTTAAAGTCTTTTAATGTCTATAATTTAGTTGTAAAATCAAGCCTAAGAATAGAAAAATATAAATCTTCCTTATAGGTATTTTATGAGTAAAATCTCTAATGATATATTTTTTATTGAAATTGCTTTTGATTTTTTTCCCATAGCATCTTATTATATAGTCAGGAATATTTTCTCCTCTAATTACTCTGGCTCCAGAAATACTGAGATCATATCCTGAATATTTCAGTTTTGGACTTCACCATACATTACAATGACATCAAGGCAGGCATTCCTAAAGATCATGTTGTGATATGCTAAGAAGCTGGCCAGCACCTGACAACCACTCATCCCAGCCACTATCTACTTTATTTACAATCCCATTTCTAGCATTCATCCCCATTTATCTTCATCTTACTTTTAGCTTCTGAAAAGCCTTCTTTTTATATCTCCACCTTTACTTTCAGAACTGAACACTAGATCCACATCCATCTTGCCACCTGAATTTAGCATCTGTAACAATTTCCCTCCTTGAGAGCATACTTAACAACTTTCCCATTCGTGTGGATGACATTTCACATGCTCGAGATTTAGAGAGAACTTTTTTTTTTTTTTTTTTTTTTTTTTACAGCAGCCTATAACCTCAAGTTTTTCTTATTGGAAGGTTTTTTTCCCCAAGGTTTATTGACACATTATTCACAATAGTGAGATATAGAAGCAACATAGGTATTGATGGATGAATGGATAAAGAAAATGTGGTATATACAGATATACAATGAGATATTATTCAGTGTTTAAAAAGAAATCAATCCTGCTTTTTATACTAGGATGAACCTGGAGGACATTACACTAAGTGAAATAAGGCAATGATGGAAGGACAAATACTGTGTGATCTTACTGGTATGTGTGATCTAAAAAGGACTCATAAAAGCAGAAAGTAGGATGATGCTTGTCAGGTGCTAAAGGGTGAGGGAAATGGGGAGATGGTTATGAAAGAGTCACAGGATGAGTGAGTTCTGGAGAGCTGATGTAGAGCACAGTGACTGCAGTCAATAACACTGTGCTACATCCTTGAAACTTGCTAATTAAGTGGATTGTAAGTATTCACACACACGGATTCTAACTATGTGAGGTGATGAATAATGTTAATTAGCTTGATTGTGTTAACTATTTCACTTTGTATACATATATTAAATCACCATGTTGCTTACTTTAAAAATATACAATTTTACTTTTTTCAAATCTATATTATATTCTGGCTATTTATCACTTTAATAAAAGACAAATGCTGCTTGAGAAAGCAAATTAACCACAGGAAATGTGCATGTATATGTACAACTACATCTTAGAGAGAGAAAGAGACAAGGAAGGAGAGAGAGCATGCACAATGGCAATCTTCTGACCACAGTTATTTGGCACATTAATGATTATAAACTTATGAAAATATTCTTTACAATGCATTATAATTTTGGTAGTCAATAGGAGGTTGGGCAACTTAAAGAGGACATAATAAATATTTGAAAATATGATCAATCTTTTAGCAAGTGATCATTTGAATTTCTGTTTTCATAGGTGAAAAATATTGAGGGATAGAATCAGTAAGATCATTTTAGGAGCTCTTTGGGTGCACTCCTGTAATCTTAGTGACTTGGGAGGCTAAAGCAGGAGGATCACAAATTTGAGGCTAGCCTGAGCAACTTAGTGATATCCTGTCTCAAAATAAAAAGTAAAAAGAGCTGGGGATGTAATGCAGTGGTAGAGTGCCCCTGGGTTTCCATCTCCAGTGCCTCAAAACAAACAAACAAACAACAACAACAAAAAGCATTGACTTCATTTGGATTTTGAAGACAGAAATCCTGCATTCAAATTCTGAGTGAATTAAATCTAAATGCGTATTCATAGTTGAGCTTTTCATCTTTTCCAAGCTAAAGTTCTGCTGTACATGGTGAATATGTGAAAAACTAACTTCGGTGCTATTTTCTGTCTTCTGTTACCTTCTCAAGAGGGACCCAGGATTTTGCATCCCAAACTGGGTCTCTCTTTATCCGACAGTGGATGGATAATGAACTGGGATTTCTGGTTTTGAGGTCTAGGTAAAGGATGTTGGCATCTACTGGGGCCTAACCTGAAACAAAACTGTAAAGCCTTTTGGGTATAAAAGACAATATGGACTGGTAAAGCTTGTGGTAACTTGGAAGCATTTGCTGAACCTAAAGGAACTTGACCCAGTTCAGCTGCCTCTGACTTTCAATGAGGGTCTGTGAGCCCAACATTGCCAGATTCCCTGCATTTTAAAGAGAAGCATGAAATCCAGCATTTAACCTTAACTCTTCTCACTTGTAATACCTTGCAGCTTTTGATTTATTTATTTATTTTAAGATGTGGAGCACATCTGCTGCTCAGAGTGATCTAAAACTACTAGTTCATATATTCTGGGACTGAAAGCTCATTATCTAAAGTTCATTATCTGAAGTATGGAACTAACCAAAAAGAAAGCCTGGGAAGGGGGCCTAGGCTTTCTGGGTGGATAAGACCAGTCTTCACAAACACTTTTATTAGAAGGTGGTTAGACCTCAGCAGGAGTTATTTTGGTGACCACCAGAAGTCATATTGTTGACATATTTATGATGATTCTCCTTACTTGGGTTTGGCAGAGGAGAACTACCTGTGGAAATGCCCACCTTTTACTAGCTCAAGAAGCTGAAGCACAGAGCAAAAATGAAATCTGCAAACTAGATTGACCACAAAAGTCTTGGGTTTTTCAATGGTTCAAGGCCAAGAAGACCCTCCTTGTTTCCTAGAATTTATATTTTCTTCTTTCTGTATTTTCTCCCTCGTTTTGCTGGAACACATCCTTTAGTATCTTCTAAGAAAATGTGTCTGAAAATCTCCAGATAACTATTTCATTAGCTTCTTTCATTTCTCCACCTTTAATCCCAGTAGGGGCAGAGGTCATCAACAGGACCAAGAAACAAGGAAATACCAGATCCCATTTCCACAGGGAAATCCTAAACCCCCAAATAATGATGGATTTTCTAAAGCTGTAATTGCAGTATTATTCTTTATCCTCCCCAAGGGTTATATACACAAAGCTGATTCAAATGCCTTATCTCCCCTTACAATGATGCAGAGTAGTAGTAAAAGCTACAAAGGAAGAACTATCTGGATTTAAATCTTGCTCCAGCCATTTTCATGGGAGATTAGTTTCAGTATTTTCTTGTATAAAATTATTATGGTGTCCATGTCTCTTGAGTGTCCAGTGAATGATTCATATTTGATACTTACTAAAGGGTATTAAAATTGTGGTTAGAACGTAAGCTAGACATGACCTATAGTATTCAAATTCTTTTACATGTACAAGCATATTGTGTTTCCTTGTCCCTAGATATGTGTGCATATTTGGAAGAGATTAGTGGCAGTTTAAATTTACTTTATCATCACCTTCCTGTACTTATTATTAATTCATGAAAGTCCTTTTAGCTCCAACCAGTTTTCAATATTAGGATTTAAGATGGAAATGGCATTGGAATGATTCATGCTCACCTACAGAATTGTGCATGAAAAATAAAAAGAAAAGCACAACTTAAAATATAGATGTAAAAGTACAATGTTGGCTTAATGGACCTTAAAAAAACCCTACTCATAAAAAGTCCTGTGAAAGGTACTCAAAGTGCATAGTTGGTTGATTTTGTTCAAGGAAATGACTTTAAAGCTTTTGAGAAAAAATGAAAACATAACCAGCCTCTCTAGCTGAGACAAATTCAATGTGTTTTATCTTTTATTCCCAGTGAATAGCTTTATCAAAGGCATAGTTCAGACATGTACACTTAATTTTTCTGTCTAATATCCAAAACCAAGCTGAAGGTTAGAAAAACTTTTAATATGTGAGCTTATTTGTCCCAGAAAGAAAAATTTTAGTTGGACCTGAAATTACAAATTCATGCTGGGCTCTACATGTTAAAATTCAACACAAGCTAAGAGTGGAAAATTTTTTTCTTTGATAAAAACTGGTTTGTTCACCAAGGGCAATTTGAAACTATTGCAAATCATCTATAGCCTTGTGGTAGTAAGGAGACCTCTGACTACATTTTTGAACTTTGTGAATTCATTCAAAGTAGCCACTAACTATATTGCCATAGATCATGAAAGGTGAGAAAACTTTCCTGATTAATTTCAGGACAGGTTAAATCTATGAGTTCCTGTTAACTTACAAAGGTAGTGTCTAGTTTTTCACCTGTTGTTGTGTTTTCTACAAGCAACTGCAAGTTGCTTCATTACTGCAAGTCAATGTTCTTTAACTGCATAGCACACTGGTTTGATATCACTTGCATATCTTCTAGGCACCAAGGCACTGCAATTTCAATGACTTCAAGTACTGACTCATCCTACACCTCTCTTAATCTTTAGTCATCTCCAGAATTTTCTCTGTTTATGACATCCAGTTGCCCATGGTATAAAATCTTTTTCTTGCCCACAATATCCAGTATTTCATGGGGTCCTGTGAATTTTGTCTTCTGAACCCCCCATCTTTGTTTCAGAGGCCACCCTCTCTTGCCTTGACCACAGCAACAAGTGTCTTGGACTCTTGCTTCCACTTGGACCTCGCTCCAGAGTATTCCCTCTGCATTGCCTGTCTCTATGCCTGTGTCCTTGTGTCTCTCTTTCCCTTGCTCTGCACGCCTTCACCACTTTAAAAACACTAACTTCATTCAGGATCATTGTCTGAGCTGCTTTCTTTGCAAGGAAAGCATTTCTTATCATCTTTTTCAATGACTGTTACTTCTTTTTTTTTTTTAAAAAGAAATCTTTATTAGTTGTTGATGGACCTTTATTTTATTTATTGTATAGGTGGTACTGAGAATTTGACCCAGTGCCTCACACATGCTAGGCAAACGCTCTACCACTGAGCCACAAACCCAGCCCCTTGACTTCTTTAACTTTTATGTCTGGGTTTTAATATCCCATCCTCTAAGGGACATAGTTAAAGATCTTGCCAAAGCAGCCTGTTCAGATGTGTTGCACTGTTGTCCCTTATTTGCTTTCTTCATAATGACTAATGAATTATAATTATTTTTCCATAAATGTCTCATGTTTTTCTTGCTTGTCTCTTCCATAAGAATGCACAATCCATGAGTGTTGGTATAGTGTGTGTCAATGATTCATCCTTACCACCAGGTATGTCTGCACATAAACATTGGAATGAAGGATTGAATATCCAGAGCTTATAAAAACATGGCTAATATTACTTAGGCACTCTCCATGTTCTAGGAATTTTAGTTGGTGTTTCGAGTACAATATTCAATTCCTTTATGAGTAAGAATTCATACCAGACTTTTTTGTCATTCATTTTATTAATTAGTGCTCTTATAATTCATTATAATTATATATAATAGCTGGGTTCATTTTGACATCATACATGGATGGAATTTAATTTGCTTCTTTTCAGTCCCTGGGGCCTCCTCTTTCTATTACCTAATCCCCCATTTTCTTTTATCTATTCTACTGGTCTTCTATTTATTTTTTAAATTGATGCTTTAAAAATATACATAAAGGAGAAATTCATTGTGGTATATTTATACAGTCCATAGTGTAATTTTGTCAAATTCATTTCCTATTTCCTCCCTTTTTCTATCTCTCCTTCCTTCCCTTTTCTCTCTCTCCTTCCTCCCCCTTAATATCCTTTTCTTCTCCTACTCCACTTATACTTCCTCTATCCTTATGAGATATAACCCCCTCTGTTTTCCTGTTACTTTGCTCTAGCTTCCACATCTGAGAGAAAACTTGACTTTCTGAGTTGGGCTTATTTCACTTAGCATGATGTTCTCAGTTCTATCCATTTACCATCAAATGCAATCATTTCATTCTTCTTTATGGCTGAGTAAAACTTCATTGTCTATATAGAATTTCAATATTTATAGCAGCACAATTCCCAATAGGGAATTGTGCTGCTATAAATATTGATGTGCCTGTATCACTATAGTATGCTGATTTTAATTCTTTTGGATAAATACCAAGTAACGGCTCATATGGTGGCCCTGTTCCTAGCCTTTTGAGGAATCTCCATACTGCTTATCAAAGTGGTTGCACCAATTTGCCAGCTCATAAACAATGCATGAGTGTACCTCCCCCTTCTATTCTTGCCAGCATTTGTTATTATTTATATCTTGATCATTACCATTCTAACTGGGTGGAATCAAAATGTAGTTTTGACTTACATTTCCCTGATTTCCAGAGTCATTGAACAATTTTTCATATATTTGTTGGCCATTCACATTTATTCTTTTCAGAGATCTCTGTTTACTTCCTTTGCCCATTTATTTTTTGGGTTATTTGTTTATTTATTTAGCTAGCTAGTTACTTTTTGGTGTTAAAACTTTTTGAGTTCTTTATATATTTTGGATATTAATCCCCAGTTGGAGGAGCACCTGGCAAAGACTTTCTTTCATTCTGTAGGCTCTCTCTTCATGCTTTTAATCATTTCCTTTGCTGTGTAGAAGCTTTGTAATCTGATGCTGTCCTACTTGCTGACTCTTGGTTTTATTTCTTGAGCTTTAGGGATCTTGTTAAAGAAGTCAGTGCCTGCATTAACACGATGGGCTGTTGGCCCTGAGTTTTCTTTCAGCAGTTTCAGTGTTTCTGATGTAATTCCTAATCTTTGATCCACTTTGATTTGACTTCTGTGCAGGATGTGAGATGGGAATCTAGCTTCATTCTTTTAAATATGGATATCCAGTTTCCCCAGTACCATTTTTTAAAAAGGTTATCTTTTCTCCAGCATGTATTTTTGGCACCTTTGTCATGTATCAGATGGCCATGACTGTGTGGGTTCATCTCTGTGTCTTCTATTCCATTCCATTAGTCTTCAGGTCTAGTTTGATGCCAAATACCATAATGTTTGTGTTTCAATAGCTCTGTAGCATAATTTGAGATCACATTCTAAGGCTTTTTAAAGAGTTAATATATCCTTTGACTTTTCTGCTCTCCTGAGCAGATCTTATAGACATACAACCTATGTTTATAATGACTTCCTATGTTTTTCTTAAAGATAACTAAGGCCAATACTCTAAGAAATTCCCCAGATCTTCTTCTTTATGGCTAATTGTTATCTCGTATGTGAATATGCTTTACACTTATCTGCTTTCATTAGCAACTCTGCAAAACATGGTAAACAACTGATCATTTTTGCACCTATACTCACAATCAATTATGACCATTCTCCAGCCTTAAACAACATCAGTTACTTCAAAATGCCTGCAAAAGGTCAGTTTCATTTTCACCAATTAGTTTTACATTATACTTAAGAAGATGACCACCATGCCACTAGTTCTCTTCCAATAACTCTGCAGACTTTTTTTTTCACTCCTAATCTCACATGACCTCTAGATTCTTTGATGCTATGTTATTCTCCATTCTTGAAGTTCTTTCCATTCCTTCACCTATATTTTCAACCATTCTTTCTATTTCTTCTACCTTTCCTCTCCCTTGACCCCAAGTTTGGCAACATTCAACGTTCTGCAATTTCTTCTGCTTATTTCTATGTGCTCTCATTTCTATAGATAAAGGTTTTTATGAACATTTTGTGAAGACTTGCTTTCCTCAGCAATCTTGCCCTAGATTTGTCAGTAGAACAGTATTTTAGTTTAAAAATGCAGTCTCTCTATGTTGGTGAAGCTGGTCTCACATTCCAGGCTTTGACTGATCCTCTTGCCTCAGTCTTCTGAGTGCTGAGACTATAGGCAAGTACAACTGTGCCTGGCTAGTACTGTATTCTTGAGATTGCTGAGTCAGATGATGGTACGTGGAATACACCAGAGGACGTCATTAATATTCTTAGAATTAGGGGCCTAGCCAGTTAGAGAAGATGTGGAAAAAATATGAAAAAAAATAGAGAATTTAGGAGGTATTTAAAAGGTTTTCAAAGCAATTAGCTGTCATCACACAAAGAGTACAGGCTTCCCTCTGTAAAGGAATGGGAACTATTAAATGACCTTCAAGTGCCCTGAAAGCTAAAGACAAGTAGAGTGTAATCTAGCTGTGAAGGATGTCTGCTATAACCTTTGTAGGAATGCAAATTGATGTAAAGGGAATTGGAATCTAGGAGAAACCCCAGGCTTGGCTGACGAGGAAGGAATCTGAGTCCCCAGTAGTGAAACTGATCATAAAAATCACACAATGTGACCATGGGGCACAAGTAGAATCACCTCAAAAACACAGGAAATTTAGTTCAACTATTCTATTCAAATATCATTAGTTAAATAATCAACCTTACATAATTTACATGAATCAAATTATCATTTA